>NC_141064.1:49640874-49988374 GCF_041138505.1 Cibotium barometz
AAATATGATGTTTGTTGGAACAATGATTTGAAAAGCATTTAGAATTTGATCAAGATGGAAATTGGTCTCAAATTTATAAACATGTAATGTAAGATGGTAGCAACGCTATAATTTCTTGCAACATGTTGGCTTGGGGACACTAGAACGGGTCGAAAATATTTTTTGTGCTTATTGGGGAGTTTTGTTGAATCAGGTTTTGGATCAGTGCACTTTCACTTCTTTATGGCTTGCTTCTTCACATTCTCAGGACTTTCAATTTGGTCTTCATTAGGGGGTGTTAAAGCCAATGTAATGTCATGATGTGAAGCAACCTACTATGAAAAATCCACTCCAACATGCACTTCGGTCGGTCATTCAAGAACATGCCCATCCTTAACTAATAATGTAATATAAAAATCTCAAGATTCTAACAAACATGACAAAGTAGGTATATACACATAATAATTAAAATAGAGAGTATTATATTCTAAGCATAAAAGCATAATAAACATCTACAAGTTTAGGGAATGAATCTATAAAAATCCTTTCTTCTATGCACTCAACTATCATGTGCAATGTAAAGCTTGAATAGCTACATTTAGCCTACCTTTGAGACTATGTGGGGAAGGTTGCGTCTTGACTTTAGAAGTCCTTATTATTGTTGGCTGAAACAAAAAAACACAAATAAACATTTAGTTAAAGAGAAAGAGAGCATATTAGAGTGAAACAGACATGCACAATATGTGAGAGAGAGAAACCTACACACACCCACACACAATTAAACACCACCAACATGTGCCTTAGGGAGATGCTCAAACCTTACATAAACAGAGTAGAAACTACTAATCCACACAAAGAGAACTAGATAGATCTGTACCTATAGGTCACAAAGACACTGAGGAAGAGCCCCCCTCACATAGAACTGACCCTCACCCTAAACCTCACAAAATTGATGTAAGCCAATAGAAAAAATTTGTACTCTTTCTGAGAAAGTGAGATTCTTTTAGTATGTACACTTATTGAAATGGGTAAGATCTATACCAGTTTTGGTAAAACTAATTGAAGTGTTTTCCCAATTTTAGAGATTGATCATCCTTCATATTAATGTTCTATTATTGAAAAAGCAATCAGTGTTTATTACTTAAAATTACAAGGTAATTATAGCTAGAGAGGAATGATGTTCACTTTGTTCTACAAATCTTTACACAAAATTGTCTTCTCTCTTCTCTACAACATATTTCTTCCATTATGAAAGAAAAGATATTCTGGTGGGAGCTCATGTATACATTCATTTGTAATTTCCTTCCTCAAGCAATAGATTACATAGCTCATATAGTGAAATTACTATCAACAAGGTTGAGGCCTTATCATAAACTTCAATATATATCACCTTGTTGTGCTCCAAAATTGCAGCTTCTTGATGCATTATAACTAGTTCTCCTTTAATGTAATGATACCATCTGTACCAAAATGACGTGATGAATGTCTGTGTTTCTATCATATACTTAACATTTACTGTGTCTAATGTGATCTCACAATGGGCTTCTATGGTTTCATGTCCCAGCTCTCATCAAGTAGTTTAGCCAAGAAACCAGGCTCTAAATTTCTACAAACAAACATTGTCTTTAAAATTTTCACCTAACAAGCATTGAATAACTCCATAAAAATAGTTATTGGAACGTACAAGACAATTTGCACTGCCCGTGTGGGTATACTACCTCGCAGAGTGTAATCGCTTTTGCACATCTTTGTAAATCTTGCTCTTTAATAGATTCTATAATAGAAGAATCGAGAATGGGGCAATCTATGTAGCTCCAATCTCCATCGAGAGGCAGCTTCTCCAAATGCCCAATGTTGTTGTTTCTATCTAACAAAGAGTATAAGTGTTCATTAAAAAAATGCCTGCCTCTGCAAAGGCTTCTTATACTTCTCCGCTCATATTACAGCTGCCCAATGTGTGCATGAAACACATTCATGATCCCGATGATACACTCAATTAGTTGCCACTCTTCATAGGAGGAGGGATACACATCTGCACACACAAAACATTGAACACTTGAATGAGAGAATGCAAACATAAGGAAGAACAAGATTGCATTAAATTGAAGGTCAGTGGGGCTTACAATTTAATCTGTGTGGGGGTAAGGATGATGTATCATCTCTGCCAAGCACAAGATCCTTGTGCATATAGACATGCTGCATAAGAACCTCCTTTATATTTGTTTTTCGAGGCTCTAAATTGAAGTCCTTGATTCTGACCTTCCATGATGTAATGTAAATATTCTTGTTGTTTGAAAGTTTTCTACAGTAAGTAGATGTTGCAAGTGCTCCATTGGAAATACATCCCATTTTTTGGAATGCTCGTGTAAATTCTTCGATGTCGGGCGACTTGGTACTTGCAACAATGACTGCATGGGCACAACGTTTTCTCCTCTAAATTGATAAAATTTGAAAGGTTCATAGCACTCACTCCATGTATGTTAAGTACGCATGTGAATTTGGGTTTAAATAAGGAGGTGAAGCTTCTTTCATAGTTCATGCATGGCCTAGTCGGTATATTATAATTTTTAATGAAAAGGTGTCGGAATGCCAAAAAAGTATGCAAAGGCACACTTATACTATAAAAATTTTGAAAACTATGCAAAATTTTGACAATTAGCTCTAACCACACACACATGCTATAAGAATTTTTGAAAACTATGCAAAATTTTCACAAAGAGCTCTAAGAACATACATTCCTACAACCCTATTTATGTACATACCCAAAGCTCTAACCACCCACGTTTGTAGAGCCCAAAATTATAGCCATGCATGTCACACATGTTGATATACATGTTTCCAATTGGCATATTCATGCACATACCCACCTCTCTATAGTTATGCACATTCTCATAGCACTTTCTCTAGCCATGTACATGTACACGTGCACACACATTCCCAAGGACACTATCCATCTATGTACAGATATTCCTACACCCAATTTTCTATGCATGCACATACCCAATAATGTAGCCACATATCCATCGAATCCTCTATATATGCATGTACCCGATGATGTAGCCACATACCCATCGAATCCTATGTAAACATGTTCTTACTTCCAATTTTGTATATGCATAGCCACATACCCATCAAATCCTTTGTATATTTATGTACCCAACCAAACATCTATGTAAACGAGTGGTCCCCCCTCATCAAATCCTTTGTATATTTATGTACCCAACCAAACATCTATGTAAACGAGTGGTCCCCCCTCATTTTTCATTGTTTCTCTCCATAGTAGCCTTTCTTTCCCTGTGATTTCTACCTATCAAGTACTCACTTCCAATATATCAAATTTTAGAGCTGGCTCCAAATCATCACATGATAGAAATGTTAGGATTTGATTTATAAATAGAGATACTCGTTGTCACTCCCACCAAGAAGGGGAATGCCCCTAAAAGTCAGCCACCTCTTGGAGGAAATTACGTCACCCCAATCAAACTCTCCCACTGGGTCTAAAAGTTGAAAGAGGTTGGAGGATACATGATACATAGCCACATCAAGAATTCCAAGAAGATAGGAAACAAGATCGGGCCTACCATAGCGAGAGCTATGCTATAAGATTGTTCACATGCCAACAACAATGGAGTTCACTATCCCCCTTACCCTGGATGAAATAAAGAAGACCTTACACACTTACCAGTAATGGAGTTGTACACAAGATATCATGACGTCCATGGGCACACATCAAGAATGTGATTTTTTACTCCATCAATAAGGATGGGGTAGAGTGAAAAAACATCAAGTGGATCCATGAAAGGATACCTGTACACACCCAAAAACTATATAGAATGGATCCCAAACTTGCTAGTATGCATGATAAGATGATGGTGGACCACCTCCATAATCAATTCTCCTACAAAAGAAAAGAAGATTTTATAGAGAAAGACAAGAAGATCCAAACTCTCAAAGCATAACTCGCGCAGTCACCAAAGAAAATGCCACCACTTCACTAGAGAAGGAGCCAACCCTAGACATGAAAAAGAAGGTGGATGCGTTGATGGAAGTCGCCAAAGAAAATGCCACCACTTCACTAGAGAAGGAGCCAACCCTAGACATGAAAAAGAAGGTGGATGCGTTGATGGAAGTCGCCATCAGCCTCCTCACTCTCACCATCCCTCCCTAACCCCCAATAGGTCTCCTCAATGTACTCATGTACACTATACACTATAGATCTTTACAAATGAACATAACATCTACATGGAGGATGGCACCACTACCTCCACCATCACCCACAAGCTCATGAATAAGTGGAGGAGGCTATACCTTCTATAGCTAAGGTTTTAGAGAGAGTATTAGGGAGGCCTTTCCCTAGAGAAAAATGGGGAGCTGGCACCAGCCAGCTCCCCACCAGCAACCCATTTTTCTATGGAAGGGCCAACCCATAGCCTTTCCTCCCAACCATCATAATCTTGGGGAGTGGAACAAATTTTTTAAATTCTCTTTGTTGATGTGGTGCGCAATGAAGCACGTGTTACATATCTATGCAAACAATTGGAGTCTAAGCACATGAAGGAGGGAGACTCAATGGGATAACTTCTTGACCAAGATCAAAGATTTTAAGGAGCAGCTCGCCAATGTGGATGAGATATATCCTGATAGTACATTGGTACCCACAGTTCTCAATGCATTGTCGGATTCTTATCAGAGTTTTACCTCTATCCTTAGACTCATGGATTAAGGGAAATCCAAATGCCCTTACATTTAGTGAGTTGGTTTCAGTACAAGAAGAGCAGTCTAGGCAAAACATATTTGTTATGCGAGTTGGTGACCAAGCTTTTGTTGCCAGTCAGAAAGGCAAAGGTAAAGCGCAGCTCGCCAATGTGGATGAGATATATCCTAATAGTACATTGGTACCCACAGTTCTCAATACATTGTCGGATTCTTATCAAAGTTTTGCCTCTATCCGTAGACTCATGGATTAAGGGAAATCCAAATGCCCTTACATTTGATGAGTTGGTTTCAGTACAAGAAGAGCAGTCTAGGCAAAACATATTTGTTATGCGAGTTGGTGACCAAGCTTTTGTTGCCAATCAGAAAGGCAAAGGTAAAGCTTCTTCGCATGGTGGCTATAAGCCAAAATCAAAATCCTCAGGTAAGGATGCATAAAAAGAAGGTGATAAGCCTAAAAATAAGGAAAAGTGTCACTATTGCGCAAGAAACCAAGGCACTACATAAATGAGAGAGGAGGAGAAAAATAAAGAATCGGGCATGGTTGTGACTGATGCATCTGCACACCAAGTGCAGAGAAGAAGGAATCTGCAAGTTTTGCTCATGATGATTGGGCATGGACTGTACATTGCAGTTATGACCCTTCTGTTCATGATGTATGCATGTGAGTGGTAGAATCAGATGCTTGGTACATTGGTGAGTGGCAGAATCAAATGCTTGGTACAGTGGTACTAGCTCAAGGGGCTAGCTCAAGGGGTTCACTATAAGTAACCCTTCTATTCATGATGTATGCATGTCAGTGTGGCAGAATTGGATGCTTGGTAAAGTGGTGCTAGCTTAGGGAGTTCACTATAAGTAAAACCTCTGTTATCACATGCATTCAAGGCCTATTTTAAAAATCCCTTATCTATGAATTTTTCATGAATAAAACATACTCTTTTTCTATTCAACTTGTGAATACCCCCCTTCATTGTGGTACCCTTCTGTATGTAAAAAATATGTAAAAAAGGGATTTTAAAAATCCCTTCTGTTAACCCATGTGCTACGCTTACATATTTATGAGTGACCCCCCTGAGGAGGGTGCTAGTAAGCACATTACTTCACAAAAAAATTTGTTCTCATCTCTGGAATCTATCCCAAGTGCAAGAACCGTCGCATGTGCAAATGGTTCCTCATATCCTGTTAAAGGAGTTGGTAGAGTTGTGCTCATTGCTGCAAATGGGGACTCATTTACTCTTTCTAAAGTTTTATATGTGCCAGGCATTAAGAAGAACTTGCTATCAGTTTCACAACCTTAGCCTTGTCAGGCTTGATGGTGAAATTTGTGGATAACAAATGTACAATTTAGGATAGAAATGATGGTTATTCTATCATTGTATCAGGTACCTTGTTTCATGGCCTATACAAGATGGAGGTATTTGAGAAGTTGCAGCATGATGCTTGCTCAGTCTGTATACCGACTCGTGCTATGAGTGATGCAAAATTATGGTATGCACGATTTCACCATTTGAATTATGGCAGTTTGTTACGCCTTCAAAGGTATGATATGGTGTATGAGTTGCCAACTCTTGAGACCCATGCTAGACATGTATGTGAGGGATGTATTCTTGGTAAAATGCATCGGGTATCATTTCCAAAGGATGGATATATGAGAGCTGTTAAGAAATTACAGCTTATACATAGTGATGTATGGGGTTCTATGAGGACACCATCTATTGGGGGATATCTCTACTTTGTCACTTTTATTGATGATTACTCCATATATAGCTGGGTGTATCCATTAAAGAAGAAGTCAGAGGTTTTTATATGCTTTAGGCACTTTGTATCCATGGCTGAAAATTCATGTGAATGTAAAGTTGGCACCCTTCATTCAAATCGAGGGGGGGAGTATATGTCCAAGGAATTTCATGCATATATGGCTGAAAAAGGTATAATGCATCAATGTACAGTGCCATACACACCTCAGCAAAATGGTGTGGCTAAGAGGACGAACATGTCTCTCATGGAGATGGCACGATGTATGGTGAAAGCCCAAGATTTATCTCATGGTTTTTGGTTAGAGGCAACTATGTGCACAAACTATGTGTTAAACAAATGCCCTACCAAGGCCTTGCAGTCTAAAAATCCTTATGGTAGGAAGCTTTATGTGGCTCATTTGTGTGTTTTTGGTTGTCTTTCTTATGCTCTTGTGTCTGAGCAACAACGCAGTAAGCTTGTTGATGTGATAAGGCAGTTAAATGCATATTTGTGGGATACAATTTAGAAAAAGCAAGGGATATAGACTCTACCATCCAGCCTCAAAGTGGATTTTGATAATTAGAGATGTTGTTTTTGTCAAAAACTCAGTTCATCTCATGCTTTCATGCAAAAAACAGTAGAATCTATGCTCACAGGACATGTTTGATTCGCTCCTACTTTTGTTTAATGGAGGGCAGCCATATGTAGAGCAACTGAATGCTCAACCAAGTACTAAAATTCAAACTTTGTAGATGCAAAATCAACCTGCAAATCATCCTTTTGATGAGGCAGTTATTGAGGATGTAGTGGATGAGGAGAGAGCAGCCATAGAAGAATTTAGGCGTATGCCAAAATGGCTTACAGACGTTAAGGGATAACAAGTTGGCAGGTCCTTTACCTAGTAGAACTTGTGCAGGTTCATGCAAATTATTCTCATGTGGATCATGTTCTCATTTCTACTTTATGTAATGAGGAGGAACCTGTTTCCTTTGAGGAAGCACAGGATGATGATCATTGGATGCATGCTATGCAAGATGAGTATAACTCTATACTCAAGAATGACACCTGGTATTTAACAGATCTACCTCATGGTGGCAAGAAGGCCATTGGTACTAAGTGGGTTTACAAGTTAAATTGCAAAGCAAATGGTAGCATTGATCGCTACAAGACCAGACTTGTTGCAAAGGGGTATGTCCAGCACAAAGAGGCATTGATTATGATGAGACCTTTGCACCCACATCTCGTATGACTACCATTAGGTGTCTCATTGCTTTGGCAGCACATTATGGGTGGAATGTACATCAGTTGGACATTAAGACTGCATTCTTGAATGGTTTTATTGTGAAAGGAGAAGATTCTAAAGGATGCAAGTTGAAAAAGGCTCTTTATGCCCTTAAGAAGCAGGCTCCTAGAGCATGGCATGAGAAGATTCATACATACTTGGTTGTGCAAATTATGTAAGATCCCTGTTCCCACCGAGCAACAGATTCGGGATACTAGCGATGGTCTCAAAATTGGTGCACTAGAGCTAGTGCGCCAATTTGCATACTATAGAAAAATTTGATGCATCGATGTGCACATGGAATACAAGGTCCCAATTGGGTGGTCTCAAAATTGGCGCACTAGAGCTAGTGCTTTTTTCAGCTGATCATATGCTTGTTGGCATTCTTTAGTCCATTTAAAGACTATGAGCAATCTATATAATGGTATGGCAATTTCAACATATAATATGATGAATCTTTGATAGTACCCAACATGTCACATAAACTGTTGTACACCCTTGTAGTTTGTTGGTGGGAGTAATTCCAGAATCAACTTCACTTTGCTCTCATCGGGTGGAAATGCCATTCTTAGACACAATGTGTCCTAATATAACACCGTGCTTATTTTAGAGGGTTTAAGGATATGTGATACGATCAACATCTCTAAAACACCTTCCTTAAGCAAGCCAAATGTTTAGTCCATCATGAGTATGCACAAAGATCGTCAATGAATACCTCAACCACTTTTGCAAGTAGTCCTTGAAAGCCATGAACATCAATCGTTGGAAAGTTCTAGGGGCATTAGTGAGGCCAAAAGGCATAACCTTATAAGCACAGGTCCCCCACATTGTGTTAAAGGCCGTCTTATGTTGGTCCTCTAGTGCAATGAACACTAAGAAGCTGTAGGCTTCATCACCGGCTACCCTTTCTAATATATACTCCGTATACTGTAATGGGTAGTGGTCTTTCCTGGTAGCTGCATTGACCTTTTTGAGATCAACACACACTCTAAGCTTCCTGTTCTTCTTTAGCACGATCATGATTAGTGATAGCTAATCTGTGTGCTCAATCTCGTAGATGAAATTTGCTGCGGACAAGCTTATCAATTTCTTCCTTTACACAACAATAGCTGTGTATTTAGGATTTATCTGGTAAGGTTTATGCCTGGATGGTCTTGATCCCTCCATGATCGGAATAGTGTGTTGAACAGGCTCGGGTGGTACACCCTTCATTTGAGTATACTTCCAAGAAAAACAATCCTTGAACTCTTTCAAGAGAGCAATGAGCTCATTTTCTTCAATAGTAGTTAAGTCATTAGCAATGTAGATAGGTTTGGGATCCTCAGCAAAAAGCTTATCATTGCCTTAGCTAAAATAAAGACTTACACATGCCTTTCTCCTCTCACACAATATGAGAGAGAGTTGATCCCTTTATAGCCTCTAAGCTAGGGTTTGGTACACACAAACCTTATCTCAACATGAGATGGTTTTCAACACACACACACACACACACACACACACACACACCTTATCTTAAATATGAGCATATAATTTCAACACCCCCCCTTAATGTGGGAACCATGGGACATAGCCACATGGGACATGGGAAGGCATTGGACATACTCATACACCAAAAATAAGTGGAAAAGCCTTTATAACATAGGCTTGTATAAGAATTAGCTTGGGACTTACAGTGTGTGCTTAGTACAACACTCCTTTATCATAGGAGTCCCTCATTAGAAGTAGAGGTATTGGATACAAAGTTTCCCACATCTTGTTTAGAAGCATGTTGTGGACACCTTGAAGTAGTGTGCCCTTTCTCTCCACACTTACTACATTGAAGCTTATGGGGATACCTTTTGAAACATTGATCACCCGTATGCCCTTTTTTGTTACAAATAAGAGCATTTAAATTTATGCTTCACAAGAGCCTCATTTGATGTAATAGGAAAAGTCGATGTAGATCCTTCGTTCTTCACACGTAGTCGTTGATATTCTTCAAGAAGAGTCACCTCTATGCCTTCAAAGGAAGGGTTGGGAAGGTGCTTTAGGGTGGTCACGAGGTTGGAGAACTCATTGGGCATTGCCTTGAGAAGAACTGCCACCATGGTGTCCTCCTCTTCGATTCTTGCACCAATGCTTGCAAGTTGTCCTATTATGTTCTTCATGTTGCTTATGAAGCCTCCAAGGGACTCTCCACTCTTCATTTTAAGGCCAAAAAATTTCACCTTGAGAGAGATACAAGAGTGCTTGCCCTTTGCTCCATACAACTTTGCCATCTCATCCCACGTTGCCTTAGAGGTCTTCATATTGGCCACATGATGAATTGAGCTTTTTGTCCATATTTAGAGCTATAATGGGCTAAGCTCATTCATCATCTTCCATACTTTCGGAATCGTCAAGGTCCACCACCTTCCTACCTTTAACCAAAGACCAAAAACCCTTGCCCATGAGAGCATACCACACTTGGACTTGCCAAGTGTGAAACCCTTCTCCATCGCGAACTTGTCAATGACATAGGTATCTTTCGACATGATGATGATGGGAAAGTAGGAGAGGTCTTACTACTTGCCTTATTGAATGGCAAGAGCAATGTCTAGCTCCTTACAAGCCGAGTGGCTCAAATTACAAAGAAGAAAAAACAAATTGATGATTGCAACCACTTATGAAGAAATTGCATATGAACATATGCTTAGTGGGCATATTTTACACCAAAAAAGAGCAAGGAAAAAAAAGACTTTAAATCCAATGGGCATGGGCATGTGAAATGAAGGGTTTTAGTCATTTTTTTTAAATTAAGAAAGTACCCTTAATAAATAAAGGGTACCCACACGAGTTTAGTAGCCGTGTGGAAGCCTGGGGTCAATGTGAGACAACTTCAATCGGTGTCGTTTTTACAGAGACATCAGTAGGCAAATGGGTGCTAGTAGGACAGCACAACAATGCAATAATAAGTGCAGCTAGAGCCACGTGTTCTTTGAACTCCATGGTAGAAACAAGTGCACCAAAAACAACATCTACAAGGTAGCTCTCAGCGTGGAGTGAACATCTACAAGGTGGCTCTCAGTGTGGAGTGTAAGCTCTGCTAGTCGTCACAACAACAATAGGGTAGAGGCAGTCTAGCATTTTTAAAAAAACAAGAAGCCGCCACGTTGTAGAAGACTAGCTGTGATACCAAGTAAAAAACAAACCTACATGAAGCATGAGAGTTGCAAGCATTACAAAGAGGGAGAAGTGGATGAGTTCAAAGGAAGCAACATGAGAAAAAGGATTATGTGGAGAGAGAGAGATGTAGCAAAAAGCTTATCATTGCCTTAGCTAAAATAAAGACTTACACATGCCTTTCTCCTCTCACAAAATATGAGAGAGAGTTGGTCCCTTTATAGCCTCAAGGCTAGGATTTGGTACACACAAACCTTATCTCAACATGAGATGGTTTGCTACACACACACACACACACACACACACACAAGGCTAGGATTTGGTACACACAAACCTTATCTCAACATGAGATGGTTTGCTACACACACACACACACACACACACACACACACACCCCTTACCTCAAATATGAGCATATAATTTCAACAATCCCTCATCACCTAACTCTTCATTAGCAGCATGAGCCTGCCTTTGTTGAATCAAGAGTTCCATGCTCTGTAAGAAGGTGGGATTATTGATCATGTCATTTATCTCCTCCCTTGCGTAGAGCCGATCCTCTTCTCTTGCTAGGTCAATCATCTTCTTCTTCTTGTATTTTGAGCCCTTCCTCAGCCTTGGTTTTCTCATTTATGGGTTCTAGGGCTGGTATCCCTCCTTTTGTCATACCAAGCCCCATGTTATCCGGAACATCCCTAGATGTTTTTGCTTCCTTGCCATGTAATAACAAAAGTAAATTATCAATTTCCCTCCATTCACCGCCATTCTATGCGTATTGAGCTCTTGCCTTTTTAAGCTTAGAAGTCAATTGATGCTTTTCTTCAGCTATCTTAATGTCAACCTCCACTTCCTTAGATGTGGGGAAGAAGATTTGACCCGTCTTGACAACATTCTCCCTATCTTGCCTAACCCTAGGAGTAATTCCACTAAGTCTCAAGGTGTTCTTGGGGCCAGACGTTAGGGCTGTAGGTGTTGTTAAGTTTGGTTTTGGACCTTGTCCCACACTCATTGGACGGACCCTTGTTTGTAGATTGAGCTTCATCTTCTATGCCTGGTTGGAGACCAAAGAATCCCTTGGCTATGTTAAATATTCCACTGGATTTCATAAGAGAAGCGGGTTTCCCGTCCTCTTCATGTTCAGAGAACCTTATTCCTTCTTCCATGGATTCATTGCTACTAGTTTCCTTCCTCATTCATGTTCGGAGAACCTTACTCCTCCTTCCATGGATTCATTGCTACTGGTTTCTACAGTGTGGTCAGATTTCTCCAAGATACAACACTCAATTGAGTGAGCGACCTGAAACAACACTTTTCTGGTAGGAAGATGCTGGGTAATCAGATGCACTGTCATCAGGGGTAGGGTTGTCTCCAATAAGTTTTTCTGATCTCAAGTGCATGAGAAAATAGTTCATTAGGCCAACTCACTACTTGTTTCACGCTGTGAATTGGATCTCACGTCATAAGATTTATTTCACGTCGTGAACAGCTTGTGTTTCATGCCTTGAAATTTTAGGCTAGATTTGCATTAATCTAAGTCACGAAGATTACTATAGTGCACTTATGACTCTCTTTTTCCCTTGATCTGACAATCCTTCAATTTGTGAGCTCGATCTATCTCATGTCATGATAATAGCAGTTATCTCTCACACCTTGAGATGCAGATGATGCGGATGCGTTTCACGTTGTGAAATGGACCCATTTCACGAATTTTTTATATTCCTTATGTCAGTCGTGTTAGAATGAGATGCACTAACTTTAGTGAGGCAATCCTAAGATTTCCAGCGCTAAGGGGGGTAGGATCTCATGTCGTGAATTGCATTACATCTCACACCGTGAAATGCTTTCCTGCACTTTCATGTGTTTGTCAGTCGAGCCAACATAATGACTTTTTGAGTAGTTTGGAGTTTTATTTCCCTGCCCAATGAATCTAGAATGGTTATGCCTAGCAAAAGGAATGTAATGCAAGTCACAAACACAACCAATGGCTCCTTATTTTTGTGAATTTTTGAAAGAACATAAAAAAGAGTATCACCAACTGCTAACTCATGATAGCAAAATTGGTGATAAAAAATAACAAAATTAGAAGTAAACCCAAGTGTTGCTTTCCTCCAAGCATTACCAAGTACTCACACACAATTCAACTCATATAAACTTTCACAATTAATCTAATTTGTTCACTTCCATACAAACCCTATCCACATAGTTTTTCACAATGCACTTCTAGAATGCAAAGGCAACAATGAATCTTGCATAGTGGGAGATGGAGCTCTAAGAAGATGGAAGAAACAATGGTGGTTTCCCTGGCAACGACGCTAAAAAATGTTATGGCCAGCTGCACCTCCCAAGAGAACTCCACACATTCACCAATGGAACAAGCATCAGACAACAACCATCATAGGAGGGTACTTAGAGCTCACACCCCTTGAGGCTCTCCAAGCTCACTTGTAGAAGCTCCAATCCTCCAATCTGTCATGGTGGAGTCACTTACACCACAATGTAAGGCAACCTTCCTCTCGCTCTCCTACACCTAAGCATAGAAGAGGCACATGCACTAGAGTACACACACACACACACACTCTCTCTCTCTCTCTCTCATACACAAGACAAGACAAGAGATCTCATATCACAAAAAGGGATCATGTCTTTCCATTATGAGAAATTGCCTTATATATACAACTGGCCCTTATTTAGACTAGGGCACCCAAAACTTACTAAAAACTAAAGCCTTGGATGGCTAGTATCTCATAATGTACAACCTTTATAGTGCCGTTACCTAACACTTATTAATGTCCTCAATGGGAGGAGCATCTTTGTTAATCCAAAATAGGATTAACAATTGGAAAGAGCAATTTGCATTGGTAATTGGCAAGGGCAATTTGTATTGATTTGGCAAAGAATTGGATTGCTTTAGTTGTAAATTGGAGTGTAAAGAAGTTGGTATTGTGTAGCCATTGGGTTGCATTTGATACATTATGCATAGGATATTTGAGATTTGGTCCAAATTCCAAAGGAGATGTTGCCCAAATTTGCTTAAAATCTCTACATGGCTGCAACTTGAATTCCTAATTCAGTCCATTACTGAAGGGGCTGATTTGAAGGGTGATACATGGCTTGAAATCTTGTACCAAGGGATACAATTAAAGCTATCAAGCACTCAATTCCGACAACAATTGCTTGTCCAACAACCGAAAGATCTTGCAAATAGGTCAAAGTGTGGCCTAGTTCAAAGCAACACCATATATTGGCAAAGTGAGCATAGGGTTATGTTCCCCATACCCTAAGCTTCCCATCAAATCCTTAACATCATCAATTAGACACTTGAGCTATTTGCTACGCCCATTTTCCTATTGGATATCCTATTTCTCCAAAAATAGGTTTGTGGATTGAATCAATTTCGACATCATAGTTGGATAGTGCACTTTTTTCCCATTCTGTTTGCTTGGTCAAAGTTACAAATTACTCACCAGTTGACTTTTTGAAAAAAAAGTAAAAACAAAGAGTACTTGTGCATTGACCATAGTTAAAGTGATCATACACAGGGATTCTACACATCATTACCTCTCTATAGAGCTAAAAATCTCACAAATTGAAGTTTGGGATCAAATCTAACCAGAAATTGGTCATTTCCCATGATGGCGTCAAAGTTGAAGACCAATTGCACTTTGAAGGAAGTGGTTGAGCATGAGGGTGGCGCTTTGGATGCAAGGCAAGATGCCCAAGGAGCTATGCAAAAATAAATATATGGCAATGTCAATGAAGGGATGCATCAAGAGGCAAATATTCCACGAATGCCTAATGTTCCACAAATGGCTAAGGATGGTGGAGACATGAACACATTTCCCATAATGTATTTCATACAAAGCATGCTTGATAGAATGGACCAAAATTTCCAATGCATAGTGGACAAGTCCAATGCCTAGATCAAGAATAATCATTGTGGATTATCTAGCTTGGAGCAAGAACTTGGCAAAGGCAACAAAACTTATGGTGAACCAATTTGTATACATATGTAACAAACACATTTCAAAGCCAATGGACCACAAGATGGTAAGCCTTTTGTGTATTTAACATGTGCAAATACATCACATTCTCTTCAAGCTAGTATAGATTATGGTGATCAAAGTCATGGACCTATGCTTGGAAGCGAGAACTTTCATTGGTGGACTATTGACGAAGGGAAAGCTTGTAGATATTGACAAAGTTGATGTCGTCGGTGAGGCTGGGGTAAAAGCTATTGACATCGTTGGCCAAGGGAAAGGTGGGAAACACTAAAAACAGAGATTATGATGTTGTGAGAATACGGATGGCAGTTCTATAACCCCAAACAGGGCTGGAGAGCATAGCCCACAGTGTGGAGCAGGCTGTTGACAAAGTTGGTGGAGTGTTAATGCAAAGGGAAATCTTGTAGGTGTTGATGAAGTTGACGTCATTGGCCTTTGAGGCTTGAGTAGAAGCTATTTACGTTGTTGGCCAAGGGAAAGTTGGGCAGTCCTGAAGATGGAGGTTTTGATAAGACAACAAATATTACGCTCGACCCCTACTCCCCCTCATGCTCGAGGGTGAGAGCGCGAAGGGGGAGATAAGTATTTATTTAGTGTGGATAATAGAGTAGATGTGATGAAACACACGAACACTTATTTCTTAAATATGTGTTTTCATTGAACATGCTAGTAGCTACATGTCAATGTACTCTCAAATGCATAGGTCTCCCTCTTATAGTTTAGACAAAGTATGCACGGATATAATTAACTTAACAATCACAATGAAATATCTTGCTATAATTAGCATGATTGCACGGGGAGAAGTTACCATGAGGTAAAGCTGATAAGGATAAAAATGAGGTTCTCAAAGGGAGTTGACTTCTCCTCAATCGACCAAGTATACGTTGATCTCTCAGATGGATTCACTCTGCAGACCAACAAGACGGAGCTCATCCACGACCTTAAGCAACCCTGGTTTTGTGAACCTAACCAAGATAAGATTGCCCAATTTCTATTCTTAGAAGACGTGCCTTGTGCAAGTTAGCATACCCAGAATTGTGAATTGAGGTTAATTTGTCGTTCAATTTTTCCTCACATATCTATGTGGTGAAAATTGTCCAGAAAATTATTTTTAAATTATGCGTGTGTGTGTGTCTGTGTGTGTTAGCTCTATTTTTTGCTGTCATCAAGGTTTCTTGCCATGGGGTCAACTGCCATATCAAACGTACAAAGCTATAATAAATCTTGTAATTCATAATGTAATTCTCTGTATAGAGGTAAACACTAATTACATATAACCCTTAATACAAAACTAAGCTCTGATACCAATGAAAGAAAGAAGCATCTAGCTTAGCCTTGGATTAGCCTATATTAGCCTAGATTAAGGAGATTAGGCTAGGTATAGAGAGAAAAGAGAGTAATGTCTTATATTCTAATGATTATCAAAGTTAGCCCCCACTTATGGCCTATGTTGGTATATATACATGACCACCCCTTTCACACTATCATTAATATTGTCCATGGCCATGGTCCATTGGCCTTGGGACCATTAATCATATGAGACCATTCACTTTGTTACTCTCTCTCTCTCTCTCTCTCTCTCTCTCTCTCTCTTTTCCCCCTTTCTTTTCCTCTCTCCCCCCTATCCATCTCTCCCCCCTTTCTTTTCCTCTCTCCCCCCCTATCCATCTCTCCCCCCTTTCTTTTCCTCTCTCCCCCCCCCTATCCATCTCTCTCTCTCTCTCTCTCTCTCTCTCTCTCTCTCTCTCTCTCTCTCTCTCTCTCTCTCTCTCTCTCTCTCTCTCTCTCTCTCATTTAAAAAAATATATTTTTCCCTTCCTTTCAAAACAAAACAAAAAATATTTTATTTAACCACTAGAGCAAGAATGGGGCTAACACCAAAAGGTACATGTGTATGCCAGCGGGCCTTTATTTTCCAGATCAAAACTTTGCCTAGGCATTTGATCTCAACTTAGAAAAAATACCAAATAAAGTCAAGAGTCATCGCTTGAGTAAGTTTGTTGTCACTTGGTAGCCTTGTAGATGTTTTATATTTGCCTATATAGTAAATGGGCGTAGATCAACATGTGCATACTGTTGAAATGTCAAGCTCGTATACAGCTGGAGGATAGCACATGGGTGCTGACAGAGTGACAGTATGGTAGATAGATATTGTGTGGTGTGTTTATGACTGCGTCCAGCTGGTCATGTGTGGTGTGGACATTACATTAGGTTTACTTTGTAGTGTGGACATAACACTATGTTGTGTTCTCCTTTGTGTGTGTGAGAGAGATGGTGTCTATGGCTTCTCTCCTTCTTTATGATTGATGGATATGGATTAGGGTTTGCTTCTCTTGTGTTCCTTCCTGCTTCTGTTTTTTATCATGGTATCAGAGCCAAGAGCTCATTAGCTATGTTGTGAGAGTGAGTGAGAGAAGAGGGAAGAAGAAGAAAAAGCTGTGAAGGAAGCCATTGGAGCTTGGAGCAAAGGAAAAGCTTTGGAGCACACATCGGCATCAGATCTGAGAGCTAAGGACCATTGGTAAGTGTAGCAAGACCCCCTCTGCGGATTGCAGGTATCAAGAGCAAGTGTAAGAGAAGATTAAAGGTGCAAAAGAAAGCAGAAAATTTCTGTTTTGAAGCTTTCATGGAAAGCTTGTGAATGAATGTACTTTGGCACATGTATTTTGGGAAATGCAAGCAAAGAAGTGAAGGTCTCATGTATTTGGAAGGGCACATGTACTGGCAACTCAGGAGCAAATCATTCATGCAAAAAATTGATGCATTACCGTGTGATGTGTGAAGGAAAAATTCTGGTTTTGTGAAAAACAGGATTGCGGAAGCTAGAGGAAGAATTGAGCCAAACCCTTCAAGCACATGTTAGTTTAGGTCATTGCTAAGGTGCTGATGATGTCAATGAGCAATTGCCCCTCTTCTACAGCCCCCAAGAGCAGGCGGCGCATCTTGGAGCAGATTCTTGGACAGGTTTCAATGATTATGGTCTAATTCCCTCATTTGGACACCAAATTGGATGCTTTAAAGCTTGGAGTACTTAGCAAAAGTGTTATTGAGAGAAAGATAACATTTGGAGCAGCTCACTTGATCTATTTGGAGCTCATTGAACTCAATTAGCAGAGGTTTGCAGGTTTGCAGAAAGTCTATCCAGAAACAGAGCATTATTAATCAAAGGCATTAATCCTTGTCTATATCAAATTGGCCTAATTCCTTTGGTACAAGTAGAGTCCTATGAGTTGCTAAACTTTTAATTCAAAAAGTTTTGAATTTGGATAAGATTTGAAGGAGATAGAGCACTTTTAGTGAGAGGTGGTACCTGACAGATGCAGAAAAAAGCAAACCAGGAAGCTACAAAAATTGGTGGTTCTCATTCACCTTGAAGAATTTGATCAAACCCTTCTAGGATATGTTGGAGCAATGTGTTGGGAAGCCAATGCAAGTTGAATCATTGAATTTGGACAAGATTTGAAGGATTTAGAGCATAATCTTGACTGGTTACTGGCAAGAAATTACTGGCGAGAAAAAAACCAGAAAATTTTTTGTGAAGGAGTATCATTTGGTTTCAACTTTGATCGAGAAGCTTTACAAGTCCTGTATACAATTTGTCAAAGGGGTACATCTACTATATCTTTGCAACAATGGGAGATGGTCCGATACAGATTGTTGGAGAGAAGCTTGACCGCACTAACTTTCAAGTGTGGAAGTTTCGAATGAAGAGTTTTTTTAAAGGCAAAGGTTTATGGAGTCTTGTCTCAGATGAAGACCCGGAGCCATACCTACCTCCTCAACCAAATAATGCTCAGTTGGTGGCTCACAAGCAATGGGTAGAGCGGTCTTCGAAAGTGTTGCATTATTTTTCAATATGTGTAACAGATGCCTTGCTTATTCACATCCAAGATGCAGATACACCGAAAGAAGCATGGGGTATATTGTGCCGAATGTATGAGACAGACACTGGTGCAAGGAAGATATAACTAAAGCAACAGATTCACAGTGTAACACGAAGAAATCGGAGTATACATGAGTATGTTCAGGAAATCAAGGGTTATGCAGATTCCTTGTCATCAATCCATGCCCCAATGGATGATGATGATTTGGTTGCTCTCACATTACGTGGTTTAGGCAAAGAATACAAATCTTTTGACACTTCCATCTCAGTAAGGTTGGGAGGAATGCCAGACTTTAATGAGCTTGTGTCATTGCTCATTATGGAAGAATTGAAACTTGGACTTGGTGGTATGAGTCTTACAGGTGGTGCATCCTCGTCGAGCAATGATGAGCATGCAAGGAATCAGGCTTTTTACTCATCTAGAGGCTTTCGAGGCAGGGGGAGATTTACCCCTCGAGGCCGTGGAGGACGTGGTTGGAATGACAAGTCTACTCAACCACAATCAAATCAGAATTTTCAGAATTCACAGTCATCATTTGGATCATGTGGAGGTCGTGGATTTCAATCCCATAGGGGGAGATTTGGAGCAGGTGCTCGTGGTAGAGGACGATGGCAAGGTCCTCAACAAAATTTGAATGGGATTGAATGTCACTATTGTGGCAAACTTGGACATATGGCAAAAGATTGTTACAAAAAGCAAAATGATGTGAGGAATGGAAGACCACAACATGGAAATTATGCATCTACTAGCAACAATGATGGGAGTTCAAATCATCTTTTTGCGATGAAGCACATTATGGGGACAATGGATTCTCAGAATGCTGGAGATGAGTCATGGTATATGGATTCAGGTGCCTCAAACCACATGACATGTCATGGTGAGTGGTTTGAGAAGATGCAACCATTGGATACAAATGGTTATGTGGTCACAGGAGATGATACTCAGCATCTTATAACACATGTTGGCAGTGTGCCTTTGAGGATGCATGATGGAAATGTGAAGAATATGTCAGAAGTGTTATATGTACCATCCATCACAAAGAATTTGGCATCAGTAGGCCAAATGGTTGAGCAGGGATTACAAGTAAGATTCAATGAGAATGGCTGTTTTGTGGAAGACTTTAAGCATGGCTGTAGATTGATTGCCAAGGGCAAGAAGGAAGGAAGGTTGTTCAAATTGGATGCAGGCATACCAGAATTGAGCTCAGCCATGTTTTCAAAGAGCAATGGGATTGTGCAGGACATTGACATGTGGCACAAGAGGATTGGACATGTCAATATACAGAGATTAAAGAACATGCAAACAAGAGGCATTGTCAGTGGATTGCCTCGATTCAAATATGATGGACATATGCATGTTTGTGAAGCCTGTCAGTTTGGAAAGCAGGCAAGGTTGAGGTTTCCTAGAGAAGGAAATATGAGTAACAGGCCACTTGAGATAGTACACAGTGATGTATGGGGCCCTGCACAAAATCCATCTATCAAAGGAAGTCTATACTATGTGACATTTATAGATGACTTCAGCAGGATGACATGGATATATTTTTTGAAAGAGAAGAGTGAAGTGCTGGAAAAGTTCATGGATTTCAAAGCTCTTGTAGAAAAGCAATATGGCTGTTGGATTAAATGTTTGAGAACAGATGGAGG
Source organism: Cibotium barometz (assembly GCF_041138505.1). NCBI lineage: Eukaryota > Viridiplantae > Streptophyta > Polypodiopsida > Cyatheales > Cibotiaceae > Cibotium > Cibotium barometz. Next base: position 49,661,255 of record NC_141064.1, read on the forward strand.
TGGTGAATACACCTCAAAAGCTTTTGAGCAGTTCTTGCGGAAGCATGGGATAAGAAGATAGTTGACATGCAGGTATACACCTCAGCAGAATGGTGTGGCTGAGAGAAAGAATCGAGTCATATGTGAAGTGGCAAGGGCAATGCTCAATGAAAAGAGCATGCCAGACTACTATTGGGCAGAAGCATGTGCTACTGCAGTGTATATCCTGAACAAAACACCTACAGCAGCCATTCATGGAAGCACGCCAGAGATGCGGCTTACAGGTTACAGGCCAGACATTGGACATCTCAAAGTCTTTGGATGCGTAGCTTATGTCCATGTGCCTAATGAAAGAAGACGGAAGTTGGATCCTAAGGCAGAGAAATGTGTATTTGTTGGATATGCACATGATCGAAAGGCCTACAAATGTTATAACCCTCAAACTAGACAAGTAGTCATCTCACGAGATGTGGTGTTTGATGAGCTTGCTAGTTGGTACAAAGCAAAAGATGAGGGAGTTATTGACTCACTTGAGGCAGATGTGTCTGTGAACTTGCCATCACAAGCAAGTTCTAGTTCTACTACTATGTCTGGGCCAGCAGGCAGAAGCTGAGAGTAGCAGTGTACGTCCATGGTCAGGACGTTTGAGGCATGAGAGTGTGAGCACTGGGAGTAGTGCTATGGATAAAGGCAAGAAGAAAGTCGAAGGAATTGGAATCACAGGTTATGACTCATCTAGTTCTGAGAGTTTGGATGAGGAGCTCGGCATACCTGTTTTACGCACACTTGGTGCTAGGCAGGACAGATATGTGCCACCACATGCTCGTGTTACAGGTGTACAGAGTGACCCGCATGCATTGCGGAGATCCCAGAGAGTCAGATATCCAGTTGAAAGATTGACATATAGAGATTTTGCTATGCACTATGCATACATGACATCTATGGTAAAGCATGTGGAACCTACATGCTATACAGAGGCTATTGGAGAGCATGTATGGGAGAAAGCCATGGATGAAGAGATGGATGCTTTGGACAAAAATGATACATGGGAATTGGCTGAGTTACCTCAAGGAAAGAATGCAATTGGTTGCAAATGGGTGTATAAGGTAAAGTGCAAGTCAGATGGCAGCCTAGAGAGACATAAGGCAAGGCTGGTCGCTAAAGGATATGCACAAACTTATGGTCTTGATTATGATGAAACTTTCAGCCCAGTGGCTAAGATGGCTACATTGAGGTCTATCATTGCACTAGCAGCACAAAAAGGTTGGGCTTTACATCAAATGGATGTCAAAAATGCTTTCTTGAATGGTGAACTACAAGAAGAGGTGTACATGGAACAGCCAGAAGGATATGTACATCCAAAATATCCGACTTTTGTTTGCAGGTTAAAGAAAGCAATCTATGGTTTGAAGCAAGCACCTCGTGCTTGGAGTGACAAGATCAGCAGATATCTTGTCAGTATTGGATTTGTGGTTGGAAATGCAGACTCTTCACTTTATGTGAAGAAGACACATGATGGTATCGTGATGATAGTCATTTATGTTGATGATTTGATTATCACAGGTGATTGTGGGAAAGGCATTGATGAGGTTAAGGCCTCTTTATGCAAAGAGTTTGATATGAAAGACCTTGGTGATTTACGGTTCTTTCTTGGCATTGAGGTGATTAGAACAAGCAAGGGTATATGGTTGGTGCAAAGGCAATATGCACTTGACATGCTGGCAAAGTATGGTATGACAGCATGCAAACCAATGTTGACACCATTAGAACAAAACATGAAGCTTAGGGCTGATTTGGGTGATGAGCTTGATGATATCACCATGTACAGGAAAATGGTTGGTAGCCTTATCTACATGACCATTACGAGGCCAGATCTCAGTTATGCAGTTGGTTTGGTGAGTCGGCTTATGCAGAGTCCTCGTAAACCTCACTTGGATGCTGTGAGACGTATTCTGAGATACGTCAAAACTACCGTGCATTATGGTCTTTTCTATGAGGCAGGAAAAGACATGCATGTCTATGGATATACAGATGCAGATTGGGCCGGTAGTGCATATGACAGGAGGTCTACCAGTGGCTATGTTTTCAGCCTTGGTAGTGGAGCTGTGAGTTGGAGCAGTAAAAAGCAACCTACAGTTGCTTTATCTACCACAGAGGCAGAGTATCGTGGAGCAGCCACATAACCACATAGCTGCATGTGAGGCTATGTGGTTGAAGAAGTTGCTAGATGATGTCAGGTTACAGAGTGATATGAGAGTTGTCATTCATTGTGACAACATGAGTAGTATTCAGCTTGCTAGCAACCCAGTTTATCATGCCAGGACCAAACATATTGAGGTCCACTATCATTTCATCAGAGAGAAGGTGCTAGATGGGCATGTTGATCTGACATATGTACAGACAGATGAGCAGGTTGCAGATATCTTTACCAAAGCACTTGGTAAGGATAAGTTCGAGTATTTCCGTACTAGATTGGGAGTCCTAGAGATGGACATGTCGAGCTTGAGGGGGAGTGTTGAAATGTCAAGCTCGTATACAGCTGGAGGATAGCACATGGGTGCTGACAGAGTGACAGTATGGTAGATAGATTTTGTGTGGTGTGTTTATGACCGCGTCCAGCTGGTCATGTGTGGTGTGGACATTACATTAGGTTTACTTTGTAGTGTGGACATAACACTATGTTGTGTTCTCCTTTGTGTGTGTGAGAGAGATGGTGTCTATGGCTTCTCTCCTTCTTTATGATTGATGGATATGGATTAGGGTTTGCTTCTCTTGTGTGTGTTCCTTCCTGCTTCTGTTTTTTATCACATACATTACTCTCTCTCATACTAATTTTGCCTTCTCTTCACAGCAGAGCAAAACTGATAATAGGCTCGGTAGTAGAAGTCTTTTTCTTTTAGGAAAGGGACACTCAAACTTCCACCCCTATCTAGAGGAGGAGGGAGACATTAGGTGTGATAAAGGTGATGTTGCTGATGGATGAAGGTGTTGTTGGAGCCTTGGTAGTTCTGTAAGGCCAGACACAGGGCTGGAGAGCATAGCCAATAGTGTGGAGCATGCTATTGACGAAGTTGGTGGTGTGTTGACGAAGGGAAAGCTTGTAGATGTTGACGAAGGTGATGTCGTTGGCCTTAAGGCTCGAGTCAAAGCTGTTGACGTGATTGGCCAAGGGAAAGTTGGGCAATGCTTGAAGATGGAGGCTGTGATGTTGTGAGAAGACAGATGGCAGTTCTGTAAGGTCGCGGACAGGGCTGGAGATCATAGCCCCCAGTGTGGAGCAGAATGTTGACGAAGGAAAAGCTTGTAGATGTTGACAATTGGCCTTGAGGTTGGGGTAAAAGCTATTGACATCGTTGGCCAAGGGAAAGGTGGGAAACACTAAAAACAAAGGCTATGATGTTGTGAGAATACGGATGGCAATTTTATAACCCCGAACACGGCTAGAGAGCATAGCCCACAGTGTGGAGTAGGTGTTGATGAAGTTGGTGGAGTGTTAATGCAAAGGGAAATCTTGTAGGTGTTGACAAAGTTGACGTCGTTGGCCTTGAGGCTCGAGTAGAAGCTATTGACGTTGTTGGCCCCAAGGGAAAGTTGGGCAGTGCTAAAGATGGAGGTTGCGATATAACGACCACTATTACGCTTGACCCCCACTCCCTCTCATGCTCCCCCACGCTCGAGGGTGAGAGCTCCCCCTCACACTTGAGGGTGAGAGCGTGAAGTGGGAGACAAGTATTTATTTAGTGTGGATCATAGAGAAGATGTGATTAAACACACGAACACTTATTTCTTAAATATGTATTTTCGTTGAATAGGCTAGCTACATGTCAATGTACTCTCAAATGTATGGGTCTCCCTCTTATAGTTTTGACAAAGTATGCACGGATATAATTACCTTAACAATCACAACAATGAAATACCTTGCTACTATAATGAGCATGATTCAAGGGGGAGAAAAGGTACCAAGATGAAGATGGATCAAAACTAAGCTTTGATACTAATGAAAGAAAGCAACATCTAGCTTAGCCTTTGATTAGCCTAGATTAAGGAGATTAGGCTAGGTTTAGAGAGAAAAGAGAGTAATGTCTTATATTCCAATGATTATCAAAGTTAGGCCCCACTTATGGTCTATGTTGGTATATATACATGACCACCCCTTTCACACTATCATTAATATTGTCCATGGGCATGGTCCATTGGCCTTGGGCCCATTAATCATGTGAGACTATTCACTTTGTTACTCTCTCTCTCTCTCCCTCCATATTCTCTCTCTCTCTCTCTCTCTCTCTCTCTCTCTCTCTCTCTCTCTCTCTCTCCCCCCCTTATCCGTCTCCTTTTTCTCTCTCTCCCTCTATATCCTCTCCTCTTTTTGTCTCACCCTCCATATCCTCTCTCTCTCTCTCTCTCTCTCTCTCTCTCTCTCTCTCTCTCTCTCTCTCTCTCTCTCTCAGCATGTGGAAGATATAGATCCATGTAGTGCAGTCTTTGAATGAAACCATCATAAGTCTGCATCAAGAAATGATCTCTGTAGTATGCCATCTTCGTACGGAGAGGCTGTGATGGTGTCATCCATGTGCGCATGATATGTCTCTGAATTAGCTCCTGCCTGATGATTCTATTCCTCTCAGTGTGTGTGAGGGAGAGGTGTGGGGCATGTAGATCGTAATGGGTAGGTGGTAATCGGTCCATATCATACCCAAAACTCTGGAGCCACTAGACTACCTGTGTATACCATGAGCAGCTGTCCCTTGACTCTACAAGCTGCCTAGATGCCTTAAAAGCAAAGCGCGGGAGTCGGTCCATCGGCATGTCACTAAGTCTGTGGAAGAAACATACTGTTTGAAAAGAGTGCCTCAACTAGCATTGGTGGTGCAGCAAACTCTGCTCTCACAATGTCATGGGGAACATATGGCTTGCTAGGGATGCGTACATCAGGGCTGGGGTGACTAAAGTGTCAAAAAGCCACCCTTTTGTACAAGGCTCCTGGAAATGTGCCTGATGGCTCTGTCTCTCTAGCATAGCCAAGGCTCCATAGGCTCGGGTGAGTTGATCATGGGCTGCCTGCGTCATAGAGAATCGCCCGGCTCTGTTGGTGAATGTAATCCCCAAATATACATAAGATGTAGAGACCTCTACTTGGACACACTAGGCTTTGCAGCCTCCACATGGAGCTAGATAGAGCGCCCACAGGTCATACTACTATCCCGGATGGTTCGTAAAGCAAGCCATCCGTTCCCCACCATGACATTGTGAGAGCAGAGTTTGCTGCACCACCAATGCTAGTGGAGGCACTCTTTCAGACAGTATGTTTCTTGCACAGACTCAGTGACATGCCGGTGGACCGACTCCCGCACATTGCTTTTGAGGCATCCAGGCAGCTCATCCAGGCAGCTTGCAGAGTCAGGGGACAGTCACTCATGGTATACAAACGTAGTTCAGTGGCTCCAGAGTTTTGGGTATAAGTTTGTTGTCATCACTTGGTGAGCTTGTAGATGTTTTATATTTGCCTATATAGTAAATGGGTGTAGATTAACATGAGCATACATCACTCTCTCTCATACTAATTTTGCCTTCTCTTCTCAGCAGAGCAAAACCGATAATAGGCTAGGTAGTAGAAGTCTTTTGCGTTTAGGAAAGGGATGCTCAAACTGCCACCCCTATTTGGAGGAGTAGTGAGACATTAGGTGTGATGAAGGTGATGTTGCTGATGGATGAAGGTGTTGTTGGAGCCTTGGCAGTTTTATAAGGCCGAACAAAAGGATGGAGAGCGTAGCCCACAGTGTGGAGCAGGCTATTGACGAAGTTGGTGGAGTGTTGACGAAGGGAAAGCTTGTAGATGTTAACGAAGTTGACGTCGTTGGCCTTAAGGCTCGAGTCGAAGCTGTTAACATGATTGGCCAAGGGAAAGTTGGACAATGCTTGAAGATGGAGGCTGTGGTGTTGTGAGAAGACGGATGGCAATTCTGTAAGGTCGGACAGGGCTGGAGATCATAGCCCCCAGTGTGTGGAGCAGGCTGTTGTTGACAAAGTTGGTGGAGTGTTGAGACGAAGGGAAAGCTTGTGGATGTTGACAAAGTTGATGTCGTTGGCCTTGAGGCTGGGGTAAAAGTTGTTGACATCGTTGGCCAAGGGAAAGGTGGGAAACACTAAAAACAGAGGCTATGATGTTGTGAGAATATGGTTGGTAGTTCTATAACCGTGAACAAGGCTGGAGAGCATAGTCCATAGTGTGGAGTAGGTGTTGACGAAGTTGATGTTGTTCGCTTTGAGGCTCGAGTAGAAGCTATTGACGTTGTTGGCCAAAGGAAAGCTGGGCACTGCTGAAAATGGAGGTTGCGATAAGACGACCACTCCCTCTCACACTCCCCCTCACGCTGGACCCCCACTCCCTCTCACACTCCCTCTCACACTCCCCCTCACGCTCGAGGGTGAGAGCGTTAGGGGGAGATAAGTATTTCTTTAGTGTGGATAATAGAGTAGATGTGATTAAACACACGAACAAAATATGTGTTTTCATTGAGTAGGCTAGCTACATGTCATGGCTCAACAATGTACTCTGAAATGTATGGGTCTCCCTCTTATAGTTTAGACAAAGTATGCACGGATATAATTAACTTAACAATCACAGCAGAAATATCTTGCTAATAATCGAACTTGTGCACGGGGAGAAAAGTTACTATGAGGTAAAGCTGATAAGGATAAAAATGAGGTTCTCAAAGGGAATTGACTTCTCCTCAGTCGACCAAGTCTACGCCGATCTCTCAGATGGATTCACTCTGCAGACCAACAAGACGGAGCTGATCCACGGCCTTAAGCAACCCTGGTTTTGTTAACCTAACCAAGCTTAGATTGCCCAATTTCTATTCTCAGAAGACGTGCCTTGTGCAGGTTAGCATACCCAGAATTGTGAATTGAGGTTAATTCGTCGTTCAATTTCTCCTCACATATCTATGTGGTGAAAATTGTCCTTTTTTTTTTTTTTAATTATGCGTGTGTGTGTCTGTGTGTGTTGGCTCTTTTTTTTGCTGTCATCAAGGTTCCTTGCCATGGGGTCAACTGCCATATCAAACGTACAAAGCTATAATAAATCTTGTAATTCATAATGTAATTCTCTATACAGAGGTAAACACTAATTACATATAACCCTTAATACATAGAATCTATTCTAATTCCAGAGAGAAATCTAGAGTACAAATCACATAATTAATCCTAAGCGCATGAAATTATTCTCATTCTTGTATCTGCTTCTAGTCTTTTAAATCTGGCTTGTACAGTGACTTTCGATGTGATCATTACCTAGTCCTTTATAAAAAATGTTTCACATACTTGCCCATGTCCTTCAAATGATAAATGTATGTATGGAGCAGATCTTTAGTTCATAGCTCATGGGAATGGGCGGGCATACATCCATGAAATGTGTTTCGAGCCTATTGTTATGTGCTTGAATTTTTGTCTTGATGGGTTGTTGCAGAATGGATCACTCATAGGAGATGTGCATTTACGGACTACCTGCTAGAGCTGCTGCTTTAATATTGTCCACGGCCCAGATAACGAGGTTCCACTTCTGAGATTAATCATCGAATCTAGTTCGAACAGCAAAAGGTGTCTGCAATATGTTTCCTGATAGCAAGTTTTTAAAGATGGATGGGCAAAGCAAAAGATTTGTCAGGTAGTATTTCGGTCCTCGGAGCTTTTTCTGAGAAATTGGTGATGTACTCCTAGTTCTTCCATTTGATGAAGGAAATCTTTTTAGTTAGTTTTGTGAGACCCATTTTTTTTTTATAAATTTAATAGTTAGTTGCCAAGCACCACTTGCCACACACCATGCTAACATTGTAGGAATGTTTGTGTTCGCATTCACCAGCTTGATGTTTCGGGGACTACCGGTTCCTCCATCCCTTGTGAGTAATGAGTTCAATTATTGAAGCTTTTGAAGCCTCATAAGTTCAATGGGAAGATGGACGGAGAAGTGGTCACCAATTGGACATGCGAGATGGCTGCCGGATTGGCAGCAAGAGGTGGTTCATATATTTTTCAGCTCCCCTCTTGAAAGAATGCAATCGTCCTCGATTGCGCTCCATAGTGCAACCAGAATGTTCAAGTTCTGCCAACGTGAAACATAACACCACAAAGAAAGATGAACACAAAACAAGGGTCATAAAAAACCAAGCATCCACTCCATGCAATATACATGTCTCAAGGTGATGTCCCAACTGCTCCAAAATATGGCCATCCCATAGGACCCATACTTAGCATTATCATCACAGACAAATACATGCAAGATGCTCCATGTACAAATATTTCCATACACAAATATGAGTACATCCAAGACCATATGGTAAAGATTAGCGTCCCAATCTTTTTCCAACCATAACCAAGCCAAAAGATACCATAAAATATCATAGAAGTCCTGCAAGCATATGTATTGTCAGTTCTCAGAACCTCGGGTGGACCATATAGAGATCACCAAGCGATTCCTAGATCCCATTTGAGTGCGTCTATGACAAGGGAACGGAGAAACCCCCCTCTTGAGCATCAGGCAATGCTTTAGACTCCCACTCTGTTGCTTGAGCACTTTCCATGGTAGGCTCCAAGCTAGCTTCGAGGTAAAGTTCTATCCCATGAGGTGAATCTGCCAAGTCACCCTCCTCCATACACTTTGCATCACGCAAGATAACAAAGTGTAACTTTGCCTCTGACTTTCCTTTCAAAAGCTCTATAGAACCCAATCACGTGTGTCAAACACCACAGCTTGACCATGTTGGTGTAGTGTCCACTTAGCTTCCTCACAAGTCTTTGCAATAAAAGCTCAGACCCCCACTGAAGGTGTCCCCCTCTGCTAAACTTGATGGCTTGATTCCAACCTGTTCTTGGATGACCGTCGTCATCCCATTCTTTTTCCCGAAGTCCCTCTGTCATCCATCCATCCCTGGCAACCCTTTTCTCTGAAATCCCGGCCCGGTCTCCAAACTGCCCGATGCTCTGATACCAATGTAACACGCGGAAGCTCTGGGAGTCTTCTTTCAGCCCTAAACACTCCTGAAAACCATCTGATGCAAAACGCAAATATAGAGAGAGAGTAGAGAGAGAGAGAGATGTGCTGGAAAATTCAGTATATTTCATATAGTACAAAAAGGGTACTTTGCTATAGCCCTAGGCTGCCTTCATAAAAAGGTGGTAAACACCCTAGATCTGGTCCCTACTCGGACCCCTAAGACCCAATCCCTAGAGGATTGAATGGTTCTATCTAGGAGCATTCTGGCCTCTATATAGCTTTTCTACTTTCTTGGAGAACTGGCTGACTGCTGGTCGGCCAGCAGTCTTGCCCCCTTAAATCCATAAAATCCAGCGCTGCCCTCTGGTTGGTCCAGCCGCCCACCTTCTGTAAGTAGCCGACAGCGCTTCCTGGTTCAGTTTCAGCCGACAGTGCATCATTCCATCTCCTAGCTCCAAGTCCAATCTATTACCTTATCTACACTCCTTGCTCTAGCTTCTGGTTCTTATCTGGTTCATAGTCTTTATCTGGCTGCCTCTTCTGGATCAGCACCTGAGGATGGTACATGGCATTGATCATGCACATGACAGTGATACTTGTCAAACCTTTAAAGCCTCCCTGAAGTTGCCTTCTCACATGGCTTCTTCACCTGCATCAAAGTCTCTTTTGGCCTTGATTGCATCTTGCCCAGAATCAGCCCATAAAGTTCCCCTCTAGAAACGCTGATAAGCACACTTGTTCGGCACCTCTTGCTAGTAGCTGCGCTTGCCCCACCCCCCCTCTCAGCGCCGACCCACCCCCCCTCTCTTCTGTCTTCTTTTCCGCCAGAGACACCCCCTCCGTAGCCTCTGTTTCTGTTCGCTTGCCCCTCTCCGCTAGCCCTTCCCTCCCCCTCTCCGTGTGCGCGCGCCCCCCGCCCCCCCCCCCCTCCCTTAGCCCGCCCTCTTACCCTTCGCCGCCTTTTTTCTTTTCTTTTCTTTTCTTTTCTTTTCTTCTTTTCTTCTTTTCTTCTTTTCTTTTTTCCTTTTCTTTTCTTTTTCTTCTCTTTTTTTTCTTTTCCTTTTCTTTTCTTTTTCTTTTCCTTTTGCCTTTTTTTTCCCTTTTTTGTTTTTTTTTGTTTTTTTCCTTTCTTTCTTTCTTTCTTTCTTTCCTTCTTCTTCTTCTTCTTCTTCTTCTTCTTTTCTTTTCTTTTTTCTTTCTTTTCTTTTTCTTTTTTCTTTTTTCTTTTTTCTTTTTTCTTTTTTCTTTTTTCTTTTCTTTTCCTTTTTGTGCCCTCCGCCCCTCCCGTTCCTCTCTTCTCCGCCATCTCTAGCCTGTCCTTGTTCCTCTGGCAGCGCCCTCAGGTTGTGGGTATTTCTTCATTGTCTCGGCAAGTTTCAGCCTCTTCTGGTCTTCGCCCCCAGGAGGACTCCATGGCAGCCGCTTCGTCTCCCCCGATCGAGGCCGCCGTTACCTGCCTTTCGTTTTCCGAAGCGGACCTGCAGCTTCTCGCTACAACTGTCGCATCCCTAGAGGCCTCCACTTTGGTATGCAAGATTGTCGGTAGCCGCCCCACGCGTGGCCAACTCAGAGATCTTCAGGCTAGCCTCCTAGGTGCGCCAGCAAAGATCGTAGATATTCATCCTTTGGGGCGCGGCTACTACTAGGTTGAGTTCGACTCACTAACGGTGTCTGATCTTGTCATGCAGCTGAGCCCCATTGCACTGCGTACGGCCTAGGCCTTCTTTGCACGGTGGCAGCACGGCTTCGACCTGGCATCTGACCCATTAGTTGGAGTTTCACGCTTTCCCGTGACAGTCTGCTTTCTAGGCCTCAAGAAGGAATACCTTCCTCTTCTCCCAATGATTGGTGGTGCCATCGGGAGCGTGATGGAATCCCCCCCCCACCGCTGCCGCGGCCCTCACATGAGCAGCGGGGATTCCATCTCTTCGCATTTGTATTGCCTCGCCGGATTTTGTGCCTTACATGATATCTATTCCCAATCTTCGGGGCGATCCCATTATGCAGCGAGTGGAGTATTCCGGCCGTCCAGGCCAATGCTTTATTTGGAGACAGATGGGTCATCTAGCCAGAGTTTGCCCTCGGCGTCTGACTAGGCGATCGCCCCCGGTGGTTCCCCCTCCTACTTCCCACTCAGATCCTCATCAGGGGGCCAGGGGAGGAGCAGGTTCCCAGGCCGTGGAGCACCAGGTTCCGACCATGGATGACCCATCAGCCGGAGAGTGGCAGACGGTTGGCCCCCGCCCTGGTCGCCAGCCGAGCACCAGAGCTGAGCGTCGCCGCCATGCGTGCTAGGCTGGCAACATGCAGGAGAATTTGTTTTTGTCAGAGAACCATTTCGAGCACTTCACAGCACCCACCTGCAGACGGTGGGCTCCCTCCGGTCGGAGAGGCTCCCCCCCCCCCCCCCCCCCCAAGGTGGCGGCCGATTCCTTGTTGCGACTTCTCCTCTGGCCTTTGGTGCCCAGTGGGGCAGGTTGACCCCACCCTCGCTTCATCGAGCCTTCCCCAGTAGCTTTCCTCTTCGATGGATACCTCTCAGCAGCATCCTTCTCCGCCTTCCCACTCCCCCTTGCCTCCCCCCCACCCTCGCCTCCGACTCTTCCCGCAATCACTCCATTTGCCCCTTCCTCTTTCTCCATGGCTACGACTCCCCCGCCCTCCGCCTCTCTAGAGCATTCCCGTTGGCCTTGTCACATGCGAAAGCCTCTGTGGCCAGATCATCACTCAATGGAAAACGCAGCACTCCCACTGGATGCTTGACGCACAAACAACTGGATAAAAATGCAAGAGAGAAAGTAGTGACCTAACCTACTTAAAATCTTATTCATATACTTGTTTGTTACAATGCCATGTCGGAAGCTTAGCTTCCCTTGAAAAAGGTCACTTGTACTCCTACCTATGACCCAAGTCCCAAGTGGGAACTTGAATGAATGACATAAAGACCTTGGCCCTCTTTATATAGCCCCTTGCAAAACTGGCCGACTGGACCCAAACTGGCCGACCAGCATTTAATGCTGCCGACCAGCACATTCTTGGCGTATTCCTCTTGTCGGGTTGCTGCCTGGGCCACACCTTCTCTTGGTCCCACTCAGCCCTAAAAGGTGTCTGATTCTGTCCTACTGCTTGTCCAACTCAGGGCGGAAGCATGTCCACGTGGCATGCACGTGACATCCCCCCCTGCTAAACTTGATGACAGGGATCCAACCTACCTCTTTGGATGACTGTCATCATCCCTCATTCCCTGCCGTGTCTCCTCACTATCATCCTTGGACGTCTGGCAACTTGACTTGACTTGGAAACATTGCTATCCTCCGCGATTGCTCCACTTGAAGAACTTGCATCCTGATCCACTGAGTCCCCCTGCCTTCATGCCCTATCCCTTGAACACGGGGTCTTGGTGTCCTTCCCTAAGGCCGATCACACTGGCATCTTCGCTCCCCCCTTGGATGACTACCATCCCTTGGAACCAGTATTCCTATGGGCTCACTGGTATGCCCTTTGGCACCCACCCATGGACTGCCTTTTCCCTATGGCTTTGCTGAACACCGACCATCCTCCTTTGGAGATCTACCCTTAGCTGTGTTCCCTGCCTCAGTCTGTGCACCTTCTCTTGGGCCTGCTCTTGGAGCACTGAAAATTCTGCTGAGTGCTGGCGCTCTGATACCAATGTCACATGCGAAAGCCTCTGTGGCCAGATCATCACTCAATGGAAAACGCAGCACTCCCACTGGATGCTTGATGCACAAACAACTGGGTAAAAACGCAAGAGAGAATGCAGTGACCTAACCTACTCAAAATCTTATTCATATACTTGTCTGTTACAATGCCATGTTGGAAGCTTAGCTTCCCTTGAAAAAGATCACTTGTACTCCTACCTATGACCCAAGTTCCAAGTGGGAACTTGAATGAATGACAAAGACCTTGGCCCTCTTTATATAGCCCCTTACAAAACTGGCCGACTAGACCCAAACTGGCTGACCAGCACATTCTTGGCGTATTCCTCCTGTCGGGTTGCTGCCTGGTCCACGCCTTCTCTTTGTCCCACTCAGCCTTAAAAGGTGTCTGATTCTGTCCTACTGCCTATCTAGATCAGGGCGGAAGCATGTCCACGTGGCATGCACGTGACAGGCCCCCTGCAGCCCCTGACCGGGAGAGGAGACAACCGGCGAGTACCGTTTGCCACCTGATTCATCGTTTTGTAGAGCCGATGGAGATGACCATTGCGGCCTCACCAGTGAGGGCTCTCCCACTTGAGTCTCCAAGCGGGCCCCCCAAGATCTTGGGGCAGCCTATGGATTATAGTTTCTTCTGGTGTCTTCCGACTGAAGGGACAGACAGGTTCAAGGAGACCGTAGCCCCTATTTGGGTATGTGTGGTCTTCCACCACTCCAGACCCTCTACACCAGAGAATGGCACGATGATCTTCTTTTTCCTCTTGAGCGCAGCCCCCGAGATTGTGGGATCCAGAGTTGGTGGTCGCTACCATACAGAATTAGGCAGTTGAGCTATTGCATCATCTGCAGGATCTCCGGATCATCGACGTTCTTACTTATCTATGGCCTTTGGCCAAGATGGAGCTTGGTGGATCAGCACACAGAGACTAGGGAGGGGAGATGGTGACCTCCAGCCTGGAGGTGCTGCTTTTTGTGTTCATGCATACCTCTCTCACAGTACCTCTCCCCCTTTCTTATAGATACCTCCATTGTGATCGATGGAGCACGAAGTATGCATACTCTCGCGCTCGCGCAGAGTGGCAGTACATGGAGGGCAGGATCCACGCCCACTTGGCGCGACTTTGCACCAGGACAGATTGTGACTATTCCCCGTCTAAGCCCGCGCCCAAGACTCTTCGAGTTGAGGGCAGTTCTGGTAGTTCCGCCTCACACAGATTGATATGAGGATTGTCTCATGGAACATTCAGGGCTTGGGGGGGCCTCAGTGCTTTCAGAGACGAGGCGTCCTTAGAGGAGAGCTGCATGGAGCTATGGTGGGGGGATCTATTGACATTCTTTTCCTTCAGGAGCACCATCTTACCGAGGGGCGTACCGCCACTGCGGGAAGATTCTACCAGGGTCTCCATCCTTCGGCCCTTCAGGGACGCAGGGAGAAGTGTTTCTCTCTGTCAGTGAGCAGCTTCTGCCATTTGGGACAGGATCGGGAGTCATAGTTCCAGGACGTGCTCAGTGGGGTACCATTCTGATTGGAGAGGATAGTGTTGGCTTCCTCAACATTTATGCCCTGAATGTGACTGCAGGTAGAGCTATCTTTTGGAGCACTGTCCGACAGGCCCTTCCCCAGGCTGATTTTTGGTGCATGGGCGGTGACTTCAACATGATAGAGGCAGCAGAGGACAGACTTGGAGGTGGCACGGCCACTGTCTTAGGGGTGGAGTACTCTGCATGGGAGAAGATGATACTGATTCTTAGGGGATAGGACCCTTGGCATCTTCCAGAGTTTGGGCGCAGCCCTGGGAGTCTTAGCTTTTCTCGATCGGATAGGCAGAGCACTGGCCCCAACCTCTCTCGGTTGGACAGGTTTTATGTTATGGAGGCATGGTTGGTATTCTGGCAGGCACTACATTTTCAGATCATGCCCTAGTTATTCTGTCCCTAGACGACCCATGGAGGCATGACAAACATGCGAGCTCCAAGATTCCAGACAACCTCATTCAAGACCTCGAGATTTGTAGCCGGATTGAGCAGATATGGGCGGGTTTGGACTTTTCCTCAGGATCTGCAGCATGCACTTTGGATGAGGGCCTTGGGGAGGTCAGTATTTTCTTACAGGAGGCAGCCTAGAGGAGATTGGAGGGATTTCGCGAGCAGGAGAGGAGTTTGAGGAGGGGCCTAGCCTCTTTTCAGCGTCTTCAGGAGAGTTCCCCGGACAGCCTGTGGTGGATTGAGAGTCAGATCACTGCTACCTGCACGGAGATTCGGTCCATTGAGGAGAGGAGGGTGGAGTATAGATACCATGCCAGGGCCTCATTTTGGACTAAGGTGAGTGACAAAGTTACTGGAGACTTCTTTGAGATAGCCAGCCCTCACAGGAGGAGAGACGGTAGGCTACGATGGAGTTATTGTTTCCGATCCCCCGCAGGTGAGTGCCATCGCCACGGATTTCTTCCGGTCTCTTCTCACTAGTGCCCCATTATCCCCCCAGGTGATGGATGCACGCGAGAGAGTCTAGAGACACACGAGAGAGGTGGTTCCCCCCTCCCTTCGGTCTTTCTTATTGACCCCTTTCACTGTTGAGGAGCTGGTGGAGGCGGTGAAGGCATTACCCAGGGGCAAATGCAAAGGGGCGGATGGGCTTCTTGCTTCTTTCTTTCTTCGCCATTGGGACCTCATGGAAGGTAGCCTTCGCGCTGCCTTCAATGAGATTATGCTCACAGCTGCCATGCCAGAGTGGCTCACATAGGGCTTGATGCGAGGGAAAAAGGATGGAAGGACCAGATATACGAGAGATCAGAGTAAAACCACACAGCATGAAATATGTGAGAGAATATATATAAAAGGGTGAGTGCAGATATGTACAAGAGCCCTCATATGAGAGGTGACTCTGAGTAGAAAGAAGACCAGTGCTGAAGCAGAGAAGACGTCGGAGCTGAAGCACGGTCGATGACGAAGGCTCGCGTCGATGTGAGGCAAAGCACTCCGAGGTGATGGTGGCAGCGGAAAAAGGTAACATCGATGACGATGATGGTGGTGATGACACGGGTGCTGTGTCCCTGAAGCAGAGAGGGCTGCCGTCCCGTGTGGTGCAAGCTTTGGTGACAGGTGTGCTGCGTACCCAAAGCAGAGAGGGCTGCCGTCCCGATGTGTAGCAGAGAGGGCTGCCGTCCCGATGTGTAGCTGAGAGGGCTGCCGTCCCAAAGTAGCAGAGGGGGCTGCCATCCCGATGTGTAGTAGAGAGGGCTGCCGTCCCGAAGTAGCAGAGAGGGCTGTTGTCCCAAGGCCTGTGCCAAAACGCACAAGATATACTGAAGGTAAGCACGGATGTGAGCCCTGATGTATGCGCTGATGAAGGCTGAGATAAATGCTGATATAAGCCCTGACGTAGCAAAGGTGGTGTGGATGAGGTGATGTGCATGGGTTGATCGTCTCCCAAAGTATGTTCTTGAACAGGATTCTCCGCTGAGGAAGAAATCCCATTCCCTATGTGGTCCAGATCAGAGTTTGGAGAAGCATCTTCTGGTGAGAAGAATCGGTCCTGCGGGAGTGCGGGCAAACGATCCATGCTGTGTGCTCTTGAGGTCTTCAATCCCTTTACTCACGATTGCTCTGATACCATGTGAGGGCAAAAGGACGGAAGGACCAGATATACGAGAGATCAGAGTAAAACCACACAGCATGAAATATGTGAGTGAATATATATAAAAGGGTGAGTGCAGGTATGTACAAGAGCCCTCATATGAGAGGTGACTATGAGCAGAAAGAAGACCAGTGCTGAAGCAGAGATGACGTCGGAGCTGAAGCACGGTCGATGACGAAGGCTTGCGTCGATGTGAGGCAAACCACTCCGAGGTGATAGTGGCAGCGGAAAAAGGTAACGCCGATGACAATGGTGGTGTAGTCTTTGATGACACGGGTGCTGCATACCTGAAGCAAAGAGGGCTGCTGTCCCGAGTGGTGCAAGCTATGGTGACACGGGTATTGCGTACCTGAAGCAGAGAGGGCAGCTGTCCCAATGTGTAGCAGAGAGGGCTGCTGTCCCGATGTAGCAGAGAGGGTTGCTGTCCCAAGGGCTGGCACAAGATATGCTGAAGGTAAGCGCAGATGTGCGCTGATGAAGGCTGAGATAAACGATGATATAAGCCCTGACGTAAGCCTGATGTAAGTGCTGATGTATGCTGTAGCAAAACGCAGATGGCTGCTGAAGCAAAGCGCTGATGTCTGCTGAACCAAAACGTAGATGTAAGCTGACTAGCATTCGGGTACTGATTACAGTTTGAGTATGGTGATGTATGGTTTTCAAGCTGCATTTCTAGTAACTATGGGACTTAAGGGTATTTGGATTGATTCAGCTAGAGATTTCCGGGAGGATAGCTAGTCAGTGCATCGGATGCTATCAGGAGTGCTCAGGAGAGTTACTAGTGCCGTGATCACATGAAAAGAGATAGATGTGTCATGGAAGGCGAACAAACACAAACACAAACACATAATCCTATCCTAAATCTTGTTTTATGTACAAAGAATGAAAATACAATTGAGTGTTTGTAAGTACAAAAGGCGATCAATCCGTGCTGTTCTCAGTTGTTGCAGATGCACATGCAAAGATCTTATGTGTGTGTGTGTGTGTGTGTGTGTGTGTGTGTAGATCTTCAAGAAAACGCTGATTGCCAGATGGTTTCTTTGCTGTCCAAACATGTGTGTATTGGTGTGCTGAGAAGCTCTTTGAGATGTAGAATATTGGATGATTCATGTTGGGGGCAGGGGGCTCTATTTGTACGCCCCTGGGAGTGCTGGTCGGTTGGGAGAAGGGGATCAGCCTGTTGCTGCTCCTACTTGACTTGCTCCAACAGCCTGACTGGGCTTGTTGGCCTGCCAGTCCTGCCAATTCATACGTGGGCAGGACGGGATTGGTCACAGCTATCTAGGGTGCCCACCAGGCTGCCACACGAGCCTTGGGTTGGTGTGCGCTGTTGCCTTACCCGAGGCTCAGAATTTTTTTGCATGATTTCTGCTAATCTATGTTAGAATTCCATCCAAAACATTATTAAAGACACCCCCCCCCCTCCCAAAAAAAAAGCCAAAAAAGAAAAAAAAACCACCTGTTTGAAACTTTTGAACAAGCCCATTTCGTATGGAACATTTCTGAAATATTTGGCAACTATATCCACACCTAACCCTAACCCTGATTGGTAGCCTAGCATGACACATGCGTCCAACGACTTACGATGATGCATATGACATCATGAGTGTTTGATAAGGTTTAGGCAAGCTGACAAACTCTTTCAGGCCATGGTGATTTAGTAATTTAAAAAACGTCACCGTTTCTTATGGAGCATTTCTGAAATATTTGGCAACTATGTCCACACCTAACCCTAACCCTGACTGGTAGCCTAGCATGACACATGCGTCCAATGACTTAAGATGATGCATATGATGTCATGGGTCTAACGATGTCCACACCTAACCCTAACCCTGACTGGTAGCCTAGCATGACACATGCGTCCAATGACTTAGGATGACACATATGATGTCATCAGTGTTTGGTAAGGTTTAGGCAAGCTGACATACTCTTTGAGACCATGGTGATTTAGTAATTTAAAAAATCACGCGTAAAAACAGGTTTTTGGCCGTGTAGTAAATGGGGTGGTTGAACATGGGCATTGAATTCTTGCATTTTTGTTGTCCGTTCTTGAAGTGTTCTTTATGGCCCCTTACACATATAACTCACTTGTCCCTGGTGTGAGAGCATCTAGTGATGGGCAGGAGGTGGCTGCTCATGGATGAGCAATCCAGCCCCTCCATAGCCCACCTGTCCACACTTCACGGACTGCCCTATGTGTAAATTTTACTACGTTTGTAAATGCATATCTGGCTCTCACTTTTAGTAGTGGTGGCATGCCTCTTGAGTGCCATTATGAGTTGATTGTTTACACCTCATTATGGTGTTTTTGGCCAGATTCCATAATAATGCAGTAGCAAGCACTGATGTGTATAGTAAGTATGCGTTCGAAGTCGAGGATAATTACCTACAAGGTTCTCTAGCAAAGAAAGGGCCTGAAAGAAGCTCTACAGGCTCAGGTGGGCTTAGAAGATTCCTCCGTTTTGGAGCTGCAAAGGTGCATTCAGAAGGCTATGAGTCGAAGCAAAGCAAGATATGGGATCCAAGGGACAAGTTTTTGAATAGGTGGAACCGGGTGTTTGTTCTCTCGTGCTTAGCTGCACTTTTCATAGACCCTCTCTTCTATTACCTACCAGTGGTAAACGAGAGGGTGTGCTTGGAGATCGATACACGCTTGGCAATTGTGGTCACGATATTGCGAAGCATAACGGACCTCTTCTTCTTGTTTCACATGGGAATCAAGTTCCGAACAGGCTTTATAGTTCCATCTTCACACGTCCTTGGTAGAGGAGAGCTTGTCACTAATCCAGTGCTTATAGCAAAACGGTACCTGGCAAGGAGCTTTATTGTAGATTTGATTGCGGTTTTGCCTCTTCCTCAGGTATGCTTCATGTAACACAAATTTTTTAAACATGTTTGTGGCGTGTTAATTATTAAATGTATTAAGTGTTGGATGGCATGCAGATTATCATCTGGGCAGTCATCCCTGCATTGGCAGGAACCACAGCTGAGAACACAAAGAACGCCTTGTGGCTTATCATTTTATTTCAGCTCATACCAAGACTGTACCCACTGACTCAACAATTTGGAAAATCTTCAGATTTGGTTACTGAGACAGCATGGGCAGGAGCTGCTTATAATTTGCTTCTCTTCATGCTGATTAGTCATGTGAGTGTCTCATCCCTTGAAGATCCCTGGATTTTTACCGAAGTGTCCATGTGTGTGTGGATGATATCACTCTACATCCTGCAAATGCACCGTGACTCATAAACCAAATTGCCCTCAATGGCCTCAGTGCATCTAGCCTTCCAAATGTGCCAGATTGCAATACTAGCAATGAGAGATGCAATACTAGCAATAATCTCTCAGTTCAACCTATGTGCTGGGGGGACATATCCTGACGGCATGTCCTGAAGACGGCACTGCCAAGCAACTCCTTGATTGATCATAATGACCAGATCCATGACATTCCCCTCATACTTGACTTGTGGGCCTGACCATGTCAGCCAAATGATAGCACCAAAAGAAATGTGAGAATGCTTCCTCATCCTTCTAAGGAGATGTGCTATGGCAATCCAAATCCTATGTGCTTCCCTGCACTCCGATAAGCAATGGTAAACTGTCTCTAAAGCTCCTGCACATCTTGGGCCTGCTGGGCTAACACCAATGGACCGATATCCACTATTTAGTGGCAGGGCCACCAAGAAGAGAAAGCCAAAAAAGGAGGATTTGTGTGTCCTCCTATAAGAGTGCCACAACCTCCTCCAAAAAGTCCTTTGAATGTTAGGTGTGATACCATAAAACTCCCAATGGGGTCTAAGAATAGTCTCTCTGAATGTGTCCTAGAACATAGTATAACTGAAGAAAGGCATGCTTTTCATCGGGTTGGTAGCATCCCTCCACACCCACTCACCAGGATCCCAATGCAAGTACTTGATAGGGCAACCACCATACAACTAAAGGCTCCAAGCATCGGTGACTATCCCTGGGGCAAGATCAATATAAAAGAACATACCTACTTTGCCAACAACTGTCACAAGACACACCACCGGGCCTTTAACATGCAGCGGAAGTATTCGTAATTGAGGATCCTGTCGCACAAATGCTCACACCGTCTTCTGTATCCTGAGTTTCGCGAGTTTAGCAATCCACTTTAAGACTTCAAACTTCAAGAGATTTAAGAGAGAGAGAGATGGAAACTGTACACCGTATGGGGTCCCGAATTACCCACTGAAGGGCCCCCTATCCTGTTACCGGAATAGTATTTGCTTTATTACTTTGAACTTTGAAGAGACTGACGGTGGACTAACGATAAGCCAAACGCAAGATCACTGAGAGCAAGAGTCGGGCTGAACTGTACACAGAAGCACCAATGATGTCCAATCTCGAGCCTATGCACTCTTCCCAATGGAACGAGGAAGGGCTGCAAATCTGAGGCTGAGATAGGGGCTGTTTGGGACTGTTCTAGGCTATGTATGAATGTTGTAAATGAATATGAATGCTGAGTTTCACCTTCACCAATTAGCTGTAGCAAAACGATGAAGAGATGAATGCTGAAAACGCAAGGTTTACTGATGGCTGAATGCTGAAAACTGTTGCGTTTTGCTGATGGAGGGCTGGATGCACATGCGTTGATGCTCCTAGGGCTGTAGGATGAAACGCTTCTCCAAAACACAGGTTGCTGAAGTGAACTATGGGCTGAAGACTGAAATGCTGATTGCTGAGATATGAGATGATATGAATGAATGAGCAAAGCATGCCTATTTATACTACACTGAGGGCTTGGCATTAAATGCTGGCCGATTGGACATAAAATGCTACACGACTGATAAATGGTGTTTAAATGCCGAAAATTGTGGAAAAAATACCAGATAAATCCTAATAAATATTCTAATAAATACTAGATGATATCTAAGGGGTTCTGCAATGGCCTAGATGCAATGGATGAATGATACGCAATATGCAGAGTGCTTTCTAATGCAAACCCTAAGGTTTCTACTGACTCTACATGCATGAATGAGTGGGTTAAGGGACTTGGACTGACTGACTGACTATCTAAGGCTGAGAATGACCTATGTAGCTCGTGCCTGACTTATCCTGATCTGAGGATTACAATGGGGTCACGGCGTACGACAAATATCATCCTACAAGGAACTAATACTGTACAATGTTGCACTGATGATGATAAGCCAGCTTGTCACCATGCACTACAGTGTAGAGTGCATGTGACAGGGCCCTTGGTGATATCCTGCACATCACCTCTCTCCAAATACCACCCATCCTGTATAGAGAAAAAGACTGGTGCATCATCCGCCCCCGGAGTGGGATGCCCATAACTTGAAGGGGTACACTTGTCCCGGAGAAAATTCCGAACCATGAGTGATGAAGCCCTTCCAAGGTGCTTTGTGAGTACCCCTCTCAGATCTTCTGTGAGGCTTTTAAGCATCTTCCAATCCAGCACTGTGGGGAAGAGAATAGGTGGGCTGAATTTTTGTTTCATGCTAACGAGGCCTTTTGGGCACAGATGGGTGGAAGATGCACCAAACACTTCTTCTCACATGGGCCTACCCATAGTAGGGAATGTGTGAGATACTTGCAGGACTCACAGGGAGAGATTCAAACTGATCCAGAAAAGGTGAGGAGTATTGCATCAGATTTTTATCCAGTTCTGCTATCTGCACAGGCTCGCTCTCTGCAGAGAGATGACTGCTGCTGGCCGACAGCTTGTCAAGGGCCTATGGGCTGGTCAACTGGACCACTAGCCCATCTAGGCCTAGCCGACCTGCTGCCTGGCTGTCTAAAAGTTGGCCGACTGGCTATGCAGCCCTCCATAGCTGGCCGACAGTCCGTGCAGACCCTTGATGGTAGGCTACACATTGGCCAACATTTATGGGTTGGTGACCGGTCATTGAGCATGAGCTCAGTAAATTGGCAGAGATCTCTGGATTCAGAGCTACTGGGCAGGCTGGTTTCCGCCGAAACCACTCCACTCTTGATCATATCTTCACTCTCAGGAGCCTCATAGAGGAGGCAAAGGCACAGCGACGTAGATTTTATTGCTGCTTTGTGGATTTCCGCAAGGCATTTGACACTGTGCCTCGCGACAAGACTTACGCAGAGATTGCAGACACTTGGGGTACCATCAGAGATGATATGGGGGAATATTACTTTGTATGAGAGAGTTGTGGGTCGTGTGCGATGCCCGGGCAGATTATCAGAGGAGCTTGCTAGCACTATTGGTGTTAAGCAAGGATGTCCATTATCTCCCACCCTGTTTGGATTATACATTGATGAGCTAGCAGATTTTGTGGATAGAGAGGGGGGGCAGGGGATCATCTTTGGCAGATCTATATGTAGCTTTGATGCTTTACGCAGACGATGTAGTACTTGTCTCGGATACACAGCAGGGGTTACAACGGCACATGGATGCCTTGGGAGAGTTTTGTAATCAGAGGGGCCATGACGTTTACTCTTGGTAAAACCAAGGTTATGATTTTCAATACCACAAAGTAAGGGCGAGAGACCACCCACATCATATACCAGGACAGACATGTGGGTGTAGTGACTTCATATGTATATTTGGGTGTCACCTTTACTAGCCTGGCGGGGAGGTTCTCCATGAGACAGGCAGTTCAGGATAGGGTAGCCAGAGGGTATGCAGCTTTAGCTTTACTTGAGAGGCAATGTCACTAGGCGCATTTTCAGGAACCCTGTACAAAGGGATGGCTTTTTGATACCATGGTCACACTAACCTCGATGTATGCATCCCCCATCTGGGCTCCCGGACTATCAGCGAGTGGATGGCGAGGTTTAGAGCGCCCACAGATACTTATGTTCTCACGGATGATTCATAGTAAAACCTCGACACCACATGAGATAGTTTTGGCAGAGTTTGCGGCTTTGCCCATGCTAGTGGAGGCACTCTTTCAGACAGCGACATTTATTCAGCCGGTTAGGCACATGCCCCTAGATAGATTACCGAGACAGGCCCGAGAGTCATCAGAGCGAGTAGCAGCATCAGGGCGACAGTCATGGTATTCAAAGGTTTTACAGTGGTTTTCACTACATGGGATGAGTATGGACATGCTCCCTCCGTTTCAATATGATGAGGACCATCCGACCATGAGACTCTCCCGTGTGGAGAGGAACCGATTGATACGTCAGGATTTGATACAGCTATACACATGTCATACATGGATTGATCCTCCACAGCCTCTTCCTGTGAAGAGGCAGCACTACCACGATTATTTCTTACAGCTCACAGAGGATGGGTTTGTGCAGAGACCAGGTTACATGGATGTATATATGTCTCATGCCATGCACACTACTATTGGGTAGCTTCGGGTATCTTCACACACTCTAGAGATAGAGGCAGGGAGAGCTACAGGAGCCTCGAGGGAGATACGTATCTGCAAATTGTGCCACATAGAGGTGGAGACAGAGGAGCATTATGTTTGTTATTGCCAAGTATACTATGAGATTGGGGGGAGATACCACTATCTCTTCAGGGAGGGATTTGGTCCACTCAGCAGAGTTATGCAGTTTCATGATCAGAGATGCTTGGGGGGATTTTTGATGGAGGTATGACGTCATAGAGAGGGGCTATTACAGCAGCTCCCACAACAGAGGGATACTACATCTCAGACACGGATCACTACCTTCTTCCAGCCACTCAGTGGTGGGACATCCTCCATAGCTCCTTCGGTCCAAACCCGGGTCACTCGGAGACACACTATCTCTACATCTACTACTAGAGGAGTGACATCAGCTCGAGCGAGAGAGCTACTGTTGGGGTAAAGGCATAATGCCCACCCTTATAGTGTGTACAAGCCCATAAGTTATAGTACATAGTACACTTAGTACTTTTAATGTACTAAGTGCACTATGTGTACTAGTGCAATATACATGTGTGATAGGGGAGTCACACACTCATGCCTTATGAGTTGACTTATCCCCACAACTCTCTCTCTCTCTCCCTTGCTTCTCTGTGTATGTCTCCCATGAATGAACTCTAACCCTAATTCTGGTTTTCTCCCCATCAACTGGTATCAGAGCTGGAGCTGGAGCTGGAGCAGGCCCGTCCTCTCTCTTTGATCGAGCAAAGAAACCTCTGTTAGCTGAGTGCTGGGCGTGAACGAAGGCAGCAGCAAAGCAAATGCACAATTATACGTGTAGCGCTGGCCCTTCCTTCAGCGTGAGAAACGAGCACCTGGCAGAAGCGTCAACAAACGAAGAGGATAGACCGTCAACTTCAGGCGTGAGCCAAGGCAGCATAAGCGGGTGCGTGTGCGAAAGGATCACACAGAGGCGGGTTCTGTGCAACAAATAGCGCCGACGCACTGAACTCCCAGCAGTGGCTGCAAAGCGCATTAGCGCTGGGCGTAAAGGCGCTAGGCGAGTGAAGCGAACAGCAGCCAGGCGAAGCGTGAGCGACTCTAATCGTGTAGGCGCTAGGCGAATACGTCAACAAGTGCTGGGCATAGTCGTCGGCTGAGCGGTGAATCACAGCGTGGAGCGAAGTGAGCGTTGAACCACCAAGCGATGGCGTAGCTCAGCGCATCGTAGGCGGAGCAGGCTTCCTCACGAATAGCTTCCAGCGTAAAAGCTTGCAGGTGCTGGAGCTTGGAGAGGAGGCTGCTGAGCAGGGCTTTCGTGGAGCATGTAGTCGGCCAGCCCAAGCCCCTAACTACTAATCAGCAGCAGCATCATCATCCCACACAACTGTGTGGGAGAAGCCTTAACCTGCAACCTGTCAATGCCTACACAGAACAACAGGAGCATCAGCACCAAATTCATCAACCCGCCTGCAAATCAGAGAAAAATCAGAAATTTGAAAGGTATTTTGCTTCATTTTTTTTGGGACTTGCAATTCAGCAGGTACAATTATCAATTGAGCAGGTACAGGTGCCCAATTGCTCAATTTTTGAGCAAAATTGGCAAAATTGGGTGACATTGGTCACAATCAGGATAAATTTGCAGGAAATTGGTCAAATCAGGATCAATTTGCAGGAAATTGTATGTCGAAATTTGGGGCTTTTGATGTAATTGTGCAATTAAGCACTCATACATGCTGTATGATGTGAAAAATCGCACATTTGGGCAAAATTGCAGCAAATTGCAGTGCAAATCAAGGGGCTTTTGTGCCGATTTGGTTGATTTGCATGCAGGCGATCGCATTTGATGCTGTGGAAAATGTGCTGATGCCTTACAAGCACTCAATGTGCCTGTAAATCAAGGGGCTTTCATGTATTTGATGTATATGTGGCCAGGGGGAAGCATCGTGAACACTCTGGATGCCTTCATGTGTCCCAATGTACCATGCATGATCAGAAATTGATCTCAAATCAAGGGGCTTTTCAAGTTTGTATGCTTGTTGAGCTTGGCAAAGCAGCAGGCAAGACATTTATGCCTTGAATCCTCAGAAATCAGCTTGCAGTCAAGGGGCTTTTGCCCAATTTCTGTTCGGGACTGTTGTATGCAGTGTACGGGACTGTAAAAGTCTGATTTTCACTCATTTGGACAGCCAGGAGAGCATTTATTGCTATTGTACCTGCTGGTACAGATTTGGCACAGCTTTGTGCATGTTTTGGCATGGCTGTACACTGTTTTGAGTGATCAAAAGGTTCAAATTCAGCTGCTGAAATTGCCGGTACAGGTTTGGTACATCATTGGTGAGCACTTGGTACTGCTGTACAGTACTTTGGAAGGGCAAAAGAGCACATTTAAGGTGCTGTCCAAAATCTGCAGCAACCAGATTTTGGTGTTTTCATCACATAAAGTGGGAGAAAAGTTGCATTCTTGCTTCCGCAGTGGGAGATAAAGCTTGGGAAAACATTTGTGAGCACTTTGTGTGCTTTGGGTGCAGTGTTTGCACATCTTGGGTGCAGTGTTTGCACATTTTGCAGGGAGTCAGGCATTTACAGGTTGCATTTTGCTATGGCAACCACAGGTGAGAGCTCTTCATTGCTTCACATCAAGAAGCTTGAAGGCTCACATAACTATGATATTTGGCAAACCCAATGCTACAATGTGTTGCTCCAGAAAAAGCAGCACAAGCCTATCAAAGAAAGGGGTGTGATGCCCGCTTCTCTTACTGCTGAAGAGTGGGAAGATATGGATGAGCTGGCAAGATCTACTATCATGTTGTCTGTGTCAGACTCATTACTTTTCAGCATTCGTGAAGAGAAGACAGCTTGGGGAATGTGGCAGAGATTGCAGGACTTGTATGCCCAACAAAGTGCCTCAAGCAAAGTGTATTGGTTGAAGAAACTCATAGGTCTTCAGATGAAGGAAGGGGCTTCTATGACAGCCCATCTCAATGAGTTTAATGGTATTGTCAGCCAAGTCATTAATCAAAAGTTGGCAATGGACGATGAGTTCAAAGCCACTTTTTTGTTATGCACTTTGCCAGAGAGTTGGGACACATTCAGGACAGCCACTAGCAATTCGAATGCTATGCTGTCATATGCAGATGTTGAGGGTGCTCTTCTTCAAGAAGAGATGAACAGGAAAAACAACTCTGTTGGCAAGTCCAATGCAATGAATGCACGTGGGAGATCCCAGCAAAGGGGGAAAAGCCAAGAAAGGGGAAGGAGCAAGTCTCGCTCCAAAAAGGATTTGGAATGCCATTATTGTGGCAAAAAGGGACACATCAAAAAGCAATGCTACAAATGGAAAAATGATCAAAAGGAAAAGGGAAAAGGCAAAGACAAAGAGAAGGATGAAGCCAAAGATGTAAAGCCAAAGGGCAAAAGTGGAGTCAAGATCGAAGAAATCAATGTGTCACATGCAGGTGGCAGTAAGGATGAGGTCCTCTTTACTTCTTCACTTGATGCCCATTCACTTCTTACAGGTGGTCATGGTATGCACTCATGGATCATTGATTCAGGTGCCTCCTTTCATGTCACAGGTTGCAGAGACTTGTTTGTCAGGTATACTGCTGGCAATGAAGGAGTGGTTTATTTGGGTGATAACCATGCATGCAAAATTCTTGGCAGAGGTGATGTGAGGCTTGTATTTTCAGATGGCTCACAGCTTATGCTCCATGATGTCAGGCATGTGCCTGAGATCAAGAAGAATCTGCTTTCTACTGGACAGCTTGATGATGCTGATTATGTTACCACATTTGGTAGTGGAAAGTGGAAGATTAGTAAGGGCTCACTGGTTGTTGCCAGAGGCTCTAAGGTGGACACTCTTTATTTCATGCATGCAGGTGTTTGTCACCATGCTAATGTAAATGCAACCGAGCTGCCGGAAATTTCTATGTGGCATAGCTGGTTGGGACACATGAGTGTCAAGGGAATGGAGCAATTGTCTCGTTTGGGTTACTTGCCTTCTCTAAAGTTTTCAAGTTTTCAGTTTTGTGAGCATTGTATATATGGTAGGCAACTACAGTGCCCCCACAAGAAAGCTCTTGGACAGAAAGATGCTCAGTTAGAGCTTGTGCATACAGATGTATGTGAGATGCCTCAGCTTTCTTTGGGAGGGGCAAAATATTTTGTGTCTTTTATTGATGATGCCACACGCAAGGTGTGGGTTTATCCTCTTCGTTTGAAGAGTGATACATTCTCAGTGTTTCAGAAGTTTGTTGCTCATGTTGAGAATCAAACTGGCAAAACACTGAAGGCTTTGCGTTCCGACAATGGTGGAGAGTATATGTCCAAACAGTTTCAGGACTTTTGTGATGCTAAAGGCATCAAGAGGGAGCTCTCTACTCCTTATGATCCTCCACAAAACGGGACAGCAGAGAGGATGAACAGGACCATTCAGGAGAAGGTCCGTTCTATGTTGTCACATGCTGCATTACCTCATGGTTTTTGGGCTGAAGCTGTTATGACAGCCGTTCACCTTATAAACAGGTCACCTAACACGAGGCTTGGTGGGAAAGTGCCAGAAGAAGTATGGACAGGGAAGCCTCCGTCATACAAGCACTTGAGAGTGTTTGGTTGCGTTGCGTACGTGCACATACGCAGGGAAATGCGCACCAAACTTGATCCTAAGTCTCATAAATGCATATTCCTAGGATATGGTGATAGAGGTGAAATGGGGTATAGACTTTGGGATCCCATGAATAAAAAGATCATACGCAGCAATGATGTCATTTTTGATGAAACATGCATGTATAAGGAGCCTGCAAGGCAACAGGAGCCTGGCAGAGTCATCTTTGATGATGATGGACATCATGGACAACAACAAAGGGCTGTAAATCAGCCATTACAGCAGGAAAACCAGCCCTTAAATGGTGCTGAAAATGGTCCAAATGGACAGCCAGAGATGGCAGAAGATATCCCTATGGATATACCACAGTTAGAGGAGATACCGGGCATGATATTTCAGCCTTATGGCATGGAACAGGAGCCACCAATGGGTGATATGCAGGCCGGACAGCAACCTGCAAATGATGGTCATTGGGTACGGAGGTCCACTAGACCCTCCAGAGCCCCTGACAGGTTTGTTCCAGGGGTTGACTACTTGATGCTCACTGACTGTGGGGAGCCCTCATGTTATAAGGAGGCTTTACAGAGGGCAGACAAAGCTCTTTGGGAGCGTGCCATGAAGTCAGAGATGGATTCTCTGCATAAAAATGAAACATGGAAGTTGGTGCATTTGCCTGCAGGCAAGAAGGTTTTGCCATGCAAGTGGGTTTACAGGCTCAAAGTTGCACCAGATGCAAAGCCAAGATACAAAGCCAGGTTAGTGGCTAAGGGCTTCAAGCAGGAATATGGTGTGGACTTTGATGAGATCTTCTCTCCAGTGGTCAAAATGACCACACTTAGAGCTGTGTTGGCTTTGGTTGCGCATGATGATCTGGACTTGATTCAGATGGATGTGAAGACTGCTTTTCTTCACGGTGATCTCCATGAGGAGATATATATGCAGCAGCCAGAGGGTTATGCAGTGAGTGGAAAGGAGAAGCTTGTATGCAAGCTGAAAAAGAGTCTTTATGGGCTCAAACAGGCACCAAGGGAATGGTATCATAAATTTGATACATTCATGAAATCTCAGAAATTCAGGAGAAGTGACATAGATCACTGCTTGTACACCAAGAAAGCTTTGGATGGCAGTCTATTGATTCTCATTTTGTATGTTGATGATATGTTGATTGCCGGGAAATCTCGTAAAGAGATGGATGCTTTGAAGCAGAGGCTGCATCAAACCTTTGATATGAAGGATTTGGGTGATGCAAATCACATCTTGGGTATGCGGATACTTCGGGACAGAAATCAGCATGTGTTGTATTTGTCTCAGAAGGAATACATTGGCAAAGTTTTGCAGAGGTTCAATATGGACGGGGGGAAGAAAGCTAGTACTCCTTTGCCTCCATATGTGAAACTCAGTGCTATGGACAGCCCACAGTCGGATAGTGACAGGGCTGATATGGCCAAGATTCCGTATGCTTCAGCTTGTGGCAGTCTCATGTATGCCATGGTTGCTACTAGGCCGGACATTGCATTTGCAGTGGGAGTGGTTTCTAGATACATGGCCAACCCTGGCAAGAAGCATTGGGAAGCAGTGAAAGGTGTCATGAGATACCTGAAGAGCACACAGGATTTGTGCATTTGCTTTGGCAAACAGGATGCATTAGTGCATGGTTACACGGATTCGGATTATGCCGGTCATCCAGATAACCGGAAGTCTACTACCGGTTATGTATTTACATTCACAGGAGGTGCTGTGTCATGGATATCCAGGATGCAGAAGTGCATTGCCTTATCTACTACAGAGGCCGAGTATATTGCAGCCACAGAGGCTTGCAAGGAGGCATTATGGCTATCTCGGTTAGTGGTTGATTTGGGTTATACAGGGGATATTCCATTGTTGCATTGTGACAGTCAGAGTGCCATTCAGTTGGCAAAGAACCCTGTTTTTCATGCAAAGACGAAGCATGTGGATGTGAAGTATCACTTCATCAGAGAGGTGATAGAGAACAAGCAAATTCAGCTTGTTAAGATTCATACGGATGACAACCCGGCTGATCTGTTGACGAAGAGTTTGCCTCCGGAGCGGTTTGCTCATTGCAGACCTTTGATGGGCATTGGATGAGGCCATTTTCAGCCTTGATATGGCCTTGTATATTATCATGTACATGCTGATTTTTTCTTTTCCTTTACTTAAGGGCACTTTGCCTTTAAGTGGGAGGTTGTTGGGGTAAAGGCATAATGCCCACCCTTATAGTGTGTACAAGCCCATAAGTTATAGTACATAGTACACTTAGTACTTTTAATGTACTAAGTGCACTATGTGTACTAGTGCAATATACATGTGTGATAGGGGAGTCACACACTCATGCCTTATGAGTTGACTTATCCCCACAACTCTCTCTCTCTCTCCCTTGCTTCAGCTTGGACAGCCCACAGTCGGATAGTGACAGGGCTGATATGGCCAAGATTCCGTATGCTTCAGCTTGTGGCAGTCTCATGTATGCCATGGTTGCTACTAGGCCGGACATTGCATTTGCAGTGGGAGTGGTTTCTAGATACATGGCCAACCCTGGCAAGAAGCATTGGGAAGCAGTGAAAGGTGTCATGAGATACCTGAAGAGCACACAGGATTTGTGCATTTGCTTTGGCAAACAGGATGCATTAGTGCATGGTTACACGGATTCGGATTATGCCGGTCATCCAGATAACCGGAAGTCTACTACCGGTTATGTATTTACATTCACAGGAGGTGCTGTGTCATGGATATCCAGGATGCAGAAGTGCATTGCCTTATCTACTACAGAGGCCGAGTATATTGCAGCCACAGAGGCTTGCAAGGAGGCATTATGGCTATCTCGGTTAGTGGTTGATTTGGGTTATACAGGGGATATTCCATTGTTGCATTGTGACAGTCAGAGTGCCATTCAGTTGGCAAAGAACCCTGTTTTTCATGCAAAGACGAAGCATGTGGATGTGAAGTATCACTTCATCAGAGAGGTGATAGAGAACAAGCAAATTCAGCTTGTTAAGATTCATACGGATGACAACCCGGCTGATCTGTTGACGAAGAGTTTGCCTCCGGAGCGGTTTGCTCATTGCAGACACTTGATGGGCATTGGATGAGGCCATTTTCAGCCTTGATATGGCCTTGTATATTATCATGTACATGCTGATTTTTTCTTTTCCTTTACTTAAGGGCACTTTGCCTTTAAGTGGGAGGTTGTTGGGGTAAAGGCATAATGCCCACCCTTATAGTGTGTACAAGCCCATAAGTTATAGTACATAGTACACTTAGTACTTTTAATGTACTAAGTGCACTATGTGTACTAGTGCAATATACATGTGTGATAGGGGAGTCACACACTCATGCCTTATGAGTTGACTTATCCCCACAACTCTCTCTCTCTCTCCCTTGCTTCAGCTTGGACAGCCCACAGTCGGATAGTGACAGGGCTGATATGGCCAAGATTCCGTATGCTTCAGCTTGTGGCAGTCTCATGTATGCCATGGTTGCTACTAGGCCGGACATTGCATTTGCAGTGGGAGTGGTTTCTAGATACATGGCCAACCCTGGCAAGAAGCATTGGGAAGCAGTGAAAGGTGTCATGAGATACCTGAAGAGCACACAGGATTTGTGCATTTGCTTTGGCAAACAGGATGCATTAGTGCATGGTTACACGGATTCGGATTATGCCGGTCATCCAGATAACCGGAAGTCTACTACCGGTTATGTATTTACATTCACAGGAGGTGCTGTGTCATGGATATCCAGGATGCAGAAGTGCATTGCCTTATCTACTACAGAGGCCGAGTATATTGCAGCCACAGAGGCTTGCAAGGAGGCATTATGGCTATCTCGGTTAGTGGTTGATTTGGGTTATACAGGGGATATTCCATTGTTGCATTGTGACAGTCAGAGTGCCATTCAGTTGGCAAAGAACCCTGTTTTTCATGCAAAGACGAAGCATGTGGATGTGAAGTATCACTTCATCAGAGAGGTGATAGAGAACAAGCAAATTCAGCTTGTTAAGATTCATACGGATGACAACCCGGCTGATCTGTTGACGAAGAGTTTGCCTCCGGAGCGGTTTGCTCATTGCAGACACTTGATGGGCATTGGATGAGGCCATTTTCAGCCTTGATATGGCCTTGTATATTATCATGTACATGCTGATTTTTTCTTTTCCTTTACTTAAGGGCACTTTGCCTTTAAGTGGGAGGTTGTTGGGGTAAAGGCATAATGACCACCCTTATAGTGTGTACAAGCCCATAAGTTATAGTACATAGTACACTTAGTACTTTTAATGTACTAAGTGCACTATGTGTACTAGTGCAATATACATGTGTGATAGGGGAGTCACACACTCATGCCTTATGAGTTGACTTATCCCCACAACTCTCTCTCTCTCTCCCTTGCTTCTCTGTGTATGTCTCCCATGAATGAACTCTAACCCTAATTCTGGTTTTCTCCCCATCAGCTACGATCTAGGAGACACCCCTGCCCACCTGGCCCTCGCCCCCCAAGTCTCCAGCAAACACAGATTGATGAGATCTTGAGGAGATATAGCAGAGAGGACAGATTCTAGATTGATCTAGCACAGATTGGGAGATATCTTGACCCTAACCCGATGTGTGACATCCTACACCCAGTCATTGGCACCGGTTGGAGCTAGATGCTTTATTGGATGTATTTACCCCCCCTCCCTCCCTCCCACCCACCCCACAGTAGTTAACCAAAGCCTTGTATGTGATTTATCTCCACATTATAGAGTACTTTGTACTTTTTTTTTTCTTTTGTATCCATTTGATGTCCATTGAGACATGATGCAAGTTTTGTCTCATAGGCCGTTTTTTGGCCTTTAGAAGACGTTAATAAAATCTCTCTCTCTCTCTCTCTCTCTCTCTCTCTCTCTCTCTCTCTCGCAAATCCATCCATGGATGAAATATAGCTATTTTTATTTTGAACCTCAATTTCGAACTAGATGCAATAGAACCCATTGTAATTTAAACTCTTAAGAGTTCATTTTGGGTTATTTTTTTTTTCAGTTTTATACCTCTTTGGCATTGATACCCAGAGTGGAATGTAAATGGATGTACCTGATCTGTCCCATAGGTCGGATTCGGCCTCCCGTGGACGTTAATATAACTTTCTCTCTCTCTCTCTCTCTCTCTCTCTCTCTCTCTCTCTCTCTCTCTCTCTCTCTCTCTCTCTCTCACCCACTCTTTTTGGCCTCTACATTGACAAGATCTCGAGCTTCATTGATGGATTAGGCAAGGCTGGTCCCACACTGGCAGGCATATTGATCCCCATACTACTTTATGCAAATGACATCGTCCTCCTCTCAGACTCAGCCGAAGGGCTTCAAAGACAGTTGGATGCCTTACATGACTTTTGCACTCAGCGGGACCTCTCTGTTAACCTTGGTAAAACCAAGGTAATGGTCTTCAATACCTCCCGCCCCATCACATCCAGATTGAGCTTCACTTATAGAGGGGATCCTGTGGAGATTGTCTCATCCTATGTCTACCTTGGTGTCACTTTCAGTGGTCCATGCTTTACCATGCTTCCCGCAACACATGCCAGAGTGACGCGGGGATATGCAGCCTTGAGCTTACTTGAGCGGCAGTGCTTCTAGGCACATTTCTAGGAGCCTAGGACGAAGGGTTGGCTTTTTGACACTCTCGTCACACCAGCCTTGATGTATGGAGCAGCTTTCTGGGGGCCAGATTTATCCGATGAGGATTGGCAGCGAGTTGAGAGGCCCCAGGTCATGATGTTCTCCTGTATGATCCGCAGCAAACCATCAGTCCCACACCAGATTATCCAGGCAGAGTTTGCTGAAGCCCCGATGGTAGTGGAGGCCCTCTTCCAAACAGTCACGTACCTTCATCGCATCAGTCACATGGATCCCCACAGGTACCCGAGGCTTGCCATGGAGTCCTCTAGACAGCTAGCACTTGAGGGGCACTCTAGAGTATGGTATGCACTGGTCTCCACTTGGTTCTCAGTATACGGGCTCTGCATGGACCGCCTACCCCCCCTTCAGTACAGTTTGGACTCCCCTTTTTTTCGGCTGTCTCACGAGGATACCAACCGGGTTATCCAGTCAGATCTTCTTAGCCTCTACACACACTGCACATGGATCACACCCCCGGAGCTCCCCACGAAGATGCACTTTCACAGAGACCACTTCCTCACACTCACTGAGGATGGATTCATCCAACAGCCGGGCTACTTGAGTGTTCACATGTCCCATGCCATGCGGATTGCGATTGGCCAGATATGGGTTTCTTCCCACCGCCTCAGAGTGGAGAGAGGTAGAGCTGAGCGCATCTTCAGAGCCGGGAAGCTCGTACGGACACCCAGAGAGGAGAGGATTTGCCGACTATGCCACACAGAGGTTGAGACAGAGGAGCAATACATATGCTGCTGCCTAGTATACTATGAGATCTGCGGGAGGTTTCACTGTCTATTTCGTGAGGGATTCGGTCCACTCTCCAGGATCATTGACTTCCAAGACCAGCGTTGCCTGGGCCTCTTCCTGCATGAGCTCCGCAGACACAGGGACACCTTCTTGAGACATAGGCCCCAGCCACCCCGCCCCAGCCAACCATCACGAGTTTCTTCCGGACCCAGGAGGTGGAGGAAACCGACATAGTGGATCTTGTGGACCCTCCACGAGCTGCTCTGGACCTACCTCGCCCGAGAGGAGTTACCTCGGACCGAGCCTCTGCACTCTAGCGTGCCCGACGCCCTCGACCCCCCCCCCTGTCGGCCACGATCACCTCGTTAGCTCCAGATCTAGGACATGCTCCACCGCCATCGAGCTACCTTTCCACGTGACATAGCTGGGGGAGACCTCTCGGCCATACTCGTCAACCCCATGCTTGACATTTTGGAGAGTGGTATACCATCTACTCGGAGAGCTGATGTTGCTCCCATGTTTTTATGTTCTTAGTTTTCCATGACGAGTTTCCATGGACAGTTTTGTATCACCCCAGTGAGATAGCTATATTTATGTTTTCATTCTGTTTTATTTTCCATTCCATGATGAGATATGCCATGGACATTATTGTACCACTTTGGTCTCATAGGCCCATTGGGTCTTTAGTAGACGCTTAATCTCTCTCTCTCTCTCTCTCTCTCTCTCTCTCTCTCTCTCTCTCTCATGCCCCGGGGGGCTATCTGATGTTATTACTAGCACCATAGGTGTGAAGCAAGGATGCCCACTCTCTCCTACACTATTTGGGCTATACATTGATGAGGTGGCTGACTTCATTGGTCACGGTGGTGGGGACGGGGTAGACATCTCAGGTACCACAGTCCACATTATGCTATATGCAGATCATATTATTCTGGTCTCTGAGTTGCAGATGGGACTACAGCACCATCTCCATGCACTCGATGACTTCTGCACACAGAGGGGGCTTACAGTGAACCTTAGGAAAACCAAGGCCATGATTTTCCACACCTTCGACGACAGGCCATCTTCACACTAGCAGGAGGACAGGTAGAGGTGGTAGACTCATATGTGTACCTAGGGATTACATTTACGACTCCGCCAAGAAGATTTACTATGGCACAGGCAACCAGGGATAGACTCACACGAGGGTATGCAGCTCTGGCCATGCTAGAGAGACAGTGTCACCAGGCACACTTCCAGGAGCCCCGCACGAAGGGGTGGTTGTTTGACACACTAGTCACCCCTGCTTTGATGTATGCTGCAGCAGTATGGGCACCTGGGCTTGCCACCTCCACATGGTCTCAGATAGAGAGGCCTCAGATTCTCATGCTCTCACGGATGATCCGCAGCAAACCCTCCGTCCCACATGACATTGTCCGGACGGAGTTTGCTGCACCTTCTATGCTAGTAGAGGCCCTCTTCCAGACGATCTGCTTCACACAGAGGATCAAAGATATGCCATCAGATCGACTCTCACATAGAGCTTTTGAGGCATCCAGGCAGCTCGCAGAGAGTGGAGATAGGAGATCATGCTATTCACAGATGATATAGTGGCTCACTTTGCATGGTCTTGACATAGATCACCTGCCACCTTTCCAGTATGATATACATGCACCACATATCCAGCTCTCTCACAGTGAGAGGAACAGAGTCCTTCGGCAGGATTTATGGCAGCGATACACTCAAGAGACTTGGATTACACTCAATCAGCCTCTACCACCGAAGATGCTATACTACAGAGATCAGTTTATGCGTATCTCAACGGATGGATTCATACAGAGACCTGGACACATGGATGTGTACATGCCTCACGGTGCCCGAGTGGTGATTGGCCAGCTCAAAGTGTCATCACACCAGCTTGAGATTGAGGCAGGTAGGGTAGCACGGATCCCCAGAGCAGAGAGGATATGCAGACTATGCCAGGAGGAGGTTGAGAGTGAGGAACATTATGTATGCAGATGCAGAGCATATAGTGTCATTAGAGAGAGATACACCACCATCTTCAGTGGACATCCCTCACTCCGCCAGATCATGGAGTCCGCAGACCAGCGCAGATTTGGCCAATTCTTGCTAGAGAGACAGTGCCACAGAGAGACACTGCTACGGACTCATACCACAGGGAGAGGTGGGCGACAGCTCGAGCTCTCTGATTTCTTCCAGAGATCTATCCCAGTGCCTATCCTGACACAGGAGGGGGTTACACTTCAGTGCGCTGCGGACCTCCGAGCCAGACGGAGACCGAGAGCACAAGGCTACCAGACTCCCAGACTACATCAAAGGGAGATCACAGAGATACGGGCTCGACATCAGCACCATATCCAGGAGCGGCTAGCTCACTTACACTCACACCCGGAGATCATGCTCCGAGGTATTTTTGCCTCACCATCGCCTATGTATCACATATTACACCCCCATTATGGTACTGGTTGGAGCTAGACAGATCTGCATTGCATTCTTGTATACCCTGCGCATATAGGTTGCATACTGAGCCTCTAGCAGTAGTGCTCCATCCATCACACCCCCCCACTAGCTCAGTACTTTCATAGTTTATTTCATGTTCATTTTGTCCTTTTTTTTTCTGGACATCCAGAAGACATTGACAGTTGTACATTGATTCGTCTCATAGGTCGAGTTCGGCCTCTAGTAGACGTTAATACAGCTCTCTCTCTCATACATCGAGACAGGGCAGGAGTCAGCTGACATTCACTCTCGCAGGACGCCAGGTGGAGGTTGTGACATCATACGTGTACCTAGGGGTTACCTTCTCTGCAGCAGCCACGCGCTTCACCATGGGTTCAGCAGCCAGAGCTAGATTGACACGGGGATATGCAGCATTGGCTATGCTAGAGAGATAATGCCACCAGGCGCATTTTCAGGAGCCCCGGACGAAGGGGTGGCTATTTGACACATTAGTCACACCGGCACTGATGTATGGAGCAGCGGTATGGGCGCCAGGCCTTGCTACCCATTGGTGGACACAGATAGAGAGACCACAGGCCCTCATGATGGCACGCATGATACGCAGCAAACCGTCAGTACCTCATGACATTATCCGAGCAGAGTTTGCTTCGCCTCCTATGATGGTAGAGGCCATATTCCAGACTATATGCCTGCTAGACAGATTGAGAGAGATGCCACGGGACAGATTGTCATACAGAGCTTTTGAGGCATCTAGACAGGTGGCTGAGGCAAGAGACAGAGGATCATGGTATGCACAGGTCACACATTGGTTCTCACAGCATGGCCTAGACATGGATCATCTACCACCATTCCAGTATGACAGGGATGCACCACATATCCGTCTCTCATAGTGAGAGGAACAGAGTATTGAGACAGGACCTATGGCAGCTCTATACACGAGAGACATGGATATCGCCTACACAGCCTCTTCCACCAAAGATGCTATACTACAGAGACCACTTCATGAGTATCACTGATGATGGATTTATAGAGAGGCCTAGATACATGGAGGGCTTTTTACCACATGGCTCCCGAGTGGCTATTGGTCAGCTTAGAGTTTCATCACATCGATTGGAGATCGAGACTGGCAGAGCAGCACGGATCCCCCGAGAGGAGAGGGTATGCAAATTGTGCAGAGAGGAGGTGGAGAGTGAGGAGCATTATGTATGCAGATGCAGAGCATATACAGCCATCAGAGAGAGATATCCCATTTTATTCAGAGAGCCACATTCCCTACGCCAGATCTTTGAGGCAACAGACCAGCGCATACTGGGGAGATTCATTCTAGACATACAGCGTCACAGAGAGACATCATTACAGGCTTAGACAGCTCCAGAGGGGGGACGAGAGACACAGATTACTACATTTTTTCAAAGATCCATCCCACTCCCAGTCCCTACACAGCAGGGAATTACTCTCCAGAGAGCAGAGACACTCAGAGCCCACAGGAGACAGAGGACACCTGGCTTTCGGACACCACGCCTATACCAGAGAGAGATGAGAGAGATCAGAGATCAGTTTCACAGAGAGGGTGCGGAGCGACTGGCTCGCTTCAGAGCAGACCCAGGCATGTTCTTCAGGGAGCTGTGGACACCCCCTTCATTGATGTATACCATTTTATACCCCCAGTATGGTACAGGATGGAGCTAGCTAGGTTGCATATCATGATTGTATACTCCATGCATATAGCTTTGCATTCTCCTAGTAGTAGAGCTCCATCCCCTCCCCCCCCACTCATTGTACTTATTGCACACCCAGATTCAGCTTTTTTTTAGTTCAATACTTTTTCATTTTGTTGGGATGACAGAGGATACCCCACACAGGTACACTGATTTGTCTCATAGTGTCATGTGCACAGTGTGTATCTACCGTGTGCTACACGCACGCAAAACTAGTTTCGAGGCTTGGGGAAGCTTGGAACTAGACAGGCTGATTGACGAGCTGAGTTAGGGATAAACTAACGGGCGGGCACCCAAGTATGGACGGGCGGGCGGCCAAGTGTGGACGCCCGATGACCGGCCAAGAGCCTATAAAATGGTGGCCAAGGTTAGTTATTGGGATATAGAGAATCTCGCGAATTTGTGAGAGCTCTATGGTCTTGGAGCCTGGATCTAGTGCAGACGTGCACCTGCTTTACGCAGCCGAGGCCGGCAGCAGTCTCGAGGCCCGCGAGGGCAGCTTCGTGGCGGTATGGGACGTCGCGAGGAGGAGATTGGTCGGTACGTCATCCTAGTTAGCTCAGCTCGTGGCTCGGTGGGGACAGCCAAGACTGTGGGCTCGCCCACGGCTGTCATGGTTGGGAGGTGAGTCAGGCCTGCACCCCCTTGCTTGTTTGTTTGTTCGTTTGTTTGCAGGATTCGAGTTTCGAACCAAGATCGATCACGAGGGGATCCGTGGGGATTTGACACATAGGCCGAGTTTGGTCTTTTGGAAGACGTTTATCGGCTCCCAGAGGAGGACGATAATACATTCTTCTTCTTCTTCTTCTTCTTCTTCTTCTTCTTCTTCTTCTCTCTCTCTCTCTCTCTCTCTCCACAGACATTGTATCAGATCCACCAATTGTTGTAACCTTTTTGGTCTCATAGGTCATTTTGGCCTTTTGAAGACGTTAATATATCATTTCATTTCATTTCTCCCTCCTGCTCGCCGCCCTGTTCGCGCCGCTACTCGCCGCCGCCGCCTTCGCCCCTACTCGCCGCCTGGCTCTGTTGCGCCCTTGCTTCGCCGTCGTTTCACCGCCCGGCTCTGTTGCGCCCCTGGTCCTAGTAACGTAGAAACAACCAGCATCAAAAGGAGATTCATGCTGTCAGAACTGAGATTCAAGGCAAAGAGGAAATGTACAAACAACTGCAAGCTGAGATGCGAGAAGAGATGGAAGCCTGGAAGAATGCATGCCTGGCTGCATGCATGGAGAAATGTATGGAATTATGCAAGGAAGAGATGCACAAGTATGGCAAAGAGGAAGGAGAGCTAGCCACACAAGAAGCTCTTGCTCTAGAGATTGCCCAGTTGCGAGAGACATCAATGCCAAACTTGAGGCGGAACTAGAGAAGGCTAAGAAGGCAATCACAGTAGAGATTCAAGAGGCCAAATCAGGATTCCGGGAGGAGCATGCAAGCCTATGAAAAGACATGGAGGCAACCAAAGAAGAGGTTGGAGAAACCTCCAAATGGGTTGAGGTTGTGAAAAGGCAGAAAACAGTCCACACCTCGAATGCCACATCCATCATGATGGCCATGCTTGAGGAAAAGAAGCGTCGCCAATCTAGGGCTCTACATGTGCAAGTAAGAGGCTTGCAAGCGGGCAACTCACCAAAAAAGGATGATGAGACTTTATGTAGACAGATGGGCCTCACCGACACACCTTTTGTAGATGCTTGGCGAGCCGGGAAGGACTTGACGAGGGAGAGGCCTCTCCTCCTCAAGTTCAAAGATACGGAGTCCCGTTTGGCTTTCTTGAAGAAGAGGGCCACCCTCCGAACCACCGAAATATACCTTGGAGATGACCTCACCCCCTTACAGGTGGAACACAGGAAAGCCGAGATGGTTCAAGTTATGGAAGCCCGGAAGGCAAGGAAATGGGCCATTTATCGTGATGACCGAGTCATCGTCACAGATAAACGCCCCACATGATGGTGCGGGGCCTATGAGACCATAGATGCATTGAGGGTGGG
The DNA here is from genome assembly GCF_041138505.1 of Cibotium barometz. Lineage (NCBI taxonomy): Eukaryota > Viridiplantae > Streptophyta > Polypodiopsida > Cyatheales > Cibotiaceae > Cibotium > Cibotium barometz. The sequence continues at coordinate 49,702,037 of NC_141064.1, forward strand.
AGTATGGAATTGCAATGGAACTCTATGGTTAGACACAGGAGGCTTCACAGAGACTTACACAGATAGGGATATTATCTTCTACACAGAAACGCATCAAAGTCCTGAGAGGGCTATCCAAAGTGGAGGGTTATACATGGGAATCAGCTTTCAGAGGACAAACACGCACCACTGTAGGGGTGCGTGGCTCCGGAGTGGCATGCTTGTTTCGCCTTCATTTGAGAGGCATGCTCACAATGGTTAGACACGATGAGGAGGCTCGTTTTATGTGGATGCGATTAGCCAGGCCTAGCTTGAGAGTGATGCATATTGTAGTGTGCTGCTTCCCACCAGAGAAATCAGAATATGCATGGAGGTTGACAGAGAAAGGGGAGACTCCCTATGCGCCATTATTTGCAGACATTGCAGAGCTCTCCCAGCAGGGAGAGGTCCTCCTATTAGGAGAGACTTTAATGCACGGACAAAAGGGGAACAAGTGCAAACATATGACTTCCAAGGAGATGCCATTATGTTATCAGAAATTGACTTGGCTGAGATGGGCCTCCAGGGGCTATGCATGAGCTGGTTATGTATAATGAGTTGTCCAGATGGCTGCAGTCGGCGGACAGCCTTAAATCTTTTCCACATGGGGGAGGCACTAGTATGGTGGATTACCTCATGGGATCTCCTGCTCTTATACCACATATCTCAGACTTCACCATCCCTCCTCCCCCCATACTAGCTGACCACGCATTACTTTCTTTCATGATCTCATGCCCCATCGTACTGCCCACACCCACACCCCCTGTCACCACCTTCACCCGGATTCATTTCCATCATGATCTTGACCACATCTATGAGGACCACCTCTCCTGCCACATTTCAGCTCTCGACTTATCCCTCCCTATCTCCACCATCACATCCCAACTTTCCTCCATCATCCATGACTCTACCCATGCCAGCTTCCCCTACACCACATGCTCCACAACAAGTTTGCCAGTGGGATTCCAACCCCAGAATGGATGATATGATGAAGAGTGCAAAACCACCAGGCTTCGCCTCTTACGCGAGAGGGAACATGGGCTGATTTCAGGCTTCAGCACATAAGATGCAACGCATCCTCCGTACATTCACTCGCCGAAAGAAACGGGCATTTCTCGCCAGACGAGAACAAGAGTTATACCAACTCTTTTTGAGCGAGGACAACTCAAAAACTTGGCGCATTCTAGAAGAAAAAAGAGCACCTACACCTATCACAGATCCTAGCCTTTGGGAAGCCTATGCACAACAGCTGTATGATGTGCCAAACCAGCCTATACCACAAATGTCACACATCCCTAGGCCTACATCATCTTATCTCTTTGATTCTCCCAATGTCACTAGGGCTCTTAAAAAACTGCATAATGGGAGAGCAAAAGATCATGAGGATCCACGCACGGAACATTTCGCCCACGGGCATCATGTATTGGCTCCCATTCTTGCCAGTCTTTTCAACAGAGCACTCTGTGAAGGCTTCCCACCCCCCTGGACCACCAACACCATTGTCCCCATCCACAGAGCAGGAGATCCCACGCCGCACGGACATGCGTCGAATTCAAGACAAAGTAGCGACTTTATCAGCCACTCCATTATATCCCCTTCAAAAGATCCCAAGTTGTAACTTGTTACTGTGGAAACTGTAGGACAAGGCACCAATGAGGACAAAACCTATTGTCATGTGCACATTCTTATTGAGTGCCACATAGACATGCTACAAATTTTCGGGCTGGTTTAAAATTGCTAATCAGCCCCACATAGGCCCGTGGATGTTGCTAGGCCCAAAGCTCAGGCTTTTAAGAAGTTTTTTTGGGCTATTTTTGCTTGCCAACCAGCAGCCAACTAGTCCTAAAGTTGGATGTTGCTAGGCCAGGCACCCAAAGCTTGGGCTTTTAAGAAGTTCTTTTGGGCTATTTTTGCTGGCCAACCAGAAGCCACTCAACGCTAATCAAGTGCATAGTCAACACGCTTCCACATTAGCATGTAACATTGGTGTCAGAGTTTAGGGTGCCTAGGGCCTTGCTTCAGCTATTCACTATCCCTCCGATTGTTTTTCAACTTTCTCCTATATTTCCCTCTTAACATTTTTCCATTTCTTGTGTGTGCGCGTATTCTTTTTTTTTTCCATTTATTGTGTGCATATTCTTTTTTTTTTCTTTTTAATGTCAGAGACCTGCTGTTTCTGTTGTACAGACATCTGTGTTTCCATTTCTGTTCCATGTAACTATGCTGCAATCTCTAGACGGGATGCACTAAGGTCAAAGGCATGTGGGTTCAGCTGCCACTATTCCACAGCTTTGGGCTGCAGTGCTGCATGTGTGTTTTTCCACAGTACATCCTGAATTGCATTCAGTGTTTTTCATGCGTACAAGGTACAGCCTGTATGATTGTTAGATAGTCCTTCCATGGCTCTGCCCCCAGATGCATGCCTCGCTTGTAGACCAAGGTTTTGGTTTGCATTTGTGGATCAATTTTGGTGGTGGGACAAGTGAGAGCATAAAGACATTGAATGTGCAAGTTTGATTGAGCCCAAGACTTTTATCTTGTTTTTGCTGTAATGGTGCCCAACTTGTCAGAATAGGGGATGCTATCAAAAGTTTGTAAGAACAAGGGGGATGCACTCTTTCTAAAAAGTGGGCTTAGAGGGAAAACTCGCATGATATTTGGAATAGTATGCAAGTGCTAGGCCAAATTTGTACCACATCCGTGCATGAACATGCACACATTGATAAAAGCATACGCCTGATAATGGATTTGTTTGCCTTTTCAGTTCTTTGGTGCCTGTTGGTACCTTCTTGCACTTGAGCGACAAGACACCTGCTGGCGCTTAGTATCAAAAGACGATACTACTTTTCACAAAAACTATCTTGATTGTAGCACCTTAGATGAGGAGGATCGAGATCAATGGAACAGCTCATCCGCTCAAACGCAGTGCCAGCCTAATGGGAACTTTAATTTTGGAATCTACCAGAATGCTTTGCAGTATAATATATCGTCTACGAAGAAGTTTTTCATAAAGTATTTTTACTGTTTTTGGTGGGGCCTGCAAAATCTAAGGTGAGGTTTGCTCTTTCTTTTGTATGCTAAACCACCCCCCCCACACACCCCCCTTCCCCCCCCTTTTTTTTCCAATGACTGGCTGCTCCTAGAGGGACACTACATGTGGTGGTGGGGGGGGGAGAATGTTGTGTGGATGGCCACACGAGGGGTCCAGTAATGCCAGATGATGCTGTCCTCACCTCTGGTCAAAAAAGGGCCAGGGTTCCAAGTGCGTAGAAAAACATACTGCCTCTCTTGCATGCCCTGGAGCTGCCTTGAATGTGCTCCCAGCAGCTGTGAAAAGTTTGCATGAGATCAGTCCAGATAGCCTGGGTGATTCTGCAGAAGGTGTTGGTGGTGGCTTAGATGGCTTTAATCCTGCTGTACTTGTGAAACTCCCATTGATTTGTTGGATCTAGAATTTCAATATGATTGGATCCTATGGTCTTTTCATCTCATTAGTGAAGGGAACGCTTATGTTGGTGTTGGCCTCTTTGCAGCACATTGGGACAGGGTTTGACAACAAGCTCTTTTGTTGGTGAAGTGGTCTTTTCAATAAGCATTGCTATTATTGGGCTTACTTTATTTGCTCGGTTAATCGGTAATATGCAGGTAATCTCATCAAGTTAAAAATGTTGCCCATATTGGCAATTCCATAAGACCTTTAATCATTGTGCATGTTGCTGGTTGATAGCAAAATTATAGACGTGTTTGCAATGTTGCATATCCTGTGGGCCTTTCACCTTTTACGCATTAGTTAATGCCTTGGGCTCCCCCTTAGCATTTCCTCTTTGCATTGTCCACGTCAAGCATTGGCCTACCCCTCTAGATTCCCTCAATCATAAATCCTGTAATTGTAGGACATGTAACTTGTGATCACTAACTTGAAGACCTGGAAGAGGGGTTTTGGAAGGCCTTGACCATCTTATGTTATTGGATGTATTAATAAATTGCAGACATATTTGCAATCACTAACAGTGAGACTGGAGGAGATGAGGCTTAAGAGGCGTGATATGGAGCAGTGGATGCAGCATCGGCAGCTACCTCAAGGATTACGTGAACGCGTCCATAGCTATGAGCAATACAAGTGGCTAGAAACCAGGGGTGTGAAGGAGAAAGAGCTGGTTGAGACCTTACCAAAAGACCTGCGCCGAGATATCAAGCGGCATCTTTGTTTGAATCTTGTCAAAGGGGTATAATCTCCTCTTTGATTTTGTAGGCTTTCTTTGATTTATTTTTGAATAGGTTTCATACTCGAGGGTTAAGCGTCTCTTGCCTGTCTTGCAGGTTCCTTTGTTTGCAAGCATGGACGACCGACTTCTGGATGCCATTTGCGAGCGCCTTCAGCCCACACTTTTCACACCTGGGACAAATGTGGTACAGGAAGGAGATCCGGTCATTGAGATGCTTTTCATCATTCGTGGGCACTTGAAGAGTGAGACGACAAATGGAGGCCGGACAGGGTTTTTGAATGTGGGTAAGCTGAAACCTGGCGATTTCTGTGGTGAAGAGCTCCTAACCTGGGCATTGGACCCGAAGTCAGGCGGAAATCTCCCTTCTTCGACCCGATCTGTTTGTGCAGAAATCGAGGTGGAGGCATTTGCCCTAAGAGCAGAGGATCTCAAGTTTGTGGCCTCTCAGTTCCGACGCTTGCACAGCAAGCAAGTGCAGCACACTTTCCGCCACTACTCACAACAGTGGAAAACATGGGCCGCATGCTCTATACAGGCGGCCTGGCGTAGGTACAAGAGACGCAAGCTTGCAGATCTTCGCAGGCGAGAGGAGGAATACAACTTGCAAACAGCAATGCAAGAGAATAGTCCTCTTGTTAATGCTAGCCTTGGGACTGCCCTCTATGCCTCTCGTTTTGCTGCAAATGCGATGCGTGCAGTCCACAGGCTACGGGATCTGCAGGTGGCAGAGGAAACCCTTTCAAGCTTGAAGTTACGTAAGCCATCCGAGCCTGATTTTTCTGCGGAAGAAGGTGATTGAACAATGTTTTTTTAATGTACCTTTTAGTTCAATGCGGTTTTACCTTCAACTACATCGAAAAGTTGCTGGGACCTTTATACAGCTTGTTGTTGCTTGTAATATTAACCATCGAATTAGTAAGTTGTGTATGACTGCAATTGAATCTGTTTCAGGTGCTCATAGCCTCATATGTTCTGCTGCCTGCATTCTACATGTATTATGTGTGTACATATGTATATTTATATGCATGCATGTAAGTTATGTTTATATGTTCAAGTTCCTCTCAAAGCTTTTTATGGTCTGAAAGTATTTTTTGAATTGAGGTATCTTTCTATATACAAAGAACTTTTCAAGACTTAAATGAGAGCCCTTAGATATGCATTGAATAAATATAAGCCACAAGATGTGACATCTTGTAATAGACAGTTCCTCTTATCATGTCATCATGTCTCTTTGATTTGTTACGTTTAGTTTTTGCAGTTGGATGAATTACATAGCATAATAGTAGAGTTAAAGGGTATATACTTCATTGCTTGCATTGTTAATAGCTCCTCTCTATGCTTCCACCACTTTGTGTTTTGACGTGATGCATAGCGAGAGCAGTGTAGAGGTGTTTAGCACCTCAATCCCTAGTAGTATACACATTGGACCACTAGTCCCAGCCCAAGAAAATAGCCTTGATTATTACAATTTCTTTTGCCTAGATTAAAGGAACCTCATGCAGTGGTCGAGTGTGGAGGAGATAATTGGTGTTATGGAGATGAATAAAATGGGTAAAGATATAGGAAAGTACACAGAAGCCATTGATTGACATTATTAGCACTGTGTGATATATGTAGACACAGTATTTGGACATTGTTCCCAACAATCGCTGGAGCGGCTTTCACAGACATGTGGAGGTCTATTTAAACATATGTGAAACACAGTTTTTCACAATATATTGTGTTGGGTTTCATGCCTTGGGTGATGTAAGCCAAGGAATTTTAGCCATCGACATTGTAAGCACCACATACTTGGAAAACTCACTAGGGTTAGATTAATCCTCATCACAACCAAACATCGACAGTTGCAAGAGTGTTCATGAAGAGTGCGGTTATCGCCTTTCAATGAATGGTATGTAAAGGATCAAACTTCCAATCAATCGCAACACTTGGATTCCCATGGGTGAAGACACGACTACAAAAGATGTTTTAGGTTTCTCTAATGAGGATTCTCTAATGTTTTAGGTTTCTCTAATGAGGATTCTACTGAAGATTACGCACTCAATTGAATATGCTACGCATGACTCTCTACCACTAATTATAGTATGGTTATGGCGGAGCACGCTTCATCCTCATGCTTAAACACATTGTTGGTGAGGGTGGCCAAGGACTTGAGGTTCTAGGCTAGTTTTTCCAAGTCACAATCTTGGAGCATGATTCTTTGGATATCTGCATGAGGCATATAGCTCATTGGTACAAAAGGTTATTTGTAATTGGAAGTAAGAGATGAAAGGAAATGTGATAGAGTAGAGATGCTTTAGTTCATGGATGATGTAGTAGGAATGATGTCATGGTTCACACCACTAATCACATGACTTATACAAGCCACATGGAGAGTGTTCATATCATGCTCATTGAGCTATATAAGGATATAGCTAGAGCTCTCATTTTTTAGGAGAGTTTTATTAATAGATTGATTTGATGGTCTAAGTATTAGCCACCTTATTATCATCTTTATTATTAATTATATTGTTAATCCCAATTTTATATCTACAATGATTTGTAACAACCATTGTATGTTAGGATGAAGGTTGAAAAATATCAAGGCCACATGTGTCATCAAAATAAATTCTTCTATTCTCGTATCTATCCTTAACCTTGGGAGGATACTCTGTCAATGTGGTGATCGAGGGGGAGCATTATTCTTTCGATATTTGTATGAGCCATATAGCTCATTGTTGGTACAAGTAAGAGATGAAAGGAAATGTAAAAGAGTAGAGATGCTTTATGTCATGGATGATGTAATAGGAATGATGTCATGGTTCACACCACTAATCACATGACTTGAGCAAAACACATGTACAGAGTTTGTGCCATGCTCGTTTGTGAGCTATATAAGGATGTAACTAGAACTCTCATTTTTTAGGAGAGTTTTATTAATAGATTGATTTGATGGTCTAAGTTTTAGTTGCCTTATTATGGTCTAAGTTTTAGTTGCCTTATTATCATCTTCATACTTAATTATATGATTAACCCCAATTTTTTTATCTTCCTCGTCAATGGGTCATATCAGCCCTGACCCTTATTTGGGTTAGCATATCCACCCCTCGTTAACACTAGTCTATCCCAATTTGGGATGTAATAGATACTTGTAAACGATCTAGACATTAACCTTGTGCATTGAAAGAATTGAGATCTCTCCTCACTTGCATGCCACTCGTGCTAGTTAAAAGGTTTAATGGGGAGAGTTTTTAAACTTGGCTAGGAAAAATAAAGATACTTTCCAAGAGAATAGGACTTTGGGGCATTATAGACACGTGTCCAAGCATTAGTCAGATAGAAAAAACATGGAAAACAAAAGATGAGCAAGCATTATCCTTTCTAGCATTTTCGTTGATGACTGGATTCATTTATACATCACAGGACATCCAAATCCACATTACAAACCATTTTGAGCTAAGGTAATCACTAAAAAAATAGGCCTAACAATGAAATTCCTTGGCCTTAAATGAAGTTCAATGAGTAATTTTCTAACTACATAAGTAACATGAAAACATAATGCAATAGCGAGGGATTATAGGGTCCCTCATTGAGTATGACAAGTGCAACATCCATTTGGAACACTTGTATCCATGCTTGAAGAGTATGCTAAAAAGTTTTGGCATTCTTATATCCATGCTTACAAATTTTCCTAATTTAAACCATGACAAAATTAAATCCTCTTTTATGAAGGAAGATAAATGTCTCAAAGGAACTTCTACCTCACAACATGCATATTTTTAGAAAACAACGGTAAAGTTTCACTATTGTGGGAAGGTAAGACACTTCGTCAATGGCTAAACTAGAAAAAAGGACTTGCATGGTGCCAATATAATACTCCATGATGGACTTGCTAGAAAGGACTTGCATGGTTTGAACCATGAAAAACATCTCTTGATGGTGAGAAAACAAAGGTAAAGTTTCACTATTGTAGTTTCACTATTGTGGGAAGGTAAGACACTTCGTCAATGGCTACACTAGAAAAAAGGACTTGCATGGTGCCAATATAATACTCCATGATGGACTTGCTAGAAAGGACTTGCATGGTTTGAACCATGAAAAACATCTCTTGATGGTGAGAATGTGAGAGCTTGTTTCAAGTGTGCGAAGGGCATGGCTTCATCCTCGTGCTTAAACCTATCATTGGTGAGGGTGGCCAAGGACTTGAGGTTCTAGGCTAGTTTTTCCAAGTCACAATTTTGGAACATAGACTCTAGCACATACGGATTGTCAAGGATTCCCATTACTAAGGATGCATGTTGGAAATGAGGAGTGATCGACGGAGAGCATGATTCTTTGGATATTTATAGGAGGCATATAGCTCATTGGTAGAAAAGGTGGCATGCAAGTGAGGAGAGATCTCAATTCTTTCAAATAACCTCACACCACTAATCACATGACTTATGCAAGCCACTAGAGAGTGTTCATGTCATGCTCATTGAGCTATATAAGGATGTAGCTAGGGCTCTCATTTTTTAGGAGAGTTTGTTTAATAGATCGATTTGATGGTCTAAGCATTAGTCGCCTTATTATCATCTTCATTTATTAATTATATTGTTAATCCCAATTTTATATCCACGATGATTGGTAACAACCATTGCATGTTAGGATGAAGGTTGAAAAATATTAAGACCACATTTCTCATCAAAATAATTTCTTATTTTCTCATATATATCCTTAACCTTTAGGGGACACTTTCAATGTGGTGTGATCGAGGGGGAGCATGATTATTTGGATATTTGTATGAGTCATTTAGCTCATTGGTACAAAGGTGATTTGTAATTAGAAGTAATTGATGAAAGAAAATGTAAAAGAGTAGAGATGCTATATGTCATGGATGATGTAATAGGAAAAATGTTATGGTTCACACCACTAATTACATGACTTATGCAAGACACGTGTAGAGTGTTTGTGCCATGCTCATTAAGCTCTATAAGGATGTAACTAGAACTCTCATTTTTTAGGAGAGTTTTATTAATAGATTGATTTGATGGTCTAAGTTTAGCTTCCTTATTATCATCTTCATAGTTAATTATATGATTAATCCCAAACTTTTATCCACAATGATTTGTAACAACCACTATATTTTAGGATGAGGTTGAAAAATATTAAGGCCAAATTTCTCACATCAAAATACATTCTTCTTTTCTCTTGTATATCCTTAACCTTAGGAGGACACTTTGTCATTGGAATATACATGTATAGATTTAACCTATGCATGTATAGGTTAAACATTTTCTTCTTTTTGGTTTTGTGTTTTGGCTTTTCGAAATGATGTAAATTTTGGCCTAAAGGTCTCTTTTATAGGTAAAATGTTAAGGGCACATTCACACCATACATCAATGACATCAAATAAATGAGATAATAAATAATGAAAAATAGATGAGACAAGATAGTTGATCAAAATAACTAAGATAGATGAGATTAAAAAATCAAAAAAATTATATTGATGAAGATATATAACTTTTTTACAAATAGTTATGCAACAACAACCAAGGACAAAATGGCAAGCCAACAAATACATCTTCAAGACGTACTATTTTGTAGCATGACATCATCATCAACCCACTAATTGGATACCTTCATACTGGCTCTCATTCTACCTCTTGAGTGATATCCTCAGGTGGTTGAGGCTTCTGTTTAGCTCTTGGGTTTCATCATTGGTTTTACGTTAGGCATAGAGTAGCTTCTAGCAGCCTGAGTTGCCTAAGGTTCCTCTTCCAACCGAGCTTGACATTCCTTGACTAGATCCTTAGCAACCTTCAACCTACATTTCTCCTCAATTGGGTTTAGATATTCAGCCAACTTCTTGGACAAACAATTGGGGTCTATTTTCTCCCTTTTTTGAGGTGCGGATGGCAATATCTTCTGTTCATCAAATGAGGAAGGTGACATATTCATAGTTGTCTCTTTGTCAGATCCACTTTTTATAGTAACAGAGCTATCTCCTTTGCCAATATTTGTGGCCTTTTGCTTTCGAGTGATCCTAGTTGTTCATGTTACTTCCTTAGAAGACAATATCCTTGCTTGTCCTGGGGTTCCCTGCTTCTACAAAGTGGATGCTTGAGCAGCAACTCTCCTCTTGCTTTGCATTCATGTGACTGCATCATTAAGAGGCACTATGTGGATGAAGCCATCCCGCACACGTCCAAGAAGTTAATGATGGTACTTGGTTTAGCTTCATTTCCCTTTCCAAGTACACCCATTCTAAATGGGAAATCCTTATACATGTGGTCTATTGCACAACCTGTGCAATCGCATAAGGGAGTTAAGGAGGGAGTACTCATAGGAGTACTCACCATCTCTTTCTTGATTGGGCATTTAGCTATTTGGTGAGGTCCAACATAGTGTGATAGCATTGCATAGGTGGTCATTTAGACATACCATTCAAGTCTCACCCTCTTAGTTGTAGGTATATGGGGTACATGTTCTCACCCTCCATCACATAATGAATCAAGATTTATGGGGGAGGGCTGCTTGGCTCAGGGGCCTTGAAGGTAGTTTTGTTAGTCACCTCTCCCTCTTCATCTTCTTCAAAGATTTCTGTCAAGATCAACTGGTAATTGGGGTCACTCAAGGTAACAGAGGTTGTGGTTGAAGGACTGGAGGTGGAAATGGTACTTTGGGCACCCTGAGGATTCCTTGCTGGCTTGAGGAGACCCTTATTGGCCAAACAGTCATAGGCCTAAGTCCCTAATGCATCCAAAGCCTCCATGGCTTGAGAAAGCCCCAAGACTCCATGGCATGAGGACATGGTAACAAGGTCATAAACCCAAGTGATCTTATGGCTACACAATCATAGAGGCCTTCGTGTGACCACAAGGGTTTATGATTAAGGAGGAGCATAAAGTAAGATGGTTTAAAATTTAATGGTCTTGTCTTTATAAATTAGGATATTTGATGACTTTTAAGACCATATTAGGGAGTTTGGGAAAATCCCAATTCCCATTTTATAAGATCAAAAAATGGGGGGCATGGTAAACCCTTTTAAGATTTTGTCAAAACCCCCTCATGTTACATATCGTTGGAAAGCTCTTGAAGAGTAGGTACTAAATCCACATTCTCCGACAACTTTTAAATTAGTATGCTCAAGATACACCAAAAAGTTTATTGAGAAGAAAATTCCCAAAGTAATAAGATTTTCCTAAACTCCCTAATATGGTCTTTTTTGGACTTGACTAGATTTTACTCTTAATGTACAGTTGTTAAACAAAGTTGTGAAGTGGAGATCAAAGAAGTTGGAACAATAAAAGATTGTAGAGATGTTTGTCAATTATTAGATTTACACATCAAACCCCATGTAGTCAATATGATAGTGGCTAGTCAACAAGTGGAATTAGTTTCCAATACATTGGTGACAATACTCGTAGATTTCAAAGAAATTAAGCCACATAGCTTGTCCAATGTAATGCGAAAAGATGATAGAGTAATGGATGACAATATCAAAGAAGTCAAAGCAACAGATGGCAATGGAGCAATGTGCTCAAATGATCTAGTAATGGAGTTGGTAGAGAATAATTTGCCTAGCACATCCATGATAGTGCTTTATTACTGAACACAACAGATTATGATACAAATGCCACCCATATATTGGAGCTACCAAATAATATAGATTGTGGCAAGCCAATGCATAGTATACTTTCTAATCAACTAGTGGTGTGTCGAACAATAATGTGGTAGTTGCCTCACCATTAGAGTTGAATGCAACTCATATGCCTAGCACATCCACTACAAGTCTCAAAAAAGTTGGGACAGACGATGATGCACCCAATGGATTTTAAGGACGATGTGATGCCTAGACTATCTAATGAGTCAAAAAGGGGAGTTTTGTGGTAAGTTGTTCAGATGAATTAATGGCAAGCATCAAGCATACTCAAGAAGATAAGTGGTCAACTAGTGACAAGACAATGCTAACAATCATAATTAACTTATGTGGATTACTTCTAAAGCATTGTTGGCCAAAATCCAAGAAGCATCGAAGCCTCCAGTAGTGTGGCCCATGAATATCTTGTTCTTCAAATTGGATGCATGGATTTCTTGAAGACATTATTAGACAATTTTAATGTAGGAAGTTGGTCAACTGCAAATGATCATAAACATTTTAGAGAAAGAGGTAGGAGGAAAACTTCCATTTTTTATGATTTGGGGACAAGGTGCATGCCGACCCTTGTGAGAAAAGGAAACTATGTCGCCCAAACAATCTAGGTGGTGTGCTGAAGCCTTGTTTAAACCATTGGCCATTGCCTCAAAGACATTTGGATGTGATGGAAGAAGAACTGTCCTTATTGATAACACTCCATACAAGGGATGTGTTAACCCTACATCGAATTTTATCTTTCCACCTTCTTTCAGTATTGATGAGGATGATGACGTTCTCATGGGAGGGTTTCTACCATACCATACGTTCAACTTGGCTATGCTCTTGATGTGCGCATTGTGATAAGCTCTTTCCGTTATGAACAAAGACCAGTGTTGGAAGATCATCAATGGTACAAGTTGGTTGAAGTGGTTGTGGGAGAGTGGGAGGAAGAAAATAAAGCGTGGTCAGGTAAACTCTAACACATGAAAGCTTCCCCCACATGTACGAGATCTCAGTAGAGACAAGGGTACTGGTTCTAGCACTTCAAGTGTGTACTCTACGCGAAGTCAAGATCGTCATTCAGAGACAGTTTCAGAGCATGAAAAGTTAAGTCTAGTAAACAGTGCTCCATCCATATAAAAAATGAGTGGAGTAAAAGCCATAATGCTTGCAAAAAATTTAGGATTCAAAGGTATATTGATCAAGCCTCATGAAGTAAAGAGCTTTTTGAAACAACTACGCAAGCAATATGGTCTCAACTAGTTTGATAATGAGCTTGGGACATATTTGTTTGGTGATTATGAGTTTCTTTGAAACCACAAATGTTCTTTTTTGTTGGAAATTACCCATATGTACTAACAAGATTTATGAACATTAATCTTGTCTCTTTTTTAATTGTATGTTGTCCATTATTTGAGTGGCTCTAATCTTCTCATGTTGTTCTTGCTTTGAGAGAGTGGGGTACCCTTAGTTTTTGTGATAGAGTGTGTTTGTATCTGTTAGATATGGTATGAGTTCTCATTTTAATGTCTCAAAACTTATTATGTCTTGCTTGTTGGTGAGTGTATAGTTGTTTGCATGATTGATAAGAGTTCTTTGATGTACTTTTTTTGTTGATCGGTTATGTGTGTTCTTTTTCATACTTAGGAGAAGGTTTTTCAAATCTTAAGTGTTGCCACCCATCCAATATATTTTTATTAGAGTGGCATTATTCATTGGGGCCAAATTTGCTACCTGTACCACTACCATCCATACACCAAAAGAGAGCTCTCATTTTGGGATTGGATGGCATGCTTACAAAGTCAGTAGAGATGCAACATGGTGATGTGATGCCGACATGGGCTAATAGTATGCATGTTGTCAATGAGGATGACAAAGTACACCATGTAGTGCAACCTAATGCTGAAGTTTTCTTAGACTTTTGCTTTAAGTGGTCTGAGGTGTGCATATGGAGTAGCTATAAGATAGTGAAGGCTTGTCGTATTATTGAGTTGTGCTTTCCAAACCACCACAAGAAATTTAAAGTTATAATGGGCCAAGAGGCATGTCAAAAGGCCAATATATTTATTGGCTGCAAGAAATTCATTCATAAGAACTTAGATCAATTTTGGGCAATGTTTCATGAGTTTGATGGAACCAACATGGTCATTATGGATGACACTTTATATGAAGTGATGTGGAACATGCTAGGTTATTATCTTATATTTCCAAAGATGAGCAGTCAAATAACTCAACAACTTCAAAGCTTTTAAAAAATAGTTATTATAGGGTTATGCAGATGGTTAGATGCATATGTAACACATTTTTAACAACTTCTATAGATCCTAAGATCGAGTATGTGATGAGAGTTTATTTTGAAAGGATATACACAAAGTTGATTGGTATTTCTATACACCCCAAATTCCTTCAAGTGTCAAATAAGCCATTAAATTATTTTTATATCCAAACTACAAAGCCATATCTTACATTATTTGTTGTAATTAAGCATATCTCTTTTTCTTATACATGATGGGTATGCGCTCACAATAAGTGTTAATCAAATTCTTTTGTTGTAACTCACATTCATATAGCCACATGTGGCTTATTAAAGGTGTTTCAATGTTGGACTCAACTTTATTTTTTGAAGTTTTGATATATGCTCTTAACTATGTTGCAACTAAGTGTGTGGGTTATATTGCTAAAGTTAGGTATGTCCATGTAATACTCACTTTAACTAGAAAACCAATATCATGTGATGTAGTGATGCAAGTGCAAGGACATGTATGAGATACCTTTGGAAAATTGCATGCAATTATGAAGGAGACACCTTTGAAGCAAGTTTTATCCTACATCTCATTTCCATGAAGCCACAAGCAGCATATTTGAAGGTGTTTCAATGATGGGCTTTAAATTGTGTTATTTTTAAATAGTTTTGATATATGTGGATCTTGTCTCCATCGCAATGAAGTTTTTGGATTATCAAGCGAATGTTGGGTATATCCATGTAACCTTTTGAAGACATGTTGAAGGTGACCTTGAAGGTGGTAAACAAGCCATGTACTTGTTTTTATATATCAACCAATGCTATCATGAGATCAATAAAAGGGGTCACCTTGGGGGGTTCACCTAAAAATATGTAAGTATACCATGTGAGTTCAAATGAAGGACTTTAAATTCAAAATTTTAGGATAAATTTACAAAAATACATTTATAGAAGGGGTTTTTAAAACCGATTTTGAAAAACATTCCATAAGTCCATAAAGAAAAAGGGGTCATTTTATTCATAAAAATTTCACAGGTAAGGGTTTTTTTTAATATCCCTTAAACACATATGATACATAGGGTTTCTGATTAGTAGTGCACCCCCCCCTGAGGGTGTCTCTAACACCACACTTCTTTTGAGATACATTCCTCTTTTATAACCAAATGACCCACAATTCAATAAAATATGTACTTACTTTTTGTATTTAAACAAAGCTTGTCATGATATCAATAAAAGGTGTTTCTAAATGCCACAATTATTTTGAGATACATTCCTCTTTCAAAACTAGAGAACACACAATTCAAGCAACCAAGGCCAAATAGCCATAAGTGTCATACAGAAAGTGAAAATTTATTGTACATATTGAAAAGAGTAATGATAAGTGCAAAATTCCTCTTTCATAACCAAATGACACAAAATTCTATAAAAGATGCACTTGTTTTAATATTTATGGACTGTTTTATATGTAGTACAAGCCCACATAAAATTCATAAAAGAAGTTGTGATTCCTAGCCCACATCCTAAAATAAGCACAATTTGTGCCCCTAATTATGAAAATAGTCACTTTCTTTTTAAGGTGGATTTGCCATTTGGGAAACGATATTTTCCCAAAAATTGAGGGCAAAGAAACTTTAGAGATTTTACAAATTTCCCAAAATTGAGGGCAAAGAAACTTTAGAGATTTTACAATGATAGGCTATTGCCTAATGTAAGGTGATACTTAACAAAGTTTCGAGTTGCCTTTATAATGACTGAGACCTTGGATACTAGTTAAACATTGCTGAATAAGCCCACCCAGAAATGCATAATGCTCAAAAATCTGACATACCATCGGAGTGCAATAACATTTTCTTTTTAAAAAAATCAAATTTTTGACATTAACAAGCCCAAAATATTAATTACCCCATTCTACTACATTATTGAAGGGTAAAGAGAAAGTTGTACAAATTATTAACCCTATGCGTATTGCTACATATAAGTTGAGGCATTTCCAATTGATTGGTTACCCAAATCACATGCCCATATTCACGCTATGCCAATATCCATTAATTAGCGGGAACTAAGTGATGGATACACTAAGGTTTATACAATAGCGATGAACCTTAGTTTCTTTAAGATACATTTTTAAGCACGTTTAAAAAATGTAACATTCGTTTGTAATATTCAGGCGCATCTCTCTCAGGTGTTTAGATCACCACTCATATTTGAGCAGAGGGTTTACAAAAAAAACAAGATGACAATTTAAAAAAAAACAAGATAACAACTACACACTGCGTATTGAAATTAATCACATTTATCTCAATTAGACTGCGTAACATTCATGTTAATCTCTCTCTCTCTCTCTCTCGCTCTCGCTCTCGGCTTGAGCTTGAGGTTTTACAGGCACCTCTACAAACTTCATGATAGTTCCTCCAATTTTCTTTTTTCCTCCCGTCAAAGAAAAAAAAACATATCTAAGGTTTTCACATTTCACATCACTCACCTACATTAAGGCTCGAAAAACTTCCAAGGACTACAACCTAGCTCACAAATTCATTTAAAACAAAATTTGGCACCATATATTATCGCTCATTCAATATTAAAGATTAGGAGTTTCAGCGTAGCTAATAATAGTAGCTCCAATTAAAGTGGTGTTTGCGGAGTAAAAATTTGTGGCGGGGGTCTTTTCACAGACGAAGTGGTATACACATACACTGTAAACGGGCACGAAGTGTATTCTACCATATACATCAACTTATCCCAATGTTTGTAGACACACGGGCTCTCTTTCAGACTGGCAACGTTGCTATGTCTCTTGGGGAATCTCCACCTCCTTGATTAGAACCAAAGATCCTCTTTCCTTTGCTTGATTGTCTGCTGCTTAGCATTCTCTTGATGGACATTCGGAGACCTGGGGACTTGACTGGCTGAGAAGAGCACGCTTGCTCATTCGCAGATGGGCATCTTGACCAGCTTGACAAAGAGAGGCAGCCAGGGCTCCTGAAATCGTCTTGCCTTGTTGGAATCTCTACTGTGATTTGGGGTATAGATCTTGTAGTGGTAGAAGAAGAAGAAGAAGAAGAAGAAGAAGAAGGAGGTTTGTCCCAGCCTTGAGAAGAGCTCAATTGAGAGGTTACCTGGGTTTGGTTACCCCAAAAGAGCACATTGCTAGGGTATTGCATAGCATTTCCATGATTAATTATAGAAGGCATTGATACACCCTCATGGGCTGTGCATAGAGAGCCATTATTAGTTGAGATGGGAGCCTCATTTGCATTTCCAAGGCTCACAAGTATTCTTTAGGGTGTAAAAGACGCATTTTTAAATGTGGGAATGAATATTTAGGAGATCAAAAAACTTCATAATTAAAAAATCACTTCATGATGATGAAACATTACATGGTGGTGGTTTGGAACATCTGCCAACTGCCTCTCTCTCAACTCTTTATTTCTCTCTCACGGGCCCAGTTCAGACTCTGGTTGTAGCTCTCTCTCTCTCTCTCTCTCTCTCTCTCTCTCTCTCTCTCTCTCTCTCTGTGTCATGCAAAGTCATCAAAGAACTAGTGGGATGTTGGGTCTAACCATGGGAGGTGTGGGCTTTTTACATTTATACTCCTTCACCAACACTATTGGGAGCAACGGCATAGCCTATCTTGACAAAGGCAAGAATACACATGATTCTTGTCATGGATGAAAGGGAAAACCAAAAAAAAAAAGGAATGCAAAACAAACAACAGCTGCACTTGTGGGGACCTAAGGAGGTGCAAAACATCAAAACAACAAGTTCAGCTCTCTCTCTCTCTCTCTCTCTCTCTCTCTCTCTCTCTCTCTCTCTCGCTCCAACAAAAACCTTCCACAGCCCCCTGATGACACTGGAGCAAGAAAGTCATCATCCAGCTCCTTCCTAAGATAAGGTGTTTCTATTAATATTAGTTTAAATGGCTTATTCTTTCATGGTTTCTACAGGATTCTAATTGAGGCAATTAGTCTTGATTCTTCATCATGTTCTATGGTTTTCTATGCAAGGAGTGGTAATCAGTCCCCTAACTTTAAATATCCTTGCCTCACACAATTTCGCTATACAACCGAGGAGTTGAATTGATGCTGAGTATGGACTTAGCTTGATAGGTAATCTCCCAATACATCTCAGTGTGACAAGGATATTTGAGAGAGCCAGTGGTTGATGGTCTTCAATGATAGCCTTCTTGGGCATGGTTCGCCTTGAGTTTTTACTTGAGTACCGACTACTTTACCAGAAGGTATACCATGGGATTCCTCCAAACAATGAAATCACAACATAGTTTGCAAAGTGCTTCGCAAAATGCGAAGCAACTAAAAATGATCCAAAGGGCCGCAAAATTACATGGGCTCTTTTTGGCAACAGTGTGTTAAAGACTGTGCAGGGCTAAATGGGTGGCCTAAATAGGAAGTTAGACACTTGGAGAAAAGCCAATGGGCCATTGAGCTCCCATTCCACTCCTAGGAGCTCAATGTCAAAGCAGGACACTTCAAGAGGCATGCCTCCATTCAGTTAGGACGTGAGAGAAGAAGCTCAAAGAGCAACCTCTGTGAAACATATAGGAATGGTAGAGGCAATTCTTGCCAAGGTGAAATTTAGGTTGGCTAATAAAGAAGAAGCATTGTGGACAGTAAAAATAGAGTATGAAAGTAAAAGAGATGCTATGCTTTGGCTGGAAGGTGCTTCTAGCACAGCTACATTTTTCATTTTAGAGCTGAAAATGTTAAAAAAGAAAATGGCCATAATACAAGCAGCCCGGAGGCTCGACTTGGTGGAGTTCGAAAAGCTAGAAGTGCAAATCCAAATGTGTGAGAAGGTTCTAAGATTTTTCAAGGTTGACCCACAGAGCTTCTCGCCAATGAAAAAAAATCTGGAGTCATTAGAGGTAACAACACTAGGATTTCAGTAATTTATTACATAATCTTATTATTAAAAGTATTTTTGACTACTTTAAAATATGTTTTTAAGCACTGAAGAGCACTCCAAAATGCTAAAAAGCACTCTTAGTTCCAAAAAGAACTTGAAAGTGTTTCCAAGAAAATGTATGGGATTTCAAGCACACCTGAAAGTGCTTTCTAGCAGCAGCTAAAAGTGCTTTTAATATACTTTCTAACAGCCAAAAGTGCTTTAATGTGCTTTCTAGCATGTTAAAGTGCTTCAAAGTACATTTACACTGTAAGCTTCTTATCTATTGTAAGTAATAACACTTGAAAACACTCCAATGTGCTGGAGAGCACTTTTAAGTGCTTAAAAGAACTTGAAAGTGCTTCTAAGAACTTGAAAGTGTTTCCAGGTACCTGAAAGTGCTTTTAAGAACTTAAAAGTGTTTTCAAGTGCTTCTAAGCACTTAAAAGTGATATCCAGTGCTTGAAAGCAAAGTATAAATCACTAAATATCACTTTTAAGTGCTTGGAAGCACCTGAAAACACTTTCAAGTGCTTAAAAGCACTTCAAAGCACTTTGAAGTGTTTTGAAGTACTTCAAACCACTTAAAATTACTTTGCAAGTCTCATCAGCACACTGTGCTTGATCTTCTCTGAAAGTGTGTAGATAGTGAAACACATCCTTTCTTTTAAGTGTTCTTTCTCTCTGATCATGGTTTCTATTTAATATGCCCATGCAGAGAAAACATGAAGCTGTTATGTCTAAAGTTAGAGATGCAGAGAGCCAATGCCGATTTACATAGGCATTACTTCAACAAACTGAAGCTTGGCGAGATATTCAACATTGTTCCCATAGCCACAATCATGAACCCTTTGGATTTGCCACCATTTCAGTCTTGCCAACGATGGGTAATGTGTTGCTTATGGTCTACCGTTTTAGAGGGTGAGGATGTGGTTAGTGTACACATGCTTGCATGTAGACACCAACACCACCCTCTGTGCATTGCTAGTGCAAGTAGAGGCAGATCGACCTGTGTGAAGCCTGGATGTAGGCAAAGAATCCTAGAGCTTGTAACGCAATATGTGTCTGCTCATCCATCCATGTTTGGTAAGTATGTTTCTTTGTGCTACACTCTACACTTCGTATGTATACCTTTACTAGAAGCACATCTGTTTCTTTATTTTAAATTTAGGGCATAATGCAAGAACTACCAAGAAACATTTCGTACTACCTGATTCAGACGAGGATGGCTCGAAATTTGATGGGGATAAGATACAAGTAGGTCTAGCTTTTATACACCAGAAGGGAGTGTATAGTATGTGAATGGAGCTACTAATTGTACTGCTGTGGGAGAGGTAGAGAAGGAAGCTAAGAGTACTACCGAGAAGGTAGGAGAGAAGACAAAGAAGTTTGAGGAGGTGCCTACACATCTAAAGCAAGGTGCAAATCTAGATGACATGCTACTTTAAAACTACATTCTAACGTTGTTGCCTCCCTTGATGTAGAAAAGGAGACCCTTTAGGAAATGGTAGACAAGTTATCAAAGAAGAGAGTAGGCAAAGGAAAACAAAATGACAGTTAAGCTAGTATGTCGTGTTATGTTGTTATGTTATCTAGAAATATTGTAAATATATGTGTAAGATAGAGTTTAATGATCTTTTGTTTTTATGAATTTGAGTGACATAAGAAAGAAAAAGCAGCACACACGGATGCAAAACAGAGAAAGGAAGTGACCTGTAGTGTTAGGAGCAAGGAGTTTAGGCCATGCTGAGAAGGGAGATGGCTTGACTCGAGACATTATCAAAGAAGGTGTACGGTGTGCGGAAGGATACAGAGCTATTTTTAGCTATATTGAGTACATATGCCAATGCGTTTATCTAGAGCACTGGAATGCTTCGTAATGTAGAACGTAAGTTGCTTTCCAAGAGCTATAGGCTTAATGTTTGGTTGGATGGGCAAGAAACTTGCTTGGTTGGATGGGCAAGAAACTTGCTTGGTTGTAAATGAAAGAATGCGGAGCATGGAGCACCAAGCAAACAGAGGTGCAGCACGCGGAAGATGGCCATCAGGCTAGGTCCCCCCACCCAAACATCCCATGAGACCACCAATAAACATGGGGGGGGTGAGGGGAGACCAAGAGGCATTTTTCCCTATATAGAGGAGTTAAGTTGACCCCAACCCACTATGTGGGATAATAGATTGCCAAATGGCAACGTGAGAACCGGAGGGCAAGAATTCATCTACTAACACCCCCTGGATGTGATGCTTGAAGCCGAGCAACAGGAGCCAATGAGGCTTTGATATCATGAAAGAACACGGAGCGCGGAGCACCAAACAAACAGAGGTATAGCACACGAAAGATGACCATCAACCAGTCGGGTCCCCCCCCACCCAAACATCCCATGAGACCACCAATAATGGTGGGGGGGGGATCAGGGGAGACCAAGGGGAATTTTCGCCTATATAGAGGGGTTAAGTTGACACCAACCCACTATGTGGGATAATTGATTACTACATGGCAGCATGAGAAGCGAAGAATTCATTCCAACAATAAATTTCAAATTTCCAATAGGAAAACCTATCTTCTTTATGCACCTTAGGCAATTTTGGTAGTGGTACAATAAGTCCAACACTCTGTTATTGGATGACTCTCTATACAAGTGCAGCCAAAATAGTCCTGAAACGTATGTGATAGTAGCAACGATGGAGGATCATTCTGAAGCATAGTTCATGATGAAAGAGCTTGGGCCAAGATTGTATAAGTGGTTGTTAGCAACAATTGATCATGTGGAATGGGCGTCAGTGTGGACCCCTTTAATGTGCGGGATACATCATCCCTATGGGTTGAAGAAGAGCTTGTACATGAGTCTCTGCTCAATTGAGGAATGATTATGGCTTATGAAGAATGGTATAGCATGGAATAGGCTAGGGCAGAGAAAAAAGAGAAGGAAGAGAAATTTATGTACCCCTCCTTATACCTTATGTACATATGTTCCCTTGACTATGTGAACACATATATGTAATTTGTTATAGTTTGCTGGTATCTATAAAAGAAGTTTCTAGCATTACTGTACTTTTATGTGTAATTTCTTAGTTTCAATGGCTTTTCATGTGTAATTTTTTGTTATCAATATAAGTACTACAAAAAAGTACTTCTCAGTACATATTGAAATTTACTTTAAAGTACTATACATATGCCTTATAAATAGTATTGAAAATTACTTAAAGTTCTTTATAGTACTTGTAAGTAATTTATAATCACTTTATAGTACTTATAAGTACTTTTTAGTTCTGTAAAGTACTTTACAAGCTTCATAGTACTTGTAAAGTACTATGAAAGTACTTTTTAGTTCTGTAAAGTACTTTACAAGCTTCATAGTACTTGTAAAGTACTATGAAAGTACTTTTTAGTTCTATAAAGTACTTTATAAGCTTCATAGTACTTGTAAAGTACTATCAATATAAGTAGTTCATAGTACCTTATACGTAGTACTATAAAGTACTTATATTGATATTACTATAAAGTACTATCAAATATAAGTACTATCAATATAAGTACTTATATTGATATTACTATAAAGTACTATCAATATAAGTACTTCACAATACCTTATACGTAGTACTATAAAGTACTAAATAATACTTTAAAGTACTTTATATATGCTTGATACATAGTACTGTAAAGTACTGAAAAATACTTTAAAGTTATTTATAGTGCTTGTAAGTAATTTATAAGCACTTTATAGTACTTATAAGTACTTTATAGTGCTTGTAAGTAATTTATAAGCACTTTATAGTACTTATAAGTAATTTATAAGCACTTTATAGTACTTATAAGTACTTTTTAATTCTATAAAGTACTTTATAAGCTTCAAAGTAATTTTCAGTTCTGTAAAGTACTTTATAAGCTTCATATTACTTGTATAGAACTGTAAAGTTTTATGAAGTACTTGTAAAGTACTTTATATTACTTGTGAAACACTTTATAGTATTGTAAAGTACTTTATAAGCTCTATAAAGTAGTCTAAAGTACTTCAAGGAAAAAAATTACAATACTTTACAGTACTATAAAAAGTACTTTATAGTAAGTTCTTCATGAAACACTTTATAGTATTGTAAAGTACTTTATAAGCTCTATAAAGTAGTCTAAAGTACTTCAAGGAAAAAAAATTACAATACTTTACAGTACTATAAAAAGTACTTTATAGTAAGTTCTTCATATTTCTTTTAAAGAACGTGGTTTACAATACTTTAAAGTTTTGTAAAGTGGTTTAAAGTATTGTAAAATACTTAGAAATATTGTAAACTATAATGAATTACTTCAAATGCAGTGGTAAAAAGTGGAAAGTGCTGTACAGCTTATTGAGTCAAGTGCTATAAGGTACTTCCATGGAACTCACAATTAAATTTTGTAAGTTTAGTTCTTTTTTCAGTGAGGAATACGGAATACGGAATTGCATCTGCTGTGGGAGAATAGATAGATCTGATGTGTGAGAATTATATGATATGAGAATACAGAAATACATATGAGACAAGAGAGTCTCCTCATCTCTTGAAGACTACTAGATCCAGAGAGCCCACGTTTCTTGTACAGACTCACCCATATCTAGAGTGTAACCAATTAGCCCACATGTTAACCATTACAAAATATGAGAAACATCAAGCATCATATACCCAAAACCAATCATCGCAACTCACTTATGCATTGATATCCCAAAATCATACATGTTTTTGGACAACCTATCAAAATATTCAGAGCTTCAGAACCTCAGAATAGTTGGACATTCATTCTATCCAATGTCAAAGACACATCACGCTGAGTTGTAAGTGTGGAACTTCTAATCTATGATGTGATGTCATGAGTGGAGAGAGTGGACGGGAGAGTAGGAGGAGACGAGAGTCAACAATGTGTGTGGGTGTGAAGAATGGATGATGGGCACACGACAACCCATGAGTTTTATTCATGTGTTAGAGTTAGGGTGGAACCGGTTCAATGAACCGGTTTCACATTGTATACAAACTACAAATGTTACATAGGGCCTTTACACCCCAACAACCTCCCACTTAAAGGCAATATGCCCGTAGGAGAGAGAGAGAAAAAAAATACAGCAAGTATACAATGATATACAAGACCAACACAAATCTGTAAATGGCCTCATCCAACACCCATGAGTGATCTGCAGTGTGCAAACCGCTCGGCATGTAAACTCTTCGTCAGAAGATCTGCAGGATTATCATCCGAGTGAATCTTGACAAGCTGAAGCAACTTGCCATCAATCACCTCACGGATAAAGTGGTACTTCACATCAATATGCTTCGTCTTTGCATGGAAAATAGGATTTCGTGCCAGCTGGATGGCACTCTGACTGTCACAATGCAAGAACGGAACATCACCAGGGAATCCCAAATCTGCCACAAGCCGAGCAAGCCATAAGGCCTCCTTAAGCCTCAGCAGCTGCAACATACTCTGCCTCAGTAGTAGACAAGGCAATGCATCCTTGTACACGAGATATCCATGAAATTGCACCACCTGTAAAAGTGAAAACATAACCGGTAGTAGACTTCCGGTTATCTGGATGACCTGTGTAGTCTGAATCTGTGTACCCATGAACAATGGCATCATGCTTACCAAAGCAAATGCACATCTCCTTCGTACCCTTCACGTATCTCATGACACCTTTCACTGCATCCCAATGTTTCTTCCTCTAGGGTTTGCCATATATCTGCTAATGACTCCCACTGCAAAGGCAATGTCGGGCCGTGTAGCAACCATGGCATACATGAGACTACCGCAAGCTGAAGCATAAGGTATCTTGGCCATCTTTGCCCTCTCAGAATCACTCTGCAGGCTGTCCTTAGCACTGAGTTTCACGTGTGGAGGCAACGGAGTAGAAATAGTCTTTCCCCCCTCCATATGAAACCTATGCAAGACCTTGCCAATGTATTCCTCTTGAGACAAATAAAGCAAATGCTGATTTTTGTCCCGAGTGATACGCATACCTAAAATGTGGCTGGCATGTCCCAAATCCTTCATGTCGAAGGTCTGACGCAAACCCTTTTTTAAGACATCCATCTCCTTGAGAGATTTACCGGCAATAAGCATATCATCAACATATAAAATGAGAATTAGCAAACTACCATCTGATACCCTCTTGGTGTACAAGCATCTGCTGATACCCTCTTGGTGTACAAGCAGTGATCTGTGTCACTTCGCCTGAAGCCTTGGGATTTCACGAAAGCATCAAATTTATGATACCATTCCCTTGGTGCCTGTTTCAAACCATAAAGGCTCTTCTTGAGCTTACACACAAGATCCTCTTTCCCCTTTACTGCAAAACCCTCAGGCTGCTGCATGTATATCTCCTCATGGAGATCACCGTGAAGAAAAGCAGTCTTCACGTCCATCTGGACCAATTCCATGTTCTCATGTGCAACCAAGGCTAAGACAGTCCTCAAGGTAGTCATCTTAACCACAGGAGAAAAGATCTCATCAAAGTCAACACCATATTCCTGCTTAAAGCCTTTGGCAACCAGTCTGGCTTTATACCTCGGCCTAGCATTTGGTATCTCTTTGAGCCCGTAAACCCATTTGCATGGCAATACTTTTTTACCATTAGGTAATGGCACCAAATCCCAAGTTCCATTTTTCTTCTGAGAATCCATCTATGACTTCATGGCAAGCTCCCACTTGAGCTTATCATGCCTCTGCATTGCTTCCTTGAAGTATGAGGGTTCACCACTATCCATAAGCATGACATAATCAGCCCCTGGGGACAAACCTATTAGGTGGTCTTGTGATCCTAGTGGACCTCTGAACCCTATGTTCTTGACCTCCTGTTGGCTGTTCAGCCTGCATATCATCATCATTTGGCATGTGTCCTTCAAGGTACGGTTGTAAGATAATGTCAGGAAGCTCCTCAAGTGGTGGCATAACATTTGGGAAATCGTTTCCCTCTTCCTGCTGGTCATCAAGACCATCATTTGCAGTATGATTGGGCTGATTTTGGGGCTGTTCTTTCTATGGTACAGCCCTCTCGTTTTGCTGTCCAGGATGTGCATCTTCATCATATATAACCCTTCTGCCTTCTGGAGCATTCATAGGCTGTTTGTGCATGATGCTTAATAAGAAGGAGGCTTTCCACTCCATATCTCTTCTGGCACCTTATTATCCAGCCTCTTATTAGGCGATCTATTGATGAGGTGAATGGCCGTTTGCATGGCCTCTGCCCAAAATCCATGGGATAGTGCAGCATGTGACAACATTGACCGAACCTTTTCTTGAATGGTTCGATTCATACGCTCTACAGTTCCATTTTGAGGTGGGTTATAAGGAGCAGTGATCTCTCTTTTAATACCCTTGGAGTCACAAAATGCATCAAACTCCTTCGACACGTACTCCCCTCCATTGTCAGAACGCAGGCATTTGAGTGTCTTCTCAACCAAGGCAAGCCACTTCTTAAATTTCATGAAGGTATCACTCTTCAAACAAAGAGGACTGGCCCACACTTTACGTGTGGCATCATCAATGAATATAATAAAATACTTTGCCCCCCCAAGTGATAGATTTGGCATTTCACATGTGTCTGTATGCATAAGCTCTAACTGTGAGCTTTTCTTACCCAAACCCCTCTTATGAGGACACATATTCTGTTTACCATAAATGCAGTGCTCACAATTTTTCAAATCTGAAAATTTAAGAGACGAGATGTAACCAAGACGAGACAACTCTTCCATTCCTTTGACACTCATGTGTCCAAGCCGGCTATGCCACAATGAAACCTTTGGCAGCTCGGCAATAGAAGCATCACCAGATACAACAATTTTTTCAGCAACTAATGGATAGAGAGTGTCCATCTTAGGACCCCTAGCAACAACCATGGAGCCCTTTACTATCTTCCACTTCTGAGCACCAAAGGTGGTGTGATATCCCATATCATCAAGCTGTCCCGTACTAATGAGATTCTTCTTAAGTTCAGGGATGTAGTGAACATCATGAAGCATGAAAGCTGAACCATCATAGAGCTGCAATTTCACATCACCCATTCCCTCTATGAGGCATGCATGATTATCTCCCAAATACACATATTAAGGCTTCCGAACACGGTACTTGCTGAAGCTGTCCTTGAAAGGAGTAACATGGAAAGAAGCCCCTGAATCAATCAGCCATGTGTTAAGATCTGAGAGACATCCTGCATGTAGAGAGTGTGCACTGATAGTAGAGGTAAAAAGAAGATCTGAAGAGCAGTGGCTGCCATTAGACACATAATTCAGCTCCTCTATCTTGACAGAAGACTTTTTAGAATGAGGCACAATGGCCTTCGAATCATCACTTGCATCTGCCTTTTGCTTGCCCTCTTTCTTTTCTGCTTTCAACTTCCAACATTGTTTTTTAAGATGTCCCTTTTTGCCACAATGATCGCATTAAACATCCTTTTTGGAGCGGGACTTGCTCCTACCATTTCTGTCCTGACTCTTGCCTCTATTCTTGGTTCGGCCACGTGCTTGCAATGCATTCCCTTTCCCATTTGAGTTGTTCTTTCGATTCATATCTTCCTGCAGGATGGCACCCTCCACATCTGCCACATTTAAGAGAGGATTGGAGTTGCTTGTGGCTGTCCTGAAAGTGTCCCAAGATTCTGGCAATGAACCTAAGAGAATAACAGCCTGTACCTCCTCATCTAGTTTCAGCCCTTGTGCAAGAACTTGGTTGAAGATGCTTTTAAACTCATTTATGTGTGCACTCACTGATGTTCCCTCTTTCATCTCGAGGCTTGTAAGCTTCTTGAGCCAATAAACCTTGCCTGTGGCACTCTTTTGAGAGTAAGTGTTCTCTAACCGCTGTTGCCACATTGCCCATGCATTGGGCATATCTCGTATCCCCCAGGAAGAAGAGAATCCACAACTAATAGCATGAGTGTGGAACGCGTAAGCTCATCACTGTTGAGCCACTGCTCATCACTAATGGCGGAGGGCTTGACACCCTTTTCTCTTATAGGGAGATGCTGACTCTTCTGCAACAAAACATTGTACACCTGGGTCCTCCAGACGTCGTAGTTCTTAGCACCCTCAAGCTTCCAGATGTGGAGCAAAGATGAGCTCTCTCCTAATGAAGCCATATTAACAAATAGAACCAAGAAATAAAGTGTATGGCTCCCTGCAAGCACTTAGAAGTGCTCAGCAAAGTATCTCCAAAGCACGAAAACACTCCCAGATAAAAAACACCTCCCACTTGCTGCAGAAACGGTACAGCAAGCTTTAATGACACTTATAGCACTCGAAATGCGGTACAGCAGTAGGAAAGCTCCACCAAAACTGTCCAGAAACAGTAAATGACTGTTTTACTTAGAAAATGGCACAATTTCCCCAACTTAAAGTGCTCAATTAGTGACCAAAAGGCATGTAACAGTCCCCCAAACTGTGGCAAACAATTCAGAACTGCAAATAGGCAAAAGCCCCTTGATTTGAACACTTTTGACGAGGATTTATGGCATGTACTTCCTGCTGCAGTTTGTCCAATGCACAATAACACCTCTGTCTTCAAAAGCTCAAATAGCATAGACCGCCTGCTCAATGTCTGTCAAGCATCCAAAGATGCTCCCACTGGCACAAAAGCTGTATGTACGAGCTCAAAAGCTCAACCAATGAGTAAGAAGCAATGTCGAACTCTTTTCCAATCCCCGATGGTCAGTACCTCAAAGCATATACCCAAGACATAACCCGAATAGCATAGGCATAAGCATACATGAGTAAAATAGCTTCAGCCCACTGTATGACAGCAGTGATTCACTGCTTAAAACTGAGTATTCTCAGTCCTAAATCATGGCCAAAATGATGGCAAACCATTAACATAGCATCTCCATACATGTAGACATCATACGGGCATCAACAAGTGATCAATCCCGGTAAGCATAGACTTCAAGAGATAAGTGCTGCCCTGTTTTGGACTGTTTGTAGACTGTTTACACAGTCCCAAACCTGAAGCAAAAAGCCTCAATGTTCAATGCCAAGTCCCGGGGTTGTTGGCAAGTGTTTAACCAAGCCAAATGGACCATGAAGGTTGCTTCTGAATGCTAGGAAGGAGGGTGGGCAGTAAAACAAATTTGTCACAGCCTGTAAGGCTGGCGCAATCTGCACTGCTGCTCCTTGATGGCCTGCAGCCAACGTGGCACAAGGGAGGGTGAAGGGGGGCTCAATAGGGAGCCAATGAAGCCACAAGTCAAGCCTTAGTGCCCCTTAAGAGGCCCAAGTGGAGATATGAAGCAATGAAGCTTCAATGGTGGCTGCCCCTTCTTTTCTCAGACCTGCAGACTGAAAAACTGAAGTAAAACCCTGTGGGGGATGAAGCAATACCTCTGTGTGAATGCCGTGAGGGTGCCCAAAGGGGCCGAGAAGGTGCTCGGGAAGCCGGGGAGTGACGGGAGCTCGAAGGAGTCGGATATGGCTGCCGGCGGCGGCGGCAGGAAGGAGACCCAATGCGAGTAGGGAGTCGATGGGAAGCTGAGAATGCCACGAGCCAAGCTCAAGGTGTCGAGAAGCCGAGCTCTGATACCAGTTGATGTCGTGAGTGGAGAGAGTGGACAGGAGAGTAGGAGACGAGAGTCAACAATGTGTGGGTGTGAAGAATGGATGATGGGCACACCACAACCCATGAGTTTTATTCATGTGTTAGAGTTAGGGTGGAACCGGTTCAACGAACCGGTTTCACATTGTATACAAACTACAAATGTTACATAGGGCCTTTACACCCCAACATGATGTTGCAAAATTGAAGAAGTTTTGTCTTGCTCAAGAGAGTTGCATAAAATTGAACCTAGTTGTTTGATGAAAAGTATGCTATTATATATATTTTCTTCAACCTCAGGTGATAACCTGAATAGATTTTCCTCCCCTAGGATGGGATCCATATGAAATTTGTGATAAAGTTACACAATGCAGAAGAAAAACATAAGAGAGAGGGAGAGAAAAGGAAAGAGAGAGAGAGACATCAGAAAATCAATATCATGTTATGTAGCAAGAGGCTTTTACAATGGCAATATCAGCCAGCAAATGGTGTCATGTTATGTAGCAAGAGGCTTTTACAATGGCAATATCAGCCAGCAAATGGTGTAGAACATGTGCTTGTCAAATAGGTTAGATGGATGGGAGGGTCCCTTTTATATAGTGATGCAAGGGAGCTGTCCAGCTGTTATAGGAGCTAGCCGACTACTTATATATCCCCCAACAATGGATTGTGAACACACTGTGTCCCAAAAAAAAATTAAACAAGGAACTTAGAACACATCCAGTCCATAATCTCTGCTATGCCAAGCAATAGACATGGGAACACATCCAGTCCATAATCTCTGCTATGCCAAGCAATAGACATGGAACACATCCAGTCCATAGCTCTAAAATGAACTTGTCTCGTCATATATTTTTAATGCTTAGAACTCCGACTCATGATTCCCATGCACCAAACATGGAGCTACTAATAGCCCCCTCTCCCGCCCACAAACCTCCTCTGGCTAGAAGCACATGGGGGAGAACTATCTATATAACTATAGAAGCTGACCATCCAAGTCCTCCCTGGATTTTGTAGCCTCTTGGAGACATGAGAAGTATCAGAGTCATCATCCTGTATATGATCATTGCCCGTCTTTGAGAACTTGGTCCTAGCCTAGCCTTTACCTTTGGTCTTGTAATCCTTGACTAAATGAACCTACTTTTCAAAAGAGTGAGTCGTAGTGACACCGTCCTGTCTATTGCACTGTATAGTGACTGATCCTATCCACTAGGAGGGAACCTTACCTGCTCTTGAGAAACAAGGATAGATGCCTCCTCCAAGAGGGAACCCATACACACCTCTGCAAGCAAGCCTTTGTGCCACTGATGATCTAAACACTCCACAACTAATCTCCAACACTTCGCCAATGGAACAAGGTATGAGGAACAAGCAGCCCCCTCCAAAAACTAAGAGGAAGGGGCTAGATAGAAGTGAATAGTCCACCAAATCTTACCAAAAAACATCCACAAAGTAGGTGGATCCATCGAAGAAGAGGCAAGCCGAAGATGCCACAAGTCTGTGATGCTCCACACACGCGAAGAAGAGGACCACCAACTATTGTCCAAAGATCTGCTCTCCAAATGGCAACACCGCAGAAGCACATGACCGATAGCCGAGCGATAGCCCCTCTCAAGCAAAGGCAAGGTTCAAGCACATAGGAAGAAACACCTCCACTTTGCTACCAAGGGCTAAAAGCACCCACACACCACCAACAACAGTGGATTATGGAGAAGATAGCATAGGGGAGAAAGAGCTGTTATTACCACCACAAAAAACGTAGCCACCAAAGCTGAAGCACAGCACCCTAGAAGAAAAATGCAACCACCAATGTGAAAATGCAGCATTCAAGAGGAAAACACAATAGCCAAGTGTGAGGAAAAACACAACTACCTGGAAATTTAAACAAAATGCAACCCTCTGCTGCATATGGAGTAAAAATGAAAGTCTTCTTCTGCTTCCAAAATGCTAAACTTCTAGCAATAAGGAAACTCATCGCCCACCACCTGTCACCTAAGCGATAGATGCCATGATAAAGTTACACAATGCAAAAGCAAAACATAGGAGAGAGAGAGAGAGAGAGAGAGAGAGAGAGAGAGAGAGAAGACAATGAACATCATGTTATATAGCAAGAGGCTTTTACAATGGCAATATCAGCCAGCAAATGGTGTAGAACATGTGTCTGTCAAATAGGTTAGATGGATAACAAGCGAATATGGGAGGGGCCCTTTTATATACTAATGCAAGGGAGCTAGCCGACTTCATAGGATTTAGCTGA
Source organism: Cibotium barometz (assembly GCF_041138505.1). Taxonomy (NCBI): domain Eukaryota; kingdom Viridiplantae; phylum Streptophyta; class Polypodiopsida; order Cyatheales; family Cibotiaceae; genus Cibotium; species Cibotium barometz. The sequence goes on from NC_141064.1 coordinate 49,733,819, forward strand.
CCACCCATGACCAACTAAAAAGGAAGAAAAATAGGATAAAACCCATAAATAGGCATTCCCCAAATACACTAAGATGCACAATTTCTAACAAGTTGATGGCCCGCACTAGGTATAAGTACATGAGAACAGGAGGTTTGTTGACAAGTAGCTTCCACACATCATCATGGACTCTCTCATAGTAGTATCTTATAACTACTAGTGATCAGCAAGAATGTTGCCCCAATTATCTGGCATCACCCTCTTCATACATTTTCTTGAGGAGCCTCATATTCATACTTTACTTTTATCAAAGCTAAATTAAAAGTAGCCACAGAGCACGTTAAGACACTCTTCAGCTTGTATAATGTAGAGTTAAAGTACTTTACACTGGCCCTAAAACACTTTTAATAGATCTGAAGCACTTTTAGGTGGTCTTACAGAACTTTCAATAGCACAAAAGAACTTGTAAGTATTTTAAAGTGATACTGAAACACTTCCAAGTGGTCCTAAAGTACTTATACATGGTCCTAAAGTACTTTACACTAGCCATAGCTCTGAAGCACTTTTAGGTGGTCCTACACAACTTTCAATGATACAAAAGAACATGTAAATATTTTAAAGTGATACTAAGTCCTTCTAAGCACCACTTGGAAGTATTCAGTATCACTTTAAAATACTTACAAGTTCGGTGCTTGGAAGTACTCGATATCACTTTTAAATACTTTACAAGTTCTTTTGTGCCATTGAAAGTTTTGTAGGACCACCTAATTAAAAGTACTTCAAGGCTAGTGTAAATTACTTTAGGACCATTGATAAGTACTTCTACAAGATTCTAAAGTAGTTTGCAAAATCTATGAAGTACTTTTAATAGCTCTAAAGCACTTTTAGGTGGTCCTAAAGTGTTTTCAATATGAAAAAGAACTTATAAGTACTTTAAAGTGATTGTGAAGTACTTACAAGTGGTCCTATATAACTTATACACGATCCTAGAGTACTTTGAAAAGGTTTTGAAGTACTTTTAATAGCTCTAAAGTACTTTTAGGTGATCTTGAAGTACTTTTAATATCTCTAGAGAACTTGTATGTTTTTCAAGGTGACCCTAAAGTTCTATCAAATGGTCCTAAAATATTTATATCTAATTCTAATGTACTTTTTGCAAAGGCTATGAAGTAGTTTTAAGAGCTCTAAAGTATTTTTAGGTGGTCCTAAAGTACTTTTTCCTAGTCCCGAACTTCTTTAAAGTGGTCCTGAAATACTATTTAGTGGTCCTGAACTTCTACTAAGTGGTCCTAAAGTACTACGAAGTGGTTTAGAAGTACAGTTAAGTGGTTTGAAAGTACTATTAAGTGATGCATAAGTACTATTAAGTGGTACAAAAGTACTTTAAGACTTAAAAACAACATGTGCATTAACAAAGACATTGTTTTGTTGTAGGTGGATTTCTTTAAAAGATTCAAGGCCCATTCTTTGCCCCCCAGCTCAAGATTTCTTAAAGATGCTTTGAGGGCCTCAATACCTTTTTCGTGCACAAGTTGAAGGATCGATACACTTGCTACTGTATTTCACACGTGAAAATGATATTTTTGAAGGAATCATTCAATCACATGCGGCATAACTAGTTCGAACTACACGGGACAACATGCACATGTGCTTACTCTGTTTGTGTTCGGGGATTTTTAATCCTTATTTACACAATAGATCAAGAGTTTCATTTAGAACAACTTCATTTGCAGGTGGCAGGCTTAACAATAGAAAGATTGTATTGAGAAGTTTCCAAATGATGTTGTGGTCTCAATAATTGACCTTACCAAGAATTATTCCTTTAAAGAGCAGAATGAAATACAGTCTATGCACTGGTACTATAATCAGATTACCATCTAAGATGGTAACTGGGTTACCATCTTACTGCACATAACATATGTGCACACTTATTCAGGTGATTCAGGTGATGTTAGGAAAACTCTCCATTTCTATATTTCAGATGACAGCACATGACACCCTTTTTGTGTATCATTGCTTTCTCTTACATGACCAGTGGCTTAATCATAAAGGTCTTGCACTAAAACGGAAGGTGAAACCTAGTTCAAAGTCAAGTTCCCTTTCTACTTCATTGGCTAGGCACTTTAGCCTAACTAGTATATAAATGTTATGGATCTTTCTAGCTTCTGTCCATGGGAAAGGAGAACACGATGGAGCTAGAACTGTCATTAAGAGAGAGCTTACACATGAATAGCTGAAACCAAATGGATGGACTTTGAAGTGTGTGATGAATGTAGTAAATTTTCTAAGGGCCAGGTTTTGTAGCAGTGTGGCGAACAAAGTCTTTTGGGAAATCAAAGAGGATGAAGCACAAAGAGATAATAAGTGGGAATGCAAGCGTGTGGGACGTTCACGCTTTATGCATTTTGTTAATGGATATTCAACTTACAGATAAATGTGCCTTGAGATGTAGGTGGCTCTCTTGCTTTTGTGATCCATGTATGCAGGGAAAATGGAGAAGATGTAAGAATAAGGCAAACGTAGACAGTTGGGAGTATCGTACTATTATCCCCGTGGATGATGGCGAAAGATTAGATAACAACTCCAGTGATGAAGAGGGTGTTGATACCCGCACATATGTAGGTTATGCTCTGAGTGATGCATTATGTGTGGGAGACAACTTTGCTCTTAATGTGTCAAGCACAAAATCTTTTTTGTTGGGGGAGACTTGTGTCTCTGACATCCAACATTCAAAAACAAGATCTTTAGCCTCATGTGTGATGATGTTACTTTGAGATTGCTATCTTTGGCATGTTTGCAGGGGCAAGACTACATCCTCTTATAATTGTAGGCGAGCATTGGCTGCATAGAGGTTTCACTTGTGGGTACCTCGAACCTTTGTTGCCTTTGCTAAGCTGATAGATTTGTTGTTGCCACCATGTCCATTGAAACCATCACCATTAAGTACCATCATTAGAGATGAACTCGTCAAGAAAAGCTCATCCTTTAATTGGGGCACTTTGACTTGTGTCAAAGTGTTGCGAATGTTAGCCAACACAGTCTTTTGCAACCCATTTCTTCAGGTTGAACATCCCTAAAATTGGGATCAAGGAGGAGTTCATGAAATATTTTTGTGCGAGTAGCTTTGTTGAGGCCCCTCATCTACTCGTACCAAGAGTTAACTACAACTGTACAAATCTTCTTTCTTTCCTTGTCATCGACGGACCTATTCTCTTCAGCCCTCTGCTTCTCCTTGCCTTTTTATTGATGTTCCCTTTGCTTTATAGCCCAATAATGCGCCTGATTTTCTCAGTACCTTCCTGATCAAGAATAACCTTGCCTGCATTTGCTTATGCTTCTGCATTGTGCAAAAACTAATCTTGTCCTATTGCATGCCCATCAATATTCATCTTGAAATGAGATGAAAGTACTACTGGCCCATTTTGACCTTGACTAACCATACTCTGCAAGTTTTTTTGACCTTAAAAATATGTATTTAGGTTCACTGGATGTGGTAATGTATTTTAAAGAGGGAAAGAGAGAGAGCTCTAGAGGTAGTGTGCTTTAAAGAGAGAGAGAGAGAGAGAGAGAGAGAGAGAGAGAGAGAGATTAAATGTAGTACGTCTCCTTGCAAACGCCTAGCTGTCTTAGGAGAAAAGAGCACAAGGAGATAAGTGGAGGGAGACACATTTTGTGTGTGTGTGTGTGTGTGTGTGTGTGTGTGTGTGTGTGTGTGTAGTAGAGAGATAGAAAGAGCTCATGAATGTAGCACAGCTCTTGTGAGCCACAAGGATAGAGATGAACAAGCCGAGCACAAGGAGAAACAACAGTCTGTCATGCTGGTATAGTCCGCTATGGGATCATGAAGATTTGGGAAGAAGATGACTAAAAATAGTTAGATTTTATGTGTAGAATGTTCTTCTATTGTCTCCATAGATCTGTAGTTAGAAATGTGGAACTAAGCAGGCTCAAAGAAAGTGATCAAGATCATAATGAGAGACTAAGAGAATGCTAATTTAAGATTAAAAGTCAATATTAGATAAAATGGAAAAAATCCCTCAAAATGGGAATGTATTTAAAAAAATTGTTTTGGCCATAACTTGAACATGCAAAGTCCAAATTTGTCGGACAAAGTAGATTATGTCACATGAATATGTTTTGACAAACTTTTGGATGAGTTTACCATACCCCCACTTTTTTCATGGGAATAGGATTTTTTCCACTTTATCTAATATTGACTTTTAAGATAAAGGTTAATCAATGACACAATGATTAAGGCACAAACTAAAATAATCTCATCATATTAGTTTGATCCAAGTACACGCTTATATAGCTCTCATTCACATGCTGCATAAACCATTGTGCCATCCATGTGTTCATAAATGCCCACATGCCATGTGCACCCTTGCACTTTCCATGTGCCTAATTTTTTACCATTGACTCCCTTTTACATTCATCTATTCACATGCCCAAATAACCTTAGCCTTCATCCATTCCTATTTCATATCATATAGGCTTCATCTACCTTGTTGCCGCATACATGTGCCCCATACATGACACGCCGAGCACCATATTTCAACACCCCCCCTTGGTGGCCAAATGGGTCTCATCCCAAGATAGTAATGTGACATACATAGACATGACATTTTCTCCCCTTTCATGGAGACACACACATACATCATTTAGCCTACATCATCGGTGGGGCTAGAGGTGATTACATCAACATAAACATACATTGGCATAGCTGCCCAGTTGCAACTTGTCTCACTCACACTGAGCTCAAAGGTTGGTATAACATACATGACATAGATAGCATCATAGGACATGACAAACATCATCACATCCACATACATATGGGCACATCTTTACCAAGGGTTGCCCAATCCCAAGGTTGAAATAGACAGCATTGTAGACATCATACATGGGGACATAAACATACATGTCATCTCATAACATAGCTGAACATAGCCATCATTGGATTCATGATCTTCATCTTCAACTTTATCTTCATGTCGAGATCCAACTTTGTCTTTATCTTGAGCTCCATCTCCATAGTTGCTTTGACATCATAATCTTCATCTTCATCTTCATCTTTCTCATGCGGCTCCATCATCATGAGCCCATTCATCATCTTGACCCGTGAGACTTCATGAATCTCATACATGGGATAATGCATAGCATCCATCACATCTTTGACATCAAGCATGCATTTGTGAACATACATATCTTCCATGAGTACATGGGCAATATTTTTGGTGTAGAAGAGCATGGAATATGAGCTCCTCTTCCTTCTTTGTTTCTATGAGGCCCTTGTTTGAATTTCCAAAAAGAAAATGGTGTTGACGTCATAGAATATACCATTTTTGTGGGGGGCAAGAATGATGCGGCTTGCTTATCAATTTCCGACATTGTTAATGCATCAACAAAAGCGCCCATGAGCATGTGAACATGCACTTATGGTGTTGGAAATTGTTCCATGTGCATTGCCCTGATGAACTATCTTGTGAAGGGCAAAAGGGTGTACTTGAAAAATAGTTAGTAAAAATGAGAGCACGGGAACCTGCCTTAGGTTGAACATAATAAGAGAATAGGCTTATCTTGTGGAAGCAACCACGCAGACCCAGAGTAGCCTCCTCTCCCTAGCGCAACCTACACAACTATGCACTCCAACCATCAACAACAACGGGGGTTGTTGAGTTTGAGGCGGTTGGATCAACTATGTAAGAAACATAAGCAACCTTCATCGTCAGCTCTGTTGTGCTAATGCAGACCTTGGGCACACAATACGACATTACCCCTTCCCTTGCGTATGTGAGTTACAGACGTGATACAAAAGATAGCATGTGTCCACACTAAGATTAGAGAGGTATATTAGAGAAGATTAAGAGGAAGAGGTAGTCTTGAAGTGAGCAACGATGACAAGGCCTCTGCTCAAAGCTTTAATCTCTTACTATGACCTAGCCCAGCCACGCTCTTGATATACCAAGTTAGAAATGTGGATCTAAGGAAGCTCAAAGCAAGTGATCAAGACCATAATGAGAGACTAAGAGAATGATAGTTTAAGATTATGATAAAGGTTAATCAATGACACAATAACGATTAAGGCACAAACTAAAATAATCTCATCACGTTAACTTGATCCAAGTACATTCTTATATAGCTCTCATCCACATGCTCCATGAACCCTTGTGACATCCATGTGTTCATAAATGCCTACATGCCTTCTTGTGCACCATTGCACTTTCCATGTGCCTACTTTTTGACCATTGACTCCCTTTTATATTCATCCATTCAAATGCCCAAATAACCTTAGCGTTCATCCATTCCTATTTCATGTCATTCTAGGCTTCACCTACCTTGCTTCCACATCCATGTGCCCCATACATGACATGACGATGGGCACCATATTTCAACACTTTCAAGACAATCGTATGAGAGAGAAGAGAGACCCAATTTGACAGATACACGATCATGCTCCATGGCTGCTTGACCCACGATCATGCTCCATGACTACGTGAACTTTTCATGATAACTTAAATTCTAAATATTCTTTTTATGATAACTATTCAACCTTAAATTCTAAGTTTTTTTAATCATAATATTCTTTGTTACCATCTTATTATTACCTTTAACCACTCCTAGCACGTGACAAATGAATGTCAATGACACCACTTTTTGAACCACTTAACCATGTTTTGATCCACCAACCCTCAGATTATTAGAAACAAATCAGTGTGTGAACATGAAAACATCAAACATAAGCAACTATTATGTCCCTAACGTCACTCACCTTTCTATCAACGATTTTAAAACTTGCATTCCATATCTCTATTGCACCCATTAGGATCAAGTGCTCATGCACACTAAGAAAGATCCATCACTTGTTTATAGAAAGATGTTTTGAAGTTCCATCTGGCATTGTTCATTGGATTCAAAGGGTATCCAAGTGACACCTATAATGAGGAGGAGTGCACAATCAAGTAACAAAAATGTGAGACTTGAAAGAGCCACTCTACAAGAGTACACATCACCCTAGTGTACCTCATCTATCTTATCCAAACCTTCTCTAAGAAAATCTATCATAGATTGGACTCAACACTCAATAATAAAGATTCATGCACAATCAAGTGGCAAAATGTCTGACTTGAAAGAGTCACTCAACAAGAGTACACATCACCCTTGTGTACCCCATCTATCTTATCCCAACCTTCTCCAAGAGAATCTATCATAAATTCCTCATAACTTTTTAGCAAATGAACATGGATGGACTACATTCTTTTGAATCATTGAAACCAATTAGCCTTCCCTTCTAATTATTTTCACGTATCCCTTGTGTCAAAATTGATGGAGGTCTATGGAACCAGAAGTACTACCAAATATCTAACGCCATCTAGTTCTTTTATTTGGGTCCTATATTCATTTGAAAATCTCTAAGAGTATTACAATCATTTTAGACTTAAAGACATCTTCTTCCTCGTAGGATTCTTAAAACATCCCAATCTTGATTTCTTCTCTTAATTGGATACGCTCCTAAAAACTAGTGTGGTGCTAGCCACCACCTTATTGCATATGGCATAGTCAGATAGCATGGTTGAAAGATGTTAGCACTGGTGGGCTAAGTGGTCTAAAACCACTAAAGTGTTGGGTTTGACCAAACAATGACATGTAACATAGCCCCCTTGCTCAAGTGTATAGGTACTACTTTCATCGAGATTGATAAAAAACATAAAATCCAAAAACATAACTAAAAACATCAAAAAACAACTAAAAACATGCACATTTATGCACGTGCACCCCATATGCATGTTCATGCACGCATATGTGCACCCACTCTTACATAATGTCCCATGCACATGTGTGTGCACACACATTCGCACATGCATGCACATTCATTTGATCACACTTGTGGATCTTGCACTCCACACCTCGTGGGCCTTGCACCCATTCACACCTCGTGCATGCATACTTACATTCAAACATACACATGCACACATTCACACCTCGTGCATGCATACTTACATTCAAACATACACATGCACACACTTTTCACCCATGCATGCATCCCCCTCCTATTTCCATTGCTCGTACATGCACACACCATTCACACGCACGTGTACACACACACACACATTCACACACTTACACTTGCACACACACACTTACACTTACACACACACACTTCCCATTTTCACACACATATGTGCACACATATTTTCACATGTACATGTATCCACGTGTACCCCACCCACTCCCATTTTCACGCACATAAACTCCCCCCTACCTACCCCATAGCCTATGACCTCCCCGCCCCACCCCTCTCTCTTTTTTGTTAAAGTTACCCCCCCCCCTTTCCCCCCCCAAAAAAAAAAACAAAAGGCTACATATAAATACATGTCCCCCTCTCTCCTTTTTCCATTAACCAAAACTATATATATATAGTTTTCTCTTCTTTTTTTAAAACCCCTTGCCTTTTTATTTTTTAAATTAAATTAATTATTTAAAAAACCCTCCCCCTATGCCCCCGCAACCTGCAACCCTCAACAATATATCACACAGGGTCTTTAAGACCCCCTCCTTCAAGTGGGATCAACGATTGAGAGAGAGTCGCGTCCCTTTGCTCTAAAAGTAAACTAGGAAAAGTAAACTAAGAGCTGCTGATAAAGTTTTTCGACATCTCTTTTCCAATGAGTAAACTAGGGACCTTAGTTTAATTTTTTCCTAGTTTACCCTCGAAGTCGAGCATAGTAGTAGGACATCTTTTTTAAGACCCTCTGTCATTTTGTAGAGAGAGATAGAGGGTTTATTCTTCATGGAAACATCTACCTTGGAATTGACAAATGTGGAAAAAGCATTTAAGCAAATATTGACAAATCTACAAGGTTGTTAGCAAGAATGTCCTTGGGGGGAATCTTGCAGTTGTGTGCCAAACCAAATGTCAAACAATAAATGTCGATAGTAAGGATGTGACAATAACTACAAAAACTTGGGTGTTGTTCATACCACACATATAAGCTCATGTCGAAGGCATTAGATTCTTTCATGGTTGGTTATGTGTCTTCAAATAAACAAAGGAGACCTTTGGTGTGTGGTATTTGAGCCAAACATTTTGAGGTGGGTCAACGGAGGAGTAGTAATTTTTTAGGAGTCTATTCAAATTTTAGAGGTGGATTAGTAGATGAGTAGTAATTTTTGAGGATTCTATTCAAATATGGTCATGCCCACTACTCGTGTGGTTGTGAGGACTACAAGGTTCCATGCATGTTTACCCACATGGACGAGGGATTTTACTATATGTTTAACAATGAGAGGTAATTGTCGAGGTGAATGGGTAGGTATATAGACTAACCACCATTCCAATTTTATATGCACCATAATCTTTGTGGGCATAGAAAGAGTGTGTGAGAGAAGAAAAGATGGGGAGAAAGATTGATCGCAGTGTGTGTGTGAGCAGAATTATAGAGAGAAAGAGCAATACCAACCTTTTCAAGACCTCCATTAACATACCAAGCCACTCTTGTCTTCTCCAACAACCACTTGACATCCAAACCAAAGCCTTGGCAAAGCAAGATGTCGACACTACCACAAGAACCCACTTGGTACATGAACATTGATGTTGGAAAAACAAGGCAACATCATTGTTGACACAAAGGAACCGACAAGAAGAAGACCTCATCTGACCACTCTACTGGCATTTTGGAAAGTGACGATAAATAAAACACCAATGTCCACATTCTTCGTGATTGATAAGTGTAAGTAACACCCCCCTTTTACTGCTTATGTTGGCTCCCCACCATCAATGGGTAGAGCACTCCCCATAGAGGGTAAAGCTAGTACAACTGGGTTTGTTTGTAAGTATCCTCCTACAAAGTCTAAACTCTTCCATCTAGATAGTCCTAAACCTTTTGCGAATATGCCAACTCACCACTCCATGTCACACACAAAATTGGCACTAACATGGCACTGCCCACATAATGACCATGCACTTGCCAAAAACTAAGAATTTAATCCATTGCACAAGGAATCTTCATGCGCACATCATGGTAGTAGATAATGCCATGTCCACATCGTCACCCCTCCATAGGGATCCTAGAAAGTAACCTCTAGATCTTTTAAATCCATTCACCAAAATGTCCCTCACCATTTGGGACGACTCCTGTTCCCTCGACCCTAAAATGGTTTGCACCATTCGAGGCTACCTACTCTATGCCCAAGTCAAAACCCCCCCTCAAAAATCTCTTTCCATTTACCTAAAATAGCCCCTTCACAAAGGTTGGCCTCATGACCTTCTGAACTAATTCCCATGGGGCCTAGCTTACCCTATATTACATTGAGTCCTACCACAATATAGATAATTCAGGGGAGGTTGAGATGACAGATGGCTCACTCGGCTCCTGCTCACACCAAGGATCTTGGGTGGGATCTTGGATGCATAGCCCTACATCTCACAGCCCATGCATCCAAATTCCATAGTGGGAAGGGAGACATGGCTGAGGTTCAGCACCTAATCACCAATGATAGCCTCAATTCCAATGGGGCTAAATTTGATGACATGTAGTCCTCGAATGGGAGCCACCAACATGTGTGCTCACCTTCCTCACTCATTAGTATGCCTAGGAGGACATAACAGGGCTTCCCTCGTCATCCTCTCACCAAGCTACTTTTTGGCCCAACAGATTGGGCCAAGTCCTTTACCACTAAGCTCCATAGCTAAGTGGAGTCTTCGCCACCACTGAGCTTCATCTAGAGCTCTTGCAAGGACTTGGTATACAAGGTACATGGTGTATATATGCTCACAAATATCCTATGTCATGCCATTGACTAAGAGCTTCCACTCCCTACACCTCACCCAACCCATTTTCAATACTTTATGGGCCCACTTTCAATATAAAACCCTTCTCTAGGTGTACCACAAAAAAAATGAGAGAGAGTTGAAGAAAGCGGAGTGTTGGAGTTTTTACTAGAAGAAGCTTTTACACATGACCACCACCTTTTGCTCAATTCTCATGCACATGACCACCACCTTTTACTCAATTCTCATGCACATGACCACCACTTGCAATATACATAGGCTCTGCATATATAATAGACACATAGGTACTATTTTTTCATGAACCTACATTGAGCGTCATTGTTGATAGCCATCTAGGTACCTTTTTAGATGGGGACACGTGGCAAGTGTAAGCATGTCCCATGGTACCATACAACCCATCGCGTGGACCTTCCCCAATTCATAGGAATCTTCTGTGGCCTCATATTCGATCGCACCAACATTTGATCCACATTGCCTCTATCCCAAGTGCTTGACAATGCCAAATCCCTTAAGCCACAGAGAGGTCGTCCAGCTTCATTCTAGCTATGGGCACAGTTATAAGCAATGTTCAATGTCATGCCCCAAACAATGTAATAATATTGACTCCCTAAGAAAAAGTATATCTCTAAGGTAAGACCCAATGACACATGCTTCGATAAGGCTAAAGTAAACTCTTAGTTTGAACACATTGTTAAAATAACACACCAAAATATCTTGTATATGATACTGAGGATATGAGCAAATGGTTCATATGAAGGTAATTTTTTCCACTTAGGCATCTTAGTTAGCTAAACCAAATCAATGGTGGGAATCTAGTTAGAAGAGAATCTTGGTTGCCCTCAAGTGGTGCACACTTTTAGGCAAGTGGGTGCATGATAGGGATTATGGCTTAATCTAATTACTAATCCATTGTGCTCTTGCCTATTAAAAGGCACATATCTAAAGGAAGATATACATAACATCTCTCACTTTTTCATCTACATGCTATCATTACGTTGATCATTTTTTATTAGTCTAATTCTTAACCTTCATTTGCTTAGTGCTAATGTTGCCTTCAATCACCATTTGGTATCCAACATGGTGTCAAAGCTTAGGTTTACCTTCATGTTATTATTACTCATGCTTACAAACAAGCCCTTAGTCATTATTAGGATTCTCTTAGGATTAGTCTCACTTATCTCATCTACTCCAAAGTTAATCTTCTCAACTCACTACTGCTCACTAGATTCTTCAAATAAAAAAATATAGCTAGCCAAAGGCCTATCCACTATCACTTGGGGCATCATAACATCATCATCCAGGCACCAGTCTATAGCCCATCATCCATGTTAAATCATGTGCAGGTGTAGCCACCATCGCCATTCTTGTTGAAGCAACTTGAAATTTGCTTTTTTTCTTTGATCATGGGATCCAAGTAAAGTTAGCACCATTTATCTTGGCCCTAGGGATTTTTGGACCTTCCCAATACATTGTTGGTGCTAGTTTTATTATAGAAATTGACTCCTTGTAGGAGATCTCGACTTGGGTACTCATAGAAATCTTGTTTGGTCATAGTATGATTAATCAATGATTGCCTTGCTTAAATACATGTTTAAGGTGGCTAATCACAGGAAGAGGCATTTCTACTCAAGGCCCAAAAGAAGTTTTAGCCCTTTCATAAGCTAATCTATTCAAAATCAAAACTCCTACATGCTCTACTCTCCTACTGTTACACAACCAAAGAATAAACACTTTTTAATTGGTGCTTTATGAACATATTGATAAAATGATTTATCTTTGCTCACATGGATTTCAAAACATAATGAAATCAAAGATAAAGAAGATCAAGAGTTACATCTACATGAAGAAGATCAAGAGCTACATCAAAAAGACAACAAGATCAAGATCAAGAAGGAAGCATCTTCAAGAAAGGAAGAAGAAGCCTCATATCCAGGGCTAACTATATTATAAACAAATGGGCTTCTTAGACTAACAAAGACCCGCCCATTTGTGGTCACCCCTCTATCATAAGTGAATTGTAATCATAACTAGAAATCTAGCATCATAACTCACATTGTAAACCTCCATAAGGAAGACCTACATGCACTTCCTAGATGGTCATCATAACCAGCATTGTAAACAATAACTAAGCCATGGATATTTTGTTAAGGGAGGGTGTTAAAAATGACACACCAAAATATCTTGTATGTGACATTGGGGATATGGGCATATGGTTCATATGGTCTAAAGACAACTTAGTAGTTTGGTCAACTTAGGCATCTTAGTTAGCTAAACCAAATCAGTGGTTGGGAATCTAGTTAGAAGAGGATCTTAGTTACCCTCAAAACTAGGCAAGTGGGTGCTCAAATCTAGGATATGGTTGAAGATATACACAACATCTCTCACTTTCTCATCATTATGTTGTCATTACCCTAATAATTTTTTATTAGTCTAATTCTTAACCTTCTTTTTCTTAGTTACAACTTTTATTGTGCCTTTTCATGACACTTACTAATGTCCTCAATTGGAGGAGCATACTTGTTAATCCAAAATGGGATTAACATCCCCCCCAACATAGTTAAGAGTTCCTTTCTCCAGTCCAACTGTATTCCAAAATCCTCTAACTTGGGATGTGCATCATCGGTGATGATAGTTGCATAGCCCCCTTGTGTGTGGACTGGGTGAGCTTTCCTCCACCTGCGAAAGCAATAACTGATCATGAATGTAACTATTTGGATTTCTAGCAGGTTGGCCAATTGTGGATTGGCTAATTTTGTTTGACGTGCCACATTAGACCACAATATACCCTTTCCAACCACCAAAGGGAGTAGTTCTTCTAAATCTGGGCGAGGTGCTCATAGAGGGTATGGTACATAATGTTGTTTTGTGGGTGTGACCTTGGAGTAGGCCTCGGGTAGAATTCTTCGAGTCGGCTCAAATGGTGTTATTTGCATTAACATCTTGAACATTAGCTTCGGCTTTAGCAGTGGATTGCCAGATCGAATGAAGCCTTCATATTCTACACCAGATAATGACTCCAAACTGTATCATTAATAAAAGCTTCAATATTGTCTTGGGGGACAGTATGGCGTACCTCCTGAGGTTGCCGTGGGGGAGATGAGTGAGGTGCTAATATCTCCTCATGGGCAAGAGGGTTAGTGGAAAAATCTATATGTTGAGGAATGAGAGTAGAAAAGATGCAGTCAGCCTAAGACTTGTTAGTAGGTGGGGCATTAGGATATGGATTAAGGAGTCTACTAGCGACATTAGAATATACTGGGCTAGGGGGTGGGTGGCTAGGTTTGTGAGATTTCATAAAATCTTGAAGTTTAGGAATATCCTCATGATTTATGTTAGGATATTCAATATGGGTAGCATCAAAAGTGTAAAGTACAATGGTTAACATGGTGTTTATAGATATTATAGTATAGTTTTAGAATTCCGAAAGGGTGATATAAAGAAGACTCACTTAAGTTTAAGTGCTGGTGAGTATTGTAGACTTCTAGCCACCCATGGCTTATAATCCATTAATAACTTTGTGCTACCACCTCGTAGTTGGCCGATGTCTCGGGAATATCATCTGGAACAAACATGTCTAAATTTTCAACACTGTTGTCCAAGATTTCAGAGTTTTGTAGTACCCGACACCAACTATGAAGGTTTAACACAATAGGGTGTAATGGATAAAAGTAGATATCCTGTGGATTAGTTAATACTATATCTCCCCGTAAAATTTCCATTATGATAGTGGGGTCAGCAACATGCTCAGTATTTATCTTAATGAGGGTTAGTTCACCTAGGCCTAAGTCCTCATATAGATTTATATCATATTGAAGCAAGGAGAGGGTTAGTGCGCAGACAAAAATAGAGTAAGAGTTTGAGGAGGGGCCCGAGGGGTTACTAGCAACAACTGACCTATCTCCAAGTCTCGCTCAAGGAGTAGGCGCATTTCATCCGTAGGCTCTTGTCTTTGACTGTGGTCCTATATGACCAATTAGCATTCCAATTCTTGTAGACGGGAGTCATTGGTGCTGGGAAGGTTTGATATAGTGGTTTCGCGGACCATCCGGGCAGCATCTAACTCCTCGAAGTGCCTCGTTACGTTCTCCTGGCCACAGTAGCCTCTCTTTCTTAAGCCTCTGTGATCCTCTGTATTCTTTCAACAGCCAGTCTTTGACTATCTTCTTGTAACTGGTGGGTGACTTGTGCCATTGCCTCTTGGTGTGCTATCTCCATTCTTTGCATTTCAACTTGATTAGCACTAATGGCATCATTAAGGGCTCTCACTTTCTCTTTGCATGTGTCTTGTTTGTATGTTCCCTTTCTTGTTGTAGCCATGCTTTCTACTTCCTTCAGACTTGAGGATAACTACTAGATCTGGCTTTGTAGCTCCTCTTCTTTGGCCATGGGCATATGCTGGAGCTCTTGTACCTGCTTTGGGCATGAATGGATGTTAGCTCGTGTACCTGCTTTGGGCATGAATGGATGTTAGCTCGTGGTTGTGGTGGGTAACCTCCTTCTGGAGTTGCTCCTTAGCCTGTTCCAGCTTTGCCTTAAGATCCGTATTCTCTTTGATTCTCTAAACAATAGTTTGTCTTAGAACCAAATTATTGTTTTCCAATGATTTGTACTTGGCCTCTTGCTCCTCAGTGGCCTTTAGACTCTTCATGATCACATCTCGATGCATAGCCTCTGCTGCTTATCAGGTGTTCTTTTAAGGTTTGTACTTGTGTGTTGGACTCTTGAATTTGCTTCCAAAGTGCAACATTACGATCATGAAGCATATGTGTAGTGATGAGATGGCAATGCCATACTCGTTGCTCTTGCTCCCATAGTGTTGCACTTGTGCTTGATACCCCTTCCAATCTAGCATGTGGTAAGTTTAGTAGTCCATCCAAGCCTTCCATAGTTTCCTGCATTTTTAACTGTTCATAATCTATATTATGTAGGAATGATAGCTGTGGTATTCTTTCTTTGTCCTCGAGACGCCTTCTTTTGCTCGGACTGGATATTTCTTCACCTCTTTGTCTTTTACCTGTATCAAGTAGAACTGCTGGATCTTGCACTGGAGAACTGATGTTGCTGTCTCAAATTCTTGTGATTCTTTAGCCGTCACTGCTTCTGTTGCTATCTTTGGCTCCATCTTCGCGCAGGTGTGTTTGTCATAGTGTAATCCTTGAGCGGGGACAGGTTTTTGAATATAAGCTGAGCTGGGCTCTAAGCAGGAATTATCTGCTGCGTTTGTTCTTATGTGGCCTGACTGACATTGGCTTCTTGCAATGTCAATACTTCCTAGTATGATTTAATCTCTTATGCTACCAGCTCAGCCTCAATACTTTGTGATTCCTCAGCCACATCGGGAATGATGCCCCTCATCTTTCTTTCTGTTTTCTTTTTCCTCTCTTTCTTTATCTACTTCATTATGGCTTGTGTTTCCATGAGGACAACGTGACCTTCTTGCATCTCTGTAGCTGTCAAGTGCTGGTTGCTCTGGAAATAGTGCCAACTGCATCTACTTTGCTAGTTCGGGTTCTGGAAGGGTCCTCTTCACCACATGGTTTAGAACTTGTGTTAGCAGGTATGGGTTGTATATCTTGGGGTACCTTGTTGTAGAAGTCCACTAGCTTCACCTGCATGATTAACAACATTGCCAGGCTGCATGCCTTCTTCATGGCCTCATCTCTGATGTTCTCATATTCAGCTCCATTAGAATTATATGAGCTCTTCTTCAGCATAGCATCCAAGGGCATCTTGTCAAAGGCATGGGCGTGTATCTTGACTAGTGGTGGGAGATACAAAGCTTCACAGTTTAGATCTTCCGTGATCAGGACCTGGTCTGTTGTGCCATCGGCTCTGTAAGATTCCTCCCCAGCCTCTCAAGATGTCCAACATCTTCCCCTGTAATCAAATCCCTCTTCAGAAATATAAAAGATCTTGTTTCTACCAGTTTTGGCCTAGAGAGAGAAAATCTTCTAGAGAGTAGTAATTCAATTTTTAAATATTTTTGGATAGAAAAATATCTCATCTTATTAAAATAAATTCCCCTGAAACAGAAGTTCAAAAAGATTTTTAGAAGGTGCATTAGAAATCAAGTATAATCTGTTCAAGAGACCTTCCTAGGGGTCAAGATTTTTTTGAAATTTTAAATTAAGGTTCCTATGGACCAATAAGATTCATCCAAATGTAGGGAGGAGATAAATGGAAAAATAAAAGGAAAATACCCAAAAAATGAGTGAATACTCACATAAGATGAAGAGTTAACTAAGGACAAGGTTAATAGTTAAAAAAGAGAGATATTTAGAAGAAATGATGCATTTTTGACACCTCAGTAGTATGGGGGAATTTTCCTCATGAAGGCGGCGCCTATTTCACATGTGTGGGAGAGTTTTAAACTCCCAAATAATAAGATATTTTTATCTCTCTTCTCTCCTGTTTCAACTAAATCCAAAAAGTGGACTAAACTGACCCAAAAATGGTCAAAAATTGACCAAACTGATCTGAAAAATTCTAGAATCAGTTGGCTTGGTTAGAAGCTCACTTTTTTCTATAAATAGAGGCCTTCCCCTTTGTTGAAGCTTAATAGTGTTTTTGCATTGTTACCCTACTTCTCCCAAGAGCCAAAAACTGTGAATTTACTCATAAATCATTAGTTTTTGACCTTCCCTCTTCTAAAGATTGGAGTTTTACTTTTTTTTATTCAAAAAGAGTAATTCCCATCGTATATGTATTCTTAAAGTGTTATTTTTCATCCTAGGTATAGAAAAATGCATACTAAAAATATTTTATTAAAAATATTACTTTCTTTAGAATTAACTTCTATGCATAGAAGGGAGCATATTGAAATTTTTATTTTGATTATAAAAGTGTTATTTTCATCATAAATGGATTTCATCATAAATATATGCATAAAAGATATTTTTTTTAAAAGAGTGATTTTCATCATAAATGATTTGTATGCATAAACATATGCATAAAAGATATTTTTTTATTAAAAGAGTGATTTTTATCATAAATGATTTGTATGCATAAAAGATTTTTTTTAATATTAAAAGTGTGATTTTCATCATAAATGATTTTTACGCATAAATATATGCATTAAAGATTTATTTTTTTTTAAGAGTGATTTTCATCATAAATGATTTGTATGCATAAAAGATATTTTTTTATTAAAAGAGTGATTTTTATGATAAATGATTTGTATGCATAAAAGATTTTTTTTTATATTAAAAGTGTGATTTTCATCATAAATGATTTTTATGCATAAAAGATATTTTTTTATTAAAAGAGTGATTTTCATCATAAATGATTTGTATGCATAAACATATGCATAAAAGATTATATTAAAAGTGTGATTGTTTTTTATCATAAATGATTTTTATGCATAAATATATGCATAAAAGATATTTTTTATTAAAAGAGTGATTTTCATCATAAATGATTTGTATGCATAAACATATGCATAAAAGTTTTTTTTTTATATTAAAAGTGTGATTTTTATCATAAATGATTTTTATGCATAAATGGATGCATAAAAGAAATTCTTTTATATTAAAAGTGTAATTTTTATCATAAATGATTTGTATGCATAAACATATGCATAAAAGATTTTTTTTTATATTAAAAGTGTGATTTTTATCATAAATGATTTTTATGCATAAATGGATGCATAAAAGAAATTCTTTTATATTAAAAGTGTGATTTTCATCATAAATGATTTTTATGCATAAATGGATGCATAAAAGAAATTCTTTTATATTAAAAGTGTGATTTTCATCATAAATGTTTTTTATGCATGAATGGATGCATAAAATAAATTCTTTTATATTAAAAGTATGATTTTCATCATAAATGATTTTTATGCATAAATGAATGCATAAAAGAAATTCTTTTATATTAAAAGTGTGATGTTCATCAAAATTGGATTTTATGCATAAATAGATGCATATAGAATTTTTATATTTAAATAAGGGTTCTCTTTAATCCTCTGTTTGATTTCTGTAAAAATTGAAAAAATGAATAAGTAGATAATCTGTGAGAGGAAATTCTACCGTTTCATATTCACTAAGATGGTTATGAGAAAATTCAAATAAACTATCGAAGTCGGAGATCAAGATAAATGATTATTTTATTCCTCATAAGAATTCATGTTTATTTTAGAAATCTGTAAGCAAATATTCAATGAACGAAATTTAGAAAGAGAGAAATTGAAATATTACCTTTCAAGAAAGGTAGTTTAGGAAGAACCTTTCCAAACTCAAACTCTGATTCAGACTATTGACCAAGACCTAATTCCTTCGTCAGTTTCAATCAATGATGATGTGCCCAATTCAGGAAAATGCACTCAAAACACCCACTAAATCTGAAACTAAGTTAAGACTTTTGATTCTGATCTAAGGATCAAGTTAACAGAATTTGAGGAATTCTGTTTGGAATTCAGACCTGGATACGGATTTAAGATTTATTCATAGTATTCAAACAAAATCAAAACTGAAAACTTGCATAGAAACCCTGTTTTCTTAAAGGACTGTCTTACGCCATAATGCTGGAGGGAGCATTTGGCATATGTGTTTATCTAAGGGAAGTTCGGTTGCAACAGCTGGCGGGGAGTGTTCAAGGGACAGCTCACGCGGCAAAAACCTACCCAGGTCTTGACCAGCCTGGGTATTTTGTGAAACAAGGGATTGAATAGAAATTTCGAATTATGAAATCTGTGACCATATCTGTTTTGTCAATGGATTATTTTTATATTAAAGTTTTAAAGAGGAGTGTGTGCATATCTGTTTTCTAAAGCTAAAGTTAAGAAAGGCATTTCAATTATGGATGGGTGAGTACTTGTTTGGTTCTACCGATTCCAGTGGAGGGTGGTGGCTAACCCATGGGCCGGATGGGGTTAGGCTGGAATCAGTGGAGTTTTAATAATCAAACTGAAAAATCTTAGGATTACGCTAGGATTCGAGTAGTTAGTTAATTCCCTAATAAATTCCTCTTTGAGTGGATCAACGGCTGTGCCTGATCTTGATTAGGAAAAAAGCATTGAAATTGCTCAGATGATCAAATTATATCAGTGATAGTTTCCTTCTATCTGGTTTATTCAGATGAAAGATAGTTTAGATTTGATCTCATTAGAAAAATTTGTTAAGAAAAATTCAAAAAGGTGGAATCGTCCCCGCTTTTCGGGCATGGGAAATTTTTCCGGTTTCGATTTTCGGAGGGACCACCAGCCTAGTCTCGTGCCCGAACATTCGTGGGCGAGGCCCCGAGTGAGAAACCTTGCCCCGCGCATGAGGGGGGCTGCTTCCGCTGTCAGCTACCGAGAGTACGGTGCGTGGAGGGGTGCGTGGAAGGGGCAGAGGGATCTCACAGTTGGTATCAGAGTGTTGTTGTAAATTTAAGTAACATCAACAGAAATTGCCTAAATTTTTAATAAAAATCTGGGAAAGAAATGTTTTTCACTTATTAATACTATGTGAATAAACTTCAAAAATTGAAAACTTATAAATAGAATTGGAAATTTATAGATGGACACCCCGAAACTATCTGGAATTCCTGGACTCTCTCAGAGTCATGATATGATAGCTTTTGCATTTGATCACCTCATCGACTCTACTACGACCCGAATGAGCAGAGTGAGACTCGCTCGCCATTTTGAGAGTCTCTACTTTCCTGATCCTCTTGAGTGACGTCGGTATATGTGGTTCTGTGGAGGATGGTGTATTAATATCAGTACTAGTCAGTGTCAGAGGCTCAGGCAAAATATTTCCTTGGCCATGATTCTGATAAGACTAGGGCTTGTTCAACTTGTTCAGCATGTTCAACTCTTTGATCATTCACCCAAGAACTTCAGAACTTCATGCTGATTTTTTAGACTTCTTAGCCACTTTATCCCTAGAAATAGAATTACAGCACCTCTTTGTGTAATGAATCGTGTGTACCATGGTATGTCTTCTTCACAGTTTCGCTTATTTATACGATTACGATTGAGGCAGTGATTCTAGAGCCGAGCTGCTCTATGTACATATTGCAACTTTTATATAAATATAGAAATGTTTTCTGGAGAAAAATTCCTTGTTGTATAAGTGATTGTTTGCGGACGATCTGACAAAGAAAAATCTGTTATCGGACATATGTCATAGATCTCCAATAAGATCATTGTCTTGTTTAAGAAATTGTTTTCCAAACCTCTTAAGTCTTAGGATCTCGTGGATGATATCAAAATAAAAATTTAATAATATATAAATTTTTGGTAGAATCATGAGACAAGGAAACCGTGGCCGTCAAAGCCAGACCCTCTCTCTGAAGATGACGAGCTTGACCTTGATGTTCGCAAGGCTCTTCATAGGACTCAGCCAGGACCCTTCAAAGGAGAAGGAGAGAACCTGGGCGAGGCTGTGGAGAAATGGGTGGAGACCATGGAAGAATATTTTGACGTCACAGGCTACAATGAGCGGAGCAAAATGGCTCTTGCCCGGCTAAAAATAGTGGAAACAGCCAGGGTAGCATGGAGGAACCACTGTGACACCAACCGTCTGGACAGAAATACTCAGTCCTGGAACGACCTAAAAACCTATTTAAGAAAGAGATTTTGTCTCCCTGGATTTTTGGAAATCAAAATGAACAAATTATTAGAGCTAAAGCATGGGAGTAAAACCATCGAGGAATATCACCAGGCCTTTGCTCTTTTACTCAAATTTTCACCACCTCTAGATGAAGAACAACTCATGGGTGGCCAGGTTCATTCGGGGAATGAACGAACCCTTGGACACACTGGTCAAAAATGCCAAACCAAACCAGTGTCCATGGCTGAAGCAGTAAGAATGGCAAAGGATTTTGCCAAAGCCTTTGTAGTAAAGGTCCCGCCAAAGCCTGCACCCTCTAACTTTAAAAGATTCCAAGCCCAGGGAAGTACTTCAAACTTTCCACCCCCGAAGAGGCAGCAAGGCCCGAATCAGAATCAGGATGCACAAAAATTCCGAAGTGAAGGAAGACCCTTCCCCCACAGAATACTTTCTCAGGAGCTCCACCTCTTTCAAGAAATCAAAGGGATGAGCTTAGAAGTGAAAACCGATGTTTTGGATGCCAAGGTTTTGGTCACCAACTGAAAGACTGCCCGACTCCTGCCATGTCAAGGGGACAAGGAAGTCAAGGACCCCGAATTCAAAGACCAACCCCTTCATACCAGTCTAATCAGGGTCCGTCGTCTTGCCCAAGCCAGGGAAACCCCAGAAGAACTCCACCTCAGCCATCTGCCTCTGTCCAGAGTAACCTCAGAACTCCTTCCCAGAACTGGGACAACCAAAGAGAAAGAGTTCCACCTCAGACTATAGCAGGCCAAAGAAGTCACAATTTCAGATGTAGTAGAAGAGGAAAGAGGGCAGATATATGCTGTAATTGAAAACCAAGGGCCTAACCGTCAGTTCTCAGTCATCCATACTCCAATAGAGTATCAGGGTAAGCCTTTTAAGCTTTTGATTCATTCAGGCAGTTCTCATTCATTCATTTCCCCTGGATGCTTGCGTAAGCTAGTCTTAGAACAGAAATCAGGGAAACCTATACAAGTTGAATTGCCCAGTGGGAAGATTCTTTTCACTCACCATGCGACAGATCTTATCCAGTTCAATCTAGATGGTAATGTAACTGACTGTCAGTTCAAAGTCTTACCTCTGGGAGTTTTTGACAGGATCCTTGGAATGGATTGGCTCCACAAAAATCAAGCTGACATACACTATCACAATGGAACCATTTCCTTCCATGACCTTCACGGGAACAAAGTTCAAGGAACTGGAGTTTTTGGATCCCCAGACCTTCAGTTAATAAAAGCTTCTAGGTTAGTGAAAGGACTTAGAAAGAAGCAGCAAATTTATGTTGTCAAAATGAACCCAATAGACTCAAAGCTTAAGGCTAAAGAACCCGAATGGTTAAATGAATTTGATGATCTATTCCCAGCAGAGCTAATTGAAATGCCTCCAATTTGGAAAGTAGATCATGTGATTGAATTGACCCCCTGCTTAGCCAGTAGCCCTGCGCACGTACAAAATGCCAGTTCCTGAAGCCATCAAACTCAAGGAACAGCTTAGATAGCTGTTAGAACAAGGGTTTGTAAGACCCAGTGTTTCACCTTGGGGTGTGCTAGTTCTCTTTCAGAGAAAGAAAGATGGAACGCTTAGACTTTGTGTGGACTACAGAGGTCTAAATCAGCTGACAGTTAAGAATAAGTATCTTATCCCAAGAATTAATGAGCTTCTAGACAGGCTAAATGGAGCGCAGATCTTCACAAAGATAGATCTCAAATTCGGATATTACCAAATCAGGATCAATGATCAAGATATACCAAAAACAGCCATCAATACTCGCTATGGGCATTATGAATTTA
Organism: Cibotium barometz; assembly: GCF_041138505.1. NCBI lineage: Eukaryota > Viridiplantae > Streptophyta > Polypodiopsida > Cyatheales > Cibotiaceae > Cibotium > Cibotium barometz. Next base: position 49,756,936 of record NC_141064.1, read on the forward strand.
CTGTCATGCCGTTCAGATTAACTAATGCCCCAGCTACATTCAATCGCCTAATGCAGGACATCCTCAGAGAATACTTGGATGATTTTGTTCTAGTTTTCTTTGATGACATTCTGATTTACTCAAAGAATGTAACTGACCATGAGACTCATGTCCGAAAAGTTCTTGAGATTCTAAGGAAGCACCAACTCTTTGCCAAAAAGAGCAAATGCATTTTCTCTGTCGACCACGTTGAATACTTGGGCTTTCTGGTATCCAAAGATGGAATTTCTCCAAATTCTGCAAAAGTTCAAGCAGTCATAGATTGGCCTAAACCAAAGACAGTGAAAGAAGTCAGAGGATTCTTGGGATTGACTAGTTGGTATAGGATTTTTATACCAAAGTATGCTCTCATAGCTTCCCCCCTGACTAACCTTCTCAAAAAGAATACCCCATTTTAGTGGTCTACCAGGTGCCAAAGTGCTTTTGATAAGCTGAAGACCGCCTTGGTAACCAGTCCCATTCTGAAGCTGCCAGATTTCTCTCTACCCTTTGAGGTAGTATAACTGATGCAAGTGGTTTTGCCCTAGGAGGTGCACTCATGCAGGAAGGTCATGCAGTGGCCTATGAATCCTGAAAGCTCAGAACACATGAGAGGAATTATGCTGTCCACGACCTGGAATTACTTTCAGTAGTCTATGCCTTAAAGTTGTGGAGACATTACCTACTGGGAAAAAGATTCACTTTGATGACAAATCATCAAAGCTTAAAGTGGATCTTCACTCAGAAGGACCTCAACATGTGCCAAAGAAGGTGGATGGAGACCTTACAGGAGTTTGATTTTGAAATCAAGTACCGCCCAGGCAAAGAAAATGTGGTAGCAGATGCCGAAAAGCCTCCTTGCTTGCAATTACTATAGTATCAAATCCTTTGATTATTGAAGCAAGAGAGAAGATCATGCAGGATAGATTCTTTGGCCCTATTGCTACCCTACTTATGCACAGGAAAGCATAACTCCACAGGAGTTGAATAGAGTTCAAGGGTACAGCCTGGATGATGGCATTATGTATTATAATCGCAGGCTATGCATTCCCAATGATGAGGGACCAAGGGTCAAATTTTGAATGAAGCCCATGACAGCCTTATAGCAGGACATCCAGGTTTCATCAAAACATACATGTCTGTAAAGAAAGGCTTCTTTTGGCCTGGTCTGAAAAAGGATGTACTGAATAATGTACGTCAATGTTTGACATGCCAGAAAGTCAAAGCTGAAAGAGTAAAAATGCCTGGCCCTCATGAAGGCAGCGCCTATTTCACATGTGTGGGAGAGTTTTAAACTCCCAAATAATGAGATATTTTGATCTCTCCTATTTCAACTAAATCCAAAAAGTGGACTAAACTGACTCAAAAATGGTCAAAAATTGACCAAACTGATCTGGAAAATTCTAGAATCAGTTGGCTTGGTTAGAAGCTCACTTTTTCCTATAAATAGAGGCCTTCCTCTTTGTTGAAGCTTAATAGTGTTTTTGCATTGTTACTCTACTTCTCCCAAGAGCCAAAAACTGTGAATTTACTCATAATTCATTAGTTTTTGACCTTCCCTCTTCTAAAGATTGGTGGCCACTCTTGTTTCAAACAAGAGTAGAACCCTCAAACCATCAAGCCAAAGGAAAGCTCTCAAATTCCTTTGTAAGTTGGAAATTCTCTCTTTTTTTCTATTCATTTTATGGTTTTTTATGATTTTTGTCTTCTCTAAATTGAATATGATGTTATGCCTCATTGAAAAAAGGCATTCCCCTCTCTTCTTTAGTAAATCCAAACATTCTTTATCCTAGATGAATGATTAATGGATAAAATCAAGTTTTTCATAATGTTTCTCTTTTGATAAGTAGAAAATGTTTACATTAGAATGATTTAAATACTCTAGGTGAACTTCTAATTAATTTTAGAGAGTTGAAAATTAAAAAACGGTCAGCCATACAAAGGAGGTTATGGTAAAATTTTCTAAAATTGTGAAAAATAAGTTTTACTTTTTTTTAATTCAAAAAGAGTAATTCCCATCGTATATGTATTCTTAAAGTGTTATTTTTCATCCTAGGTATAGAAAAATGCATACTAAAAATATTTTATTAAAAAATATTACTTTCTTCAAAATTGAATTCTCTGCATAGAAGGGAGCATATTGAAATTTTTATTTTGATTATAAAAGTGTTATTTTCATCATAAATGGATTTTTATGCATAAAAGATATTTTTTTTTAAAGAGTGATTTTCATCATAAATGATTTGTATGCAGAAAAGATATTTTTTTATTAAAAGAGTGATTTTTATCATAAATGATTTATATGCATAAACATATGCATAAAATATTATTTTTTTATATTAAAAGTGTGATTTTCATCATAAATGATTTTTTTGCATAAATATATGCATAAAAGATATTTTTTTAAAGAGTGATTTTCATCATAAATGATTTGTATGCATAAAAGATATTTTTTTATTAAAAGAGTGATTTTTATCATAAATGATTTGTATGCATAAACATATGCATAAAAGATCATTTTTTATATTAAAAGTGTGATTTTCATCATAAATGATTTTTATGAATAAATATATGCATAAAAGATAATTTTTTAAAAAAAAGAGTGATTTTCATCATAAATGATTTGTATGCATAAACATATGCATAAAAGATATTTTTTTATTAAAAGAGTGATTTTTATCATAAATGATTTGTATGCATAAACATATGCATAAAAGATTATTTTTTTATATTAAAAGTGTGATTTTCATCATAAATTATTTTTATGCATAAAAGATATTTTTTATTAAAAGAGTGATTTTCATCATAAATGATTTGTATGCATAAACATATGCATAAAAGATTTTATAAATGATTTTTATGCATAAATATATGCATAAACGTTATTTTTTATTAAAAGAGTGATTTTTATCATAAATGATTTGTATGCATAAACATATGCATAAAAGATTATTTTTTTATATTAAAAGTGTGATTTTTATCATAAATGATTTTTATGCATAAATGGATGCATAAAAGAAATTCTTTTATATTAAAAGTGTGATTTTCATCATAAATGATTTTTATGCATAAATGGATGCATAAAAGAAATTCTTTTATATTAAAAGTGTGATTTTCATCATAAATGATTTTTATGCATAAATGGATGCATAAAAGAAATTCTTTTATATTAAAAGTATGATTTTCATCATAAATGATTTTTATGCATGAATGGATGCATAAAAGAAATTCTTTTATATTAAAAGTGTGATGTTCATCATAAATGATTTTTATGCATGAATGGATGCATAAAAGAAATTCTTTTATATTAAAAGTGTGATTTTCATCATAAATGATTTTCATGCATAAATGAATGCATAAAAGGAATTCTTTTATATTAAAAGTGTGATGTTGATCAGAATTGGATTTTATGCATAAATAGATGCATATAGAATTTTTATATTTAAATAAGGATTCTCTTTAATCCTCTGTTTGATTTCTGCAAAAATTGGAAAAATGAATTAGTAGATAATCTGTGAGAGGAAATTCTACCGTTTCAAATTCACTAAGGTGGTAATGAGAAAATTCAAATAAACTATCGAAGTCGGAGATCGAGATAAATGATTATTTTATTCCTCATAAGAATTCATCTTTAGTTTAGAAATCTGTAAGCAAATATTCAATGAACGAAATTTAGAAAGAGAGAAATTGAAATATTACTTGTCATACGGATTTAAGATTTATTCATGGTATTCAAACAAAATCAAAACTGAAAACTTGCATAGAAACCCTGTTTTCTTAAAGGACTGTCTTACGCCAGAATGCTGGAGGGAGCATTTGGCATATGTGTTTATCTAAGGGAAGTTCGGTTGCAACAGCAGCTGGCGGCGGGGAGTGTTCAAGCGAGCGGCAAAAACCTGCCTAGGTCTTGACCAGCCTGGGTATGGTGAAAAATGGTGTGCTTCCGGTACGATGGGCGAGGGTCGACGAAGCGATCCCTGAGTGAAGTACCAGGATACCTAAGGAGGATCCTGGAGGGTTCTGACCAGGCGATGCACGGGCTCGCGGTGCTTAGGACACCCATGCATATGTCAAGGAAGATAGATATATATATGTATGTTGACGAAAGATTATTGTAATCTATTACTTGATCTTGTTGGGTGACCAGCTGGTCCCAACGGAGAGTCCAGAGTGGTACTGAGGGATCTCACAGGCCTTCGTTATTGTACCTCGCTTTGGTAGCTTTGTCATAGGTTTAAATGTACTTGGCATAAAGATCTGTGTTGATGTTCTTGGGAAGAATTTATGCCATTATACCAAGGCCCACTATCTCCAGCTTTTCCTTTACTTCTGCCTCTTCCAGGATTTGGAGGCACTTCGGGCTATGGTACTGTAGCGCCACCTTTCCATGGGCCATATGGATCTCCTTAACTAATAATGGCACCATGGAAGGCTTGGGCATATGGGCCCATAGTAATTCATCTTTGTTCCCCTTGTTGGCCTCTTCTTTTAACTCACCGGGGAGCCCATAGCACTGGCCCGTGTTAGTGGGGGCGTCTCTGCAGCTTCGAGTTTTGAGGTCGACATCTATACATGTAAAGAAAATCGGTCTCCAAACTAGTAGGGTAGTTACCACTCCCTTTTTCTTTACTTTTTTTGGGTGAATGGCAAGAAGGTTAATCGGGATGAGAAGGGTGTTAGTGGTGGGAGCAACAAACAAGGTGTGTTAGTTGAAGAGGTCAATTATGTAGCGTGAAGGTGTAGGTTTTTGGCAGTTCTGTGAAACTGCAGGTCATGAGAGGAGTAAACCCATAAGAGGTCATGAGAGGAGTAAACTGCAGGTCATGAGAGGAGTAAACTGCAGGTCATGACCTGCAGTTCTGTGAAACTGCAGGTCATGAGAGGAGTAAACCCATAAGAGGGATTTTCGTGAGATGAAATCCTGTGAGAGTTAAGGACGTGAAAGTTAAAAACGTGAGGGGGATTTCTGTGAGATGGAATCCCGTGAGAGTTAAAGACGTGAAAGTTAAGAAACGTGAGGGGGATTTTCGTGAGATGGAATCCCATGAGGGCGATTTTCGTGAGATGGAATCCCATGAGAGTTAAAGACATGAAAGTTAAAAACATGAGGGGGATTTTCGTGAGACGAAATCCCGTGAGAGTTAAAGACGTGAAAGTTAAGAACATGAGGGGGGTTTCCGTGAGACGGAATCCCGTGAGAGTTAAGGATGTGAAAGTTAAAAACATGAGAGGGATTTCTGTGAGACAAAATCCCTTGAGTTTTAGTAGTGTGAAACTACAGGTTCAGTTCCGTGAAGTTGCAGGTTTTTGGCAGTTCCATAAAACTGCAGGTTTTTGGCAGTTACGTATTTATGTTTTGTTGCAGTTCTATAAAACTGTAGGTTTTTGGTAGTTACGTATTTATGTTTTGTTTTTCTCTCAAAGATTTAATTAAAAAACTGTAGGTTTTTGGTAATTACGTATTTATGTTTTGTTTTTCTCTCAAAGACTTAATTAATGCAAGTGATGAGTCCGCATAGCAGAGTGTAGAAAAAAAACACGAAAATCATGTGATGAAAATGCAGATGGTTTTAATGTGCAAGACTTTGAGTTGTCAAGACATCAAAGTTTGAAAAGGATGAAAAAGAAAAGAAAAACGAGGAAGGATCCAAGCTCCCACCTCAATGTGTGAATGTCGATGAGAGTTCAAAGAAGCGTGGATGCGATGCAAGAAGACTGATTTACGAGCGCACAATGGAAGACCATTTGCGTTTGAGCACACGATGCACAATGACAAAAAGGAAAGATTTTTGAATTTATAGTGCAGCCGTCGGACTGGGCAACTGCCTTTTAATGAAGAATGCCACGCGGCATCTTGTGATTGGCCCATGAGAAGTGACCATTTCACGACATGAAGCATTTTGGACCAGTTCCACGACATGAAGCATTTTGGACCAGTTCACACGACGTGAATCGTTTTGGATTAGTTCATGGGGCGTGAACCCTTTAGGATTAGTTCACGACGTGAATCTTTTTAGATTAGTTCACAGTGTGAACTTTTTCAGATCATGAGTGTGCAAGATTGATACCTTCTATTTCTCTTCATACTTAGTCATTCAAACATGCATTAAATGAGTGAATGATACCCAGTTTTACCTTGTATCCATTGTGTGACTAATGGATACCTTCATCTTTTATTTCCATGGGAACCAAGGTGACACCTTGGCACTTTTGAGTAGGTGTTGCTGGAGGCATTTTAGTTCCATGTGGGAGTGTTTGATTCTTCCTTCTACCCAACTGAACAATGTTATTACTGAGTCTTGTGGTTTGGGGCTTCTTGATTGAAGGGGTTACTAATATTGCTTTGGCAATACTCAACCCATCTTGTTGAGTTGTCTTCTTCCTCCATATACCAGTGTTTGTGCAATTTGAGCATTGGTTTTAGTTGGGAGTTAGTTCCGCATGCTTTTACTATCCTTTCCTTTGTATTCGTAGTAGTTTCTAATGGCCCCTAGATGGGATTTGGGCACCCACACTACCTATTGCCTTGGTAGTAGCCTTGTGGTAGTAGTAAATCTGTTCGGACCCATTGCTTACGAATGCCTTATGGAGTGTTGGTTTGTCTGGAGTATTGCCAACTTGCTTGTAAAGGCCATTTTTTATTTTTGGCCCCTTTTTGAACCCTTCTTATTGTTTCCGTATTTACCTCCTTCTCCTCCTTGTGGGGTTGGTTTCTGAGTTGAACCTTGGGCACCCATTGTTGTGTACCCTGTGACTTAGGATATTGTTTGTGTAGAGTTTGCGGAACTGATGCTTTTTTTGCTTCATGAGTTGATGTCACCATGCTTGGTGTTGCTATCTCCTCAGTCATGGCATGTTTCGTTGTGTTTGTCAGGCTCCATAAGGGTACAGACATAACATTGTTGCCCCTATTTAGCAGTGTTGTCCTCTTCTCCCATTGGATATTACATTTTCTGGCGCAAATCCATGATTGTCCTAGGATCATTTCCTCTTCCATGCAGGCATGATAAACACCTTCCCAACCAAGGAATTATTTTTTATGGAAATGTTAACACTTAAAAATCCCTCAGTAGTTATCAAGTGCGTACTTGTGCATTGGTGTCTATCTAAGGCTACCCATGTCTCATATGAGATCAGATTATGACTTGATCCCGTATCTATTAGTGCAATGCTCATTGCATGGCATTTAGCCGTAGAGAGTTCCACCCTGAGTCATGCTGGCTCAATGTTCAGTTCCTCTTCATCCAGGAGAGTCAAGGAAGCCATGTTCATGTGCAACATTCTCTTCTAGAGTAATTATTTGACCTTGGCCTCCCTTGCCTTAGCCTCTTCCTGAGCTTGCTAGATTTTTTCCTTTGTGAGTTGTTTTTGTTGTTTTAAGAGATGTTGTTGCAAGAGCATCTCTTGGGTCAGTGGTCCAAAATATAATTGAGTTTGCCTCCATTGACGTAACCCTCCATCTGTATGCCATCAATTGTCTCAATTCTAACCGACCCTTGAGGTGTGATCTCAGACACTCGGAAGGGTCCTAAGCCTCTGTCTTTGAGTTTGTTTTTCCTGGTACTTCCTACACCGTACATGAGGACAAGGTCCCCCATTTCTAGTTCTTTTGTTTTCAAGTTTTTTGTTGAACCAATGCTTTCTATGCAGTTTCTTGACCATGAGTCCATGTGATGCAATTAGTCTAGTCTCATCAAGCTTCTCTAAATCGATTAGCCTTTCAGCTAATGCATTCTCCGTCAGATGTCACCACAATCCTTAAGCTCGAAACTAGATATTCCATAGACATTACTACCTTAACACCATAAGCTAGACGGAAGGGAGTGTATCTCGTTGCTACCTTATATGATGTTTGGTATGCCCATAGGGCCACTGTGCCAGCTTGTGCTCCCAGTCCGTTCAACTTGCTTCCAAGGTTTTCGTCAAGATAGTACACAAAATTTTGTTTGTACTCTCTGTTTGATTGTTAGCCTGTGGATAATAAGGTGATGATTTTTTACGAACTACTAAGAATCCAGCAATGATCAATCACCTCATTAATGAAATGTGAGCCGCGATCACTAACTAATTCTAATGGTAGTCGAATCTCAAGATAATTTGCTCATATAAGAATTTTGCTATTGTTTGTGCATCAGCTTGCTTTGAGGCTCTGGCTTCTACCCATTTGATGAAATAGTCCATGACCCTAATCACATATCGGGCATGTGATGGATGTGCCGCTAGACTAATAGGTGTAACAAAATCTACCCCCCATTTTTCGAAGGGTTGTCTTACAATAATAGGGGTGAGCGGCATCTTGTCCCTTTGTTTTGGGATAGCAAATCACTGACATTCCTCGCACCTTTGACAAGTTCTATGGCATCCCCGAATAACGTAGGCCACCATAATCCTACTTGAAGTACCTTATGAGCCGTGATCTCTCCAGCAAAATGCCCTCCTGCTATCCCTGAATGAGCTTCATCCAATATCGTGTTGATGAACTCATCTTCTCTCACACATCTTCTTAGGACATTGTCTTTACCTAGCTTATATAGTTCTCCCACAATTAATTGATAAGGTGTAGCAATCTTGATAAGCCATTGCATTTTATATTTGTTCAAGGGTGTTTCCTCTGTGGAAAACCATAAGCTAGATAATCCAATATCTCCTCGCTCCATTCCAGTTTGAACAAATAAGCATCAGGGAGGTCATGGATCAACACCAGTGATTGGTTGGGGGGCCTCTCCTAAGAATAGAGAATCAAGCAAAACAAGAGGTAAGATGTGACTTTATGGTTTTTTCTTAATCTTCTAAATGTTTTTCACTTCTCAATACCTCTCAAGCTTGAGAAGTATTCAATTGAATGATTCAATTGAATGGTTTTTCAATGCAAATAAAGCTCTCTAATGAATTTTAATAGTTAATCACATAAATTTTACATTTATGCTTAATTTAGGATGTTTTTTATGGATATCTCTCTCTCCCCCAAAGAATGGTCATTCCTATGACCAATTCTCAATTCAAATGATGCTTCTCATGGAGCAATTCCTAATTCTAAAATCAAACTCTATGCTAGTCAAGCTAGAGGCCAAAGAGATGGCTTTTTTATGATTTAATGTTACATAAATTATGGTAAACTTAGGAATTAAGTCCATAAATTGGATATTGGTCCAAATGATAGTTACTCTATCATAATCCTATTACTAAGTCTTATTCTTTTAGAAAATATTAAAAATTATCAGTAATAGCAGCAGCGCTATGGCAAAAAATTTTAAAATTAACACATAAATCATTTTTATGCATAATGTGAAAAGAGGACTTCCTACCATATTCTAAGATTAGTCATGCTATGTTAAATAAATAATTCTCATCATATCCATGGAAAATTAATTTTTAATGTTTATGCATAAATAGTTAATTAGAGAAAAAGAAGAATTTCTAGTAATTTCATTTTTATGAGATAAAAGAGGAATTCCCATGATAATGGAGATCCATGAATTTTACTTGCATAGAACCTCTGTTTTTCATTTAAAGGACTATTTTACGCCAAAATGTTAGAGGAAGCATTTGGCATGTGTTTTACTAAGAGGAGGTTCGTTGCAATAGCTGGCGGGGAGTCGTCGAGGGACATCGCTCGTGGGGACAAAGCCTGCCGAGGTCTTGACCAGCCTCGGTACGATTAAAATGGTGCGCTTCCGGTACGATGGGCGAGGAGGACTGACAAAGCGGTCCCTAAGTGACGTGCTAGGACACCTAAGGAGGATCCTAGAGGATTCTGACCAGGCGATGCACGGCTCGCGGTTGCTAGGACACCCATGCGTGCGTCGAGGAAGATTCGAATGGACTAAAAGGAAAGATTTTTGTGAATCAAATGTTGATACTGGATCTCGTTGGTTGGCCAGCTGGTCTTCAACGGAGAGTCCAGAGGACACATTTTGTAATACAATGGACTCAGAATTTTGGAGGATGATGATCAGTAATATTATGATTTCTATTGAAGGATTGTTTTAAAGCTAGCCGAATCTGTTATAAATGGCAATTTCATATTGGGTGTGTACGTGGTATGCCTACCTTAATTTTTGCATGAATCGCCGACTAGGGGGCCTGGGAACTCTTTTCCTCGATACCCGGGAAAAATACAACCAAATCTTTATAAAGGAATCCCACCAATATAGTGGTCGGGTGGTTAGCTAACCCATGGGCTAGATCGGAGGATTCTTGTGAAACAATTAAGATGTGATTAGTTACGTTAGTTAGATTAAGTCCTAAGAAGACCTTGTTCTATGGGAGGGGATCAGCGGTTGTGCCTCATTATTTAAAGGAGAAAAAAGCGGTGATTCCATGGACCAACTGCAAGTCTCTTCTTGATCTGACCATGTGACTTCAGGTTCGATCAAATCAGTTTAACTAGTTAAGACTTTGACTCGTTAGAGTAATTCCCCCGTTAGAAGAATTTCCCATGGCGGAATCGCCCATGCCTTCCAGGCGAGGGGAGTTTTTCTGGGCTCGGTTTTGGAGGAACCGCCGGGCTAGTCTCTCGTCCAAACATCCACGGGCGAGGCCCCAAGTGTGGATCCCCGCCCCGCGCGGGAGGCCGACGCTGCTTCCGCTATCGGCACCCCCGGAGGAGGGTCTCACAGTTGGTATCATTGAAAGCTAATAAGGAGAAATGAATTCTTATTAGAAAATTGTAATAAAAACTCAAAAGAGCATTTACATATTGTATTTTCATTCCTTAAGCTTCATTAATGAAGAATTTTTTATCAAAGAAATTATTTTTATAGATGGAAGTTCCACACTTATCTGGTGTTCCCGACCTCACCTAGTCACAAGACATGACTGCGTTCGCCTTTCAAGCATCTCATCTCTTCTGCTATAACTCGAACCAGACTCGTAGGCCATTTCGAGGATCTATATTTTCCTGACCCAGCGGAGAGACGACAGCAAAAGTGGTTTGCAAGGCAGTATGTCCACGCCTCTTGCGACCAACGTATGATGCTAAGGCAGAATCTCTCATTGACCATGATTCTGATGAAGTTGAAAGTGATACATGGTGTTATTTTATATCACTCCAACGCCTCAAAATTTCACACTTTCCTACCAAATCTACAGACTCCTTAGTCGCTTTATTCTAAGGAGAAGATAGTAGCAGTAAGGGAACATTTGTATCAAGGCATGTCTATAGCCCACCCAGTACCGTTGTCTTATGCGTCTCATGAGGAGATTTTGACTTCTAGAGCCGAGCTTCTCTATGTACATATTGCAACCTTTCTATAAATAAAGAAATGTTTTGTGGAAAAATTCCCTGTTGTATAAGTGATTGTTTATAGACGAACTAATAAAGCAAAATCTGTTACCGGACATATGTCATAGATCTCCAATAAGATCATTTATCTTGTTTAAGAAATTATTTTTTGAACCTCTTAAGTCTTAGGATCTCGTGGACGATATCAAAATAAAAATTTAATAACATATCATTTTTGGTAGAATCATGAGGTGAGGAAACTGTGGCCGTCAGCCAGACCCTCTCTCTGAAGAAGAAGAGCTTGACCCCGACGTTCGCAAGGCTCTTCACAGAACTCAACCACCAGGACCCTTCAAAGGAGAAGGGGAGAACCTGGGCAAGGCTATGGAGAAATGGGTGGAAGTTATGGAAGAGTATTTTGATGTCACTGGCTACAATGAGCGGAGCAAAAAGGCTATTGCCAGGCTGAAAATTGTGGAAACAGCCAGGGTGGCAAGGAGGAACCATTGTGACATCAACCATCTGGACAGGAATACCCAATCTTGGAACAATCTTAAAGCCTATTTGAGGAAGAGATTTTGTCCCCCCGGGTTCTTAGAAATCAAAATGAATGAATTTTTAGAGCTAAACCAGGGGAGCAAAACCATCAAAGAATATCACGAGGCATTTGCTCTTCTACTCAAGTATTCACCACCTCTAGATGAAGAGCAACTCATGGCCAGGTTCATTCGGGGAATGAACGAACCCTTAGACACACTGGTTGAGAATGCCAAGCCAGTGTCCATGGCAGAAGCTGTGAGAATGGCGAAGGATTTCACCAAAGCTTTCATCGTAAAAGTCCCGCCAAAGCCAGCTCCCTCATCCTTCAAGAGATTCCAGACACCGGGAAGTTCTTCTAACCTTCCGCCTCCAAAGAGACACCAAGGTCCCAACCACAATCTGAAGACGGGAAGCTTCATAAATGAAGGAAGACCTTTCCCTCAAAGTACTTTCTCAGGAACTCTGGCTCTCTCAAGAATGCAAAGGGAAGAGCTTTGAAGTGAGAACAGGTGCTTCGGATAAGGGGTTTGGACACTAGCTCAAGGATTACCCATCTCCTTCTGTGGGCCAAGGAAGCCAGGGTCCCAGAATTCAGAGACATACTCCTTCATATCAGTCCAATCAGGGTCCCCCGCACCCGAATTAAGGCAACCCGAGAAGAGTGTCAGCTCAGCCTGCAGCCTCCATGCAAAACAGTCTCCGAACTCCCTCCCAGAATTGGAATAACCAAAGAGAGAGAGTTCCACCTCAGACTCTGCAGCAGCTAGAGCTGTCACTATAGCTGATGAAGTGGAGGAAGAAAAAGGACAGATCTATGCAACAATAGAGCATCAGGGGAATAACCGTCAATTTTTAGTCCTTCAGACTCCAGCAGAGTACCAGGGTAAGCAATTCAAGCTTTTGATTGATTCAGGCAGTACTCATTCTTTTATTTCCCCATGATGTCTGCATAAATTAGTCCTAAATCAAAAATCAGGGAAACCTATGCAAGTGGAATTGGCCAGTGGAAAGATTCTTTTCACACACCTTGAGACGACAGACCTTATTTAGTTTAGCCTAGATGGGAACGTAACAGAGTGCCAGTTCAAAGTCCTACCCTTGGGAGTCTATGTGATGGAATCCTTGGAATGGATTGGCTCCAAAAGAATCAGGCTAACATTCATTGTCACAAAGGAACCATCTCTTTCCTTGACCTTCACGGAAATAAAGTTCAAGGAACTGGAATTTCCAGATCCTCAGTGCTGCAATTAGTCAAGGCTTCTAAATTATTAAAAGGGCTCAGAAAGAGGCAAGCTGTTTATGTCGTTAAGATGAATCCAGTAGACATAAAATGCAAGGCCAGAGTGGTTAAGTGAGTATGCAGATGTGTTTCCTGAAGAGCTAACTGAGATGCCTCCGTCTCGCAAAGTAGATCATGAGATCGAGTTAACCCCCAGAGCTCAGCCCCACAGTGGCTTAGCGTGCATACAAAATGCCAGTCCCTAAAGCCATAGAACTTAAAGAGCAGTTAAGACAACTGTTAGAGCAGGGATTCGTCAGACCCAGTGTCTCACCTTGGGGTGCGCCCGTTCTCTTTCAAAAGAAGAAAGATGGAACGTTAAGACTCTGTATTGGCTATAGAGGACTGAATCAATTAACAATTAAAAATAAGTATCCTATCCCTAGGATTGATGAACTTCTGGATCGGTTAAGTGGGACCCAAATGTTCACAAAGATAGATCTCAAATCCGGGTACTACCAGATCAAAATCAAGGAATAGGACATCCCAAAGACAGCATTCAATACTCTCTATGGGCATTATGAGTTCACAGTCATGCCGTTTGGATTGAATAATGCCTTGGTGACATTTAATCGTCTTATGCAGGATATTCTCAGAGAATAATTGGATGATTTTGTTGAAATCCTAAGGAAACACCAACTCTTTGCAAAAAAGAGCAAGTGTTCTTTCTCTGTTGACCAGGTAGAATACTTGGGATTCATAGTGTCAAAAGATGGGATTTCTCCTGACCCCGCAAAGATCCAAGCAGACGTAGAATGGCCAAAACCCAAGATGGTAAAGGAAGTCAGAGGATTCATAGTGTCAAAAGATGGGATTTCTCTTGACCCCACAAAGATCCAAGCAGACGTAGAATGGCCAAAACCCAAGATGGTAAAGGAAGTCAGAGGATTCCTAGGATTACCAAGATGGTATAGGATCTTTATACCCAGGTATGCTTAGATAGCATCCCCTTTAACTAACCTTCTCAAGAAGAGTACACTTTTTCAGTGGACTGCAATGTGTAAGAGTGCCTTTGATAAACTAAAGACAGCCTTAGTAACCAACCCTATCCTTAAGTTACCAGATTTTACCAAACCCTTTGAGGTAGTTTACTGATGCAAGTTGCCTTAGGTGGTACTCTTATGCAGGAAGGTCATGCAGTGGCCTATGAATCCAAAATACTCGGAACACATGAGAGGAATTATGCCATCCATGACTTAGAGTTACTCTCGGTAATGTATGCTCTAAAGTTGTGGAGACATTATCTTTTGAGACAAAGGTTCACCTTGATGATGACAGATCATCAAAGTCTGAAGTGGATCTTCACCCAAAGGGATCTCAACATGCATCAAAGGAGATGGATGCAGACCCTGCAAGAATTCGATTTTGAAATTAAGTATCGACCGGGGAAAGAAAATGTGGTGGCATATGCGCTCAGCAGAAAATCCTCCTTGCTTGCAATTACAGTGGTGTCAAATCCATTGATCGGTGAAGCAAAGGAGAAAATCATGCAAGACAATTTCTTTGCCCCTATTGCTACCCTTCTGATGCAGGAAAGCAAGAGTCCTCATCAGGAAATGAATCGAGTTCTTGGGTACAAATTGGATGAAGGATGCTAATAATCAGCTATGTATCCCCAATGATGAGGGAATAAAGGGAAGAATTCTGAGAGAAGCCCATGATAGCCTGATAGCTGGACATCCAAGGTTTATAAAGACCTATATGTGTGTGAAGAAAAGCTTCTTCTGGCCAGGACTCAAAAAGGATGTACTTGATGAGAAGATGCAGGGGGGAAGGTGAGAGGCTGAAAATCTTCTTCTACTTCACTCAACACTCAACACACCACATACAAGATAAGAGTACACATAATATGAAAGGTACTCAACCAATACATACGAGGGTTCTCTATAGTGTGAACCCACTAAATGAGCTGGCGCTATAACTATGCCAGTCTCTAGAATGGCTGTCACACAGCCTGTCATCCCACTAGCCGCATATCACACTAACCATGCCAGTGGTGTAAGTGTGGGGCCTATCCCCCAGCGGGTCAGTGTCCACCGCCTCACTAGATGAGCTCGATATCTCAACACTCCCCCTCGAGCTCAACTCCATCTCATGTACACCAAGCGAAGCCCTGAATCTGCGGAGCTTCTCTGTACCCAATGCTTTGGTGAAGATGTCGGCTACTTGATCCTCTATGCTGACATAAACAAGGTCAAGGTCTCCTGCCTATACCTTCTCTCTGACGAAATGGTAGTGGACCTCTATATGCTTTGTGCGAGCATGAAAAACTGGGTTCCTGGCCAACTGTATACTGCTAATGTTGTCACAAAGAATGACAACTTGTCTATCCACTGATAGACCCAAATCTGCAAGTAGCTTTCTCAACCAAGCTACCTCACATGCTGCCATAGTAGCTCCTATGTACTCGGCCTTTGTACTGGATAGAGCAACCGTAGGCTGCTTCTTGCTGCTCCAAGTCACAACAGCACTCCCCAAAGAAAACATGAAGCCACTGGTAGATCTTCTATCTGAGATACTACCAGCCTAATCAGCATATGTGTACCCATGTACACATAATTCTGTCCCAGTCTCATAGAATAGTCCACAATGCAAAGTAGACCTCACATACCTCAGTATGCGTCTCAATGCATCCAAATGCGATTTTCGTGGAACCTACATAAACTGATTCACCAACCCAACAGCATAGCTCAAATCTAGTCTGGTGATCGTCATATAGATCAAGCTTCCTACTATGTGCCTATACATAGTAGGATCCTCCAAAATCTCTCCTGAATCTGCACTCAACTTGCCATTCTGATCCAATGGCACTGAGATAGGCTTACAGCCTGTCATACCATACTTAGACACATGTCCAAGCCATACTGTCTCTGCAGTAATCCAATACCATGTGGTGACCTAATCACCTCAATGCCCAATAAATATTTGAGCTCCCCCAGATCCTTCATCTTAAACTTCTGTCTAAGCAAGATCTTTACATCAAAGATCTCTGCATCATGGTCCCCTGTAATGATCAAGTCATCTATATAGATGACAACAAGCATAACCCCTTTATCACCGTGTCTCACATACAACGAGGAATGTGCATTGGCTACATGAAAGCCAATAGTGACAAGATATTCAAAAATCTTGTCAGACCATGCTCTTGGTGCTTGCTTTAAGCCATACAAGGCTTTCTTCAACCTGCAAACATGCTCGGGGTGACTCACATCCTCATAACCAGGTGGCTGCAACATATACACCTCTTCTTGCAAATCCCCATGCAAGAATGCATTCTTTACATCCATCTGATGTAAAGACCATTGCTTTGATGCAGCCACTGCTATCACAACTCTCACACTGTTGCCATCTTGGCAACTGGGCTGAAAGTTTTCTCATAATCAATGCCATATGTCTACGCATATCCTTTGGCTACCAATCTAGCCTTGTACCTGTTTATGCTTCCATCACTGTTATGTTTTACTTTGTACACCCACTTGCATCCAATGGCTTTCTTGCCTTCAGGCAATTGCACTAAGTCCCAAGTTTCATTTCCATATAGTGCATTCATCTCCTCATCCATAGCTTTCTCCCAACACACATTTCCAACATCCTCATCAATGCATGTGGGCTCTACAACCTGCACAACCTTTGCCATATATGCATAGTGATGTGCCACATAACCATCATAGGTAAACCTTTGCATAGGGTTTTTCACTCTCTCAGATCTTCACAGCTTTTCATTCATGGCTTCCATAGCCTTCTTTACACCAGGTGTTCTCATAGCTGAGATCCCAAGCTCCTCTCATCAAGGCTCATCTCTGAGCCACTAGACTCTCCATCAACATGAGAATGCCCTACAGAAATGTCAGGCATACCAAGGGGCTCAACCACTTTCTCTTTTCCTTTACGTGATGTACTAATCACATTTGCAGGACTGGTATTATGACGCAGCCTGCCACTCCATGGTCTGTCAACAGACCCACTACTCTCCTGGTCCACTCAAAGACTGTGATTGCTGACCTGCATTCTGTGCAACCAAACTTCCACTGTAATTGGCTCTGGGTAGGAGTAGAGTAACATTGCATAAACACTATTAACCTTTTACAAAGGGGAAGGCTTCTATTTATAGGAAGAAGTAAGCCTCTAACCAAGCAAACTGATTCTAGAATTTTCCAGATCAGTTTGGTCAATTTTTGACCATTTTTGGGTCAGTTTAGCTTACTTTTTGGATCTAGTTGAAATAGGAGAGAGGAGAGATGAAAATATCTCATTTTTTTAGTTTAAAACTCCTCCACACATGTGAAATAAGTGCCTCCTTCATGAGGGGAGATCCCCACACTGAGGTGTCAAAAATGCATCATTTCCTCTAAATATCTCTTCTTTTTTAACTAGTAAACCTTGTTCTTAGTCAACTCTTCATCTTATGTGAGCATTTACTCATTTTTCGAGGATTTTTTTTTATTCTTCAATTTATCATAGGAACCTTAATTGGAGCATAATTTAAAAATTTCTGAAAATCTAGACCCTTAGGCTAAGGTCCTTTATACCTATTTTTAATTAATTTCAATTGCACATTGAATTACCTCCCTCTAAACATTTTCAGAAAGAAAAGGGGATTGATTACAGGGGGAGAAACTGGACATCCTGAGGAGCTAGGGAGGAATCTTACATAGTAGCTAGTTTTCCACCACATTTTGATACTATTAAGATATCCTGATTGTGGGAGTCTTGGTGGAGTTTTCTTTAGGGTGGGTTAATGTGGAAGGTTTGGGGCCCTCCTTGACTTTGGCTAGTGCCGAGGCTACAGGTTTGAGACTCATGGGCATTGTTGATAATGATGAGGTTAGAGTCTCTTCTTGTGGAGTGGCTATCGATGACGAGGCCTTTGAGTATGTGTTTGTCTCCTTTGATGAGGTTTGTCAATGAAGATGCATAGGAACTGAGGCCTTTCCTTTGAGTTCCCTATTAGAGATAGATGGTTGATGAGACGAGGCCTTTGAGCATGTGTTTGTCTCCTTTGATGAGGTTTGTCCATGAAGATGCATAGGAACTGAGGCCTTTCCTTTGAGTTCCCTATTAGAGATAGATGATTGGGCTGTGGGAACTTCTTCAGGAATAGATGTTGATTTGCAAGGTCTTGGCATCGAACTTCGTATAGGTGAGGATGGGGTTGAAGGAGTGGATGCTTTATCGGAGTTGGTTGTTGACGCAGATAGTAGGTCATTGTGTAGAGGGGCTTTTATGGAAGAGGCTTGTATCCTTTTGCGTTCAGCATCATAGATATCCATTAAAGTTGGATCCTCTTCCTGGCAGTATGCTATTGTCAACTTTTTGTCGTTAACCATTATGATGACTCTATCGCTAGCAAAGCACAATGGTGCTTAGACAGCAATAGTCCATTTATGCCCCAAGATCAAATCTACTTCCAACACATACTCAACCACAAAAAACTTGCAAGTGAGAGGGTTAGTTTCAATATACATTGTATATTCAAAGGCCATTTCGTTCCTCACTTTTAAAGGCATCAAGGATGTCTGGTTTTGAAGGTTTTCATCCTCTTTTAGAGATGTTGGCTGTAAGGTTTTAAGCAAGGCTATATAAAATTTTGGGAATGTCAGTTCCAAGATCGATCTTTCTTTTGCCATTGCTTCACTTGGCTTATGGTCGAGAAATTACAAAGAAAATGTTGGTTTGACCATAACCTAAAACACGAGGAACTAAAACGGAAAACCTCGTAGCATGATCATCTTCTAGCATGTTGTCATCTAAACGTATTGCTTCTTTACAACATTGATCGAATGTTTTCGGATTGATTATTACAATGATCAAGTTGTGTAAGCTGTTATTCTTTAAGCCCATCACCTCATGAAACATCTCTTCAATTGAACATCGTTTAATTTTTTCCATGACTCACAACGTCAGTCCAAGAGTTTTATCCTAAGGAAAAAATCTCTAATGGGTTCATTTGGTTGACACTCAATTGAATAGAGTTCTGTTACTGCACTCCAATGATCACCTTGTCTAGAAAAGCCATGTATAAAGATTGATTTTAAGGTTTTGAAGTTGGTCTTGATCGCCGCGACATCAATGCAATGAACCATCGACTAGCTTTTTCCTCTAAGCATAAGCTTAACGCATGTACCTTACTAGGGCAATTGGGATTTCCAAAGGCTTCACATCTCTGTTCAAACATTTGAATGAATTGAACAGGGTTTATTGTTCCGTCATATTTGCCTATAATTTTGGAAATTTGTACGATCGTATTGTTGTATGAGTCACTAAGGCCATATGTGAGTGCTCTTGTTGGAAGAGACTCAGTGAGTCCTTGGGCCACCCCCTTCATAGTGTTACCATATTATAGTAGTGATGTGTGTGAACACACTTAGGACCGCCGGGGCACTTTTTCCCTCACTAGGAGGTTTTTTCCCCCGTGCATTGTATATACGCCCATTATCTTCTAGGGCTTGTAATCTTTCATTTTTGGCACTCATAATACACTACTGTGTTGTGCTCAAGCTTCCTCATCTTCTTGAAGTTGTGTGTGCATTCCTGCAACCCTAATTCCAACAATTGGTATCAGAGCAGGCTTCCTCCTCCCGGGCAGCATCACCGGCACCTGCCGCTTCATCTCCTCCGATTGCGACGAGGTTTCACGAGCGTCTGCAGGTTAGTATATGCCGTGGGATAGCCCGTAGGGCTTGGTCATTTCAGAATTTTGATCTGAGGTCATTTCGCCCTCCGTTTTTGCATTCCAAGTACTGCGCAGGCAAAATCGTCCTACTGTGCAGATTTTCTGTCAAGATTAAAATCTGCAGGACAGGTGCCCATTCGTCTGTTTTGGGCTGTGCTACATAGCACAGGTCGATTTTATACAGGTTTACCTCTTACAGACAGCATTTACATCTAGTAGTACAGTCATTGGCCATGGCTGACAACAATGATGTATTCCGCATGTTGGCTGCTGAGGATAAGTTGGATGGCACCAACTATCCATTGTGGGCATATATGATGCGACATGTATTGGTAGCAAAGGGGTTATGGAACATTGTGCAGGGTATTGATGCACGTCCTATTGTGGCTGGGAATGCTGCAAACACATCAGAAACAGGTACTGTTGATGATGGTGCAGGCACAAGTGCTGTAGCAGCTGTTCGAGAACCACCACTTTCAGCAGAGCAGATTCGTTGGGATGGTAGAGATGCGCAGGCTCATGCCTTGATTGCGCTGTCTGTCAAACGTACCATTATCCCACATATTCGCTCCTGCAGGACTTCTAAGGATGCTTGGGATGTACTTGCCACATTGTATCAGGCAAGAAATGAGGCTCGTGTTGCTTACCTCCGAAAACAGTTGGAGAGTGAGCATATGAACGAAGGTGATTCTATGGATAGCTTTTTGACAAAGATCAAGGATTTCAAAGAGCAGCTCATTTCTGCAGATGAAATCCTGTCAGACAGTTCACTTGTGCAGATTGTTTTGAATGGTCTACCAGATTCTTATCAGGGTTTTGCTTCCACTCTTCGCTTGATGATGAAAGGCAATCCCAATGCCTTATCATTTGAGGAGTTAGTTTCTGTTTTGTTGCAAGAAGACCAGTCAAGGCAAAACAGGAATATTATGCGTGTCGCAGATCAAGCTTTCGTTGCTAGTCAGAGAAGCGGGAAAGGTAAAGCTGGCTTTTCTTCTAGTAAGCAGAAATCTGCAAATGCTGCGCAACCAAAGAAGGAAGACAAAGATGAGAAGAAGGGTGACAAACAGAAGACATTTTGCAAGTACTGTAAGGGAAATGATCATGTCATCAAAGCGTGTCCTAAGCTGGCTGCGAAAGAGGCTAAGAAGAAAGAGGCTGGTATGGCTGTTGCAGATGCCTCTCCTTCTAACAATGAATCTGCTAATGTTGTGCTAGATACAGAATGGGCATTCAATGCGCAGTGCAGTTATGACCCATCTTTGCATGACACATGTATGTCTGCAGTAGATTCAGATGTATGGTACTTTGACAGTGGTGCCACTAAGCATATAACCTCGCAGCGCAGTTTATTCACTTTCCTTGAGTCTGCTCCCACAGGGAATACTGTCACTTGTGCCAATAACTCCTCTTATCCCGTTAAAGGAGTTGGACAGATTGTGCTGAATGTTGCAAATGGCAACACCTTTACACTTTTTGATGCATTGTATGTGCCAGGGATCAAAAAGAATCTGCTGTCAGTCTCCGCATTTGCCAAAACAGGTTTGGTTGTAAAATTTGTGGATGACAGATGTACTGTTCATGATCTCTCTTGTGGTGACATCATTGTAGCATCTGGTTCACTATGTCGAGGGCTGTATAAGCTCAATATGGATGGCAAATGTGTAGAGGATTCAGCATGTGCTATTATGGATACGCAGGCTATTTCAAATGCAAAACTGTGGCATGCACGTTTTGGTCATCTGAATTTTGCAAGTTTGCTGCGCCTGCAGAAATCTGAAATGGTGTCTTCTTTGCCTAAGCTTGAGGCACCTGTCAAGCATGTTTGTGAGGGCTGCATATTGGGTAAAATGCAGCGTGCTTCCTTTCCCAAAGATGGATCAGTGAGAGCTGAACGCAGATTGCAGCTTGTTCACAGTGATGTTTGTGGTCCCATGCAAACTCCATCATTTGGAAACTACCTTTACTTCGTGACTTTCATTGATGATTTTACCAGGCATGCATGGGTATATCCTTTGAAGGCAAAGTCCGAAGTGTTTTTGTGCTTCAAACAGTTTTTGGTTATGGCTGAAAATGTGTCAGAAAGTAAAATGGGCACCCTCCGTTCAGATCGAGGGGGGGAGTATATGTCTTCAGAATTTAATGCATTTCTGGCTGAGCGTGGGATAAAACACCAATGTACAGTGCCGTATACACCACAGCAAAATGGTGTGGCTGAGAGAAAAAACAGGTCTCTCATGGAAATGGCAAGATGTATGGTTAAGAGTCAAAGTCTACCACATGGTTTTTGGCTTGAGGCTGTCATGTGTGCCACTTATGTACTAAACAGGTGTCCCACCAAAGCATTACAGGTTGTCACTCCATATGAGGCTTGGCATGGCCGCAAGCCATCTGTTGGCCATTTACGTGTTTTTGGTTGCCTGGCATATGCATTAGTGCCTGTGCAACATCGCAGAAAATTGGATGACAAAGCTGTCAAATGTATTTTTGTTGGATATAGTGCTGAGAGCAAAGGCTATCGTTTGTATCATCCACAGACAAAGCGCATTTTGGTTAGCCGTGATGTTGTATTTGTGGAAGATGCAGTTCAGCCCTTGGTTTCATGTACTAAGGAGACAGATATCAGCTCACGTGATGTCTATGATACATTGTTGCCTCTTTTCAGTGGTGCACAGTCAAGTGCAATACCTCATGAGGCAGTTTTTCAGCCTATGCAGGTTTTAAATGATGGCACAGATCAGCCTATATCTGATGCAGATGTGCATGATGCACTTGAGGATGAGAGACAAGAGATTGAGGGCTCTAGGAATATGCCTAGATGGCTGGTGCAGACTTTGCGTGACAGCAAGTTGGATGCCCCTTTGTCTAGTCGCACTCGTTCTGGCTCTCATGGTGCCTCTTATGCGTCAGATTGTTATGCATTGGCTGTTTCTAGTATGTGCGATGAAAGTGAGCCTGTTTCATTTGATGAGGCACAAAGTTCAGAAAATTGGATGGCTGCTATGCAAGCAGAATACGATGCTATTATGAAGAATAGTACATGGTCTTTATGTGACTTGCCCCCTGGCAAGAAGGCCATTGGCACTAAGTGGGTATACAAATTGAAGCGTAAGCCTGATGGCACAGTGGATCGCCATAAGGCTAGGCTTGTTGCAAAAGGTTATGCTCAAGAGAAGGGCATTGATTTTGATGAGACTTTTGCTCCCACATGTCGTATGACCACTGTTCGTAGCATCTGTGCATTAGCAGCTCATAATGGTTGGAATGTACATCAGCTGGACATAAAGACTGCGTTCTTAAATGGAGATTTGCATGAGGAGGTGTATGTATCGCAGCCTCGTGGTTTTGTTCAAAGAGGGCAGGAAAACAAAGTGTGCAGGTTAAAAAAGGCTTTATATGGTTTAAAGCAAGCTCCACGAGCTTGGTATGAAAAAATACATGCATATTTGACTGCACATGGGTTTCAGAATAGTCCAACAGAAAGCACTTTGTATGTTAAACGTGTGGATGGTGTACATCTAATCATTGCTCTCTATGTCGATGACATGCTGCTCACAGGACCAAATGAGAGTCATATTGCTGATTTTAAGGCTGATTTGAATGCCTCTTTTGAGATGTCAGATTTGGGGCATTTGCATCATTATTTGGGGATACAATTTAAGCAGTGTGATGGAGGTATTGCTTTGTGTCAGACAAAGTATATTGAAACATTGTTGCGGAGATTTGGCCTTGAAGACTGCAAGCCTATTGCTACTCCAATGGAGACAGGTTTGAAGTTGAGTCTTCATGATGCTGGAGATCACTTTGATGTCACACTCTATCAGACAGCTGTTGGTTGCCTCATTTATGTATGCATTACGAGGCCAGACATTCAGTTTGCAGTCTCACAGGTGAGCAGATTTATGCATAGCCCAGGCATTAAGCATTGGCAGGCAGTGAAGCGTATCTTTCGCTATTTGAGTGGTACTCGGCATCTTGGGTTGTTTTATCCCAAGGGGGGATCATTGCCGCCAGATTTACATGTTTTTTCAGATTCTGACTGGGCTGGTTGTTATGACACACGCGTGTCCACGAGTGGTTTTTGCTTCATGCTTGGAAGCTCATGCATATCATGGTTGAGCAAGAAGCAGCCTACTGTGGCCACTTCTAGTTGTGAAGCTGAGTACAGGGCAGCTTTCACAGCTACGGTTGAGTGTGTGTGGCTCAGACGCCTTATGGCTGATTTGGGTGTTGGGCAGCCATCTGCCACCACCATCTTCACTGACAGTCAGAGCGCATTGGCAGTTGCGCGGAACCCAGTGTTCCATGCTCGTACGAAGCACATTGAGGTGCACTACCATTATGTCAGGGAGAGACTCTCTGCAGGAGAGATCAGTTTGGCTTATGTGCCAACACAGGATAACCTTGCAGACCTTTTCACAAAGGCTCTGCCTCGTGAGAAGTTCGAAGCTTTTCGCAAAGCTTTGGGCTTACTCCCTTTTGTGGATTCGTCCACATAGCTAGACACTTCCCTATACATGAGTGCTAGCTCTTGTTCACCGCATCACTCCAGGGGGGATTTGTTACCATATTATAGTAGTGATGTGTGTGAACACACTTAGGACCGCCGGGGCACTTTTTCCCTCACTAGGAGGTTTTTTCCCCCGTGCATTGTATATACGCCCATTATCTTCTAGGGCTTGTAATCTTTCATTTTTGGCACTCATAATACACTACTGTGTTGTGCTCAAGCTTCCTCATCTTCTTGAAGTTGTGTGTGCATTCCTGCAACCCTAATTCCAACACATAGACTAGTCAATATATCCAAGGTGTAGGAATTCACGAAAGGGTTGGTACTTATAGGATTTGCGGGAATGTTAGGCAAGGGACCAAAGCCCGATGGGATCGAAGTCATAGGGGGTGTAAAACCCGATGCCACGCTTGTTATAGGCATGTCCAATGGCATGGTGAGGTGAATTTGTGGCATAGATCTCAATGGCTCGAAGATGTCAGCCATTGGGTTCAGTCCTATTGTAATCCCTAGAAATCCCTCTATCGTGGCCATGTCAGAGTGCCTAAATGCTCCTTAATGAGAAATCACAGTTTTTTTTAGGATTTTTTCCTCCTTTTTATACCTTCCCACGGCTCGTTACAGCCTCAAGAGGCTTGGTGCACTCTTTGTTGGATTAAACGGGTGTACATTTGCCCTAATTAGCTTAGGCGCTATACGCACGTGAACGACCTAAGATATTTTTCCATAAAAAGCGTATGCTAGGAGCTTCCGACATGGAAGAGGAGGTCCTAAAACCTATTTTCCATCATTGTCTCAAGACGGAAACAAAAAAAATCAAAAAAAAATCCTATTTCTCACAACATGTTTTTGAGGGTGCTCCAAAAGGAATTTTGAAAAACTCTGTATGAGGAAGTTATAGTATTTTTGGAGTACTATAACTTTGTTTCCCTGAGTCGTTCGTGATTTTATCGTTTAGACCCTCAAAAAGTAGCCCAAATATGGCTCGTCGTTGTTTTCGTGCTAATTTTTACGATTTTTCGTGGTTTTGGGATTGTTTTTGCCTCGATTTTCAGGTTGAATTTTAAGGCTGCTGGTCAGAGACCAAAATGGTCGATTTTGACTTCGGACAACCAAGTCCAAAGTCGAAGAGCTCCATGTCATCTTTCCGATGAGCCCTAGAGCGACTTCATCGGATATACAGTTTAGTATACGGGCCTCCAAACAGGGGTGGTTTCTAGAGTCTCTTTTTTTTGGCGCGTGAAACCTTACTGTTTCACGCCGTGAACCGGAATCCATGGAATATTAAATTCGATTTTATCTTTTTTTAATGCCTGAACTTTCACGGCCTGTTCTTTCATAGCAAACCCTTTCACGGCTTGGCTTTTCACGACTTGGTCTTTCACGGCGGACCTTTTCACGGCTTGGCTTTTCACGGCTTGGCTTTTCACGGCCTGGTCTTTCACGGTGGACCTTTTCTCATGACCTGCACTTTCACGATTGGACCTTTTCACACGGCCTAGCTTTGCACGGCGTGGTCTTTCACGACCTGGCTTTTCACAGTGGACCTTTTCACGGCTTGGTCTTTCATGGGCGGACCTTTTTACGACCGAACCTTTTCACGCGGACCCTTTCACGGCTTGGTCTTTCACGGCCTGACTTTTCATGGCCTAGTCTTTCACGGCCTGGTCTTTCACGGCCTGGCTTTTCACGGCCTGGTCTTTCACAGCCTGACTTTTCACGGGGGACCTTTTCATGACCTGGACTTTCACGAGACGGACCTTTTCACAGCCTACACTTTAACGGTCGGACCTTTTCACGGCCTAGCTTTTCACGGCCTGGTCTTTCACGACCTGGCTTTTCACAGCGGACCTTTTTAGAGCCTAGTCTTTCATGGGACCTTTTCACGCGGACCCTTTCACGGCCTGATTTTTCATGGCCTGGTCTTTCATAGCCTGACTTTTCATGGCCTGGTCTTTCACAGCCTGGCTTTTCACGGCTTGGTCTTTCACAGCCTGACTTTTCACGGGGGACCTTTTCACGACGGACCTTTTCACAGCCTACACTTTAACGGTTGGACCTTTTCACGGCCTAGCTTTTCACGACCTGGTCTTTCACGACCTGGCTTTTCACAGCAGACCTTTTCAGAGCCTAGTCTTTCACGGCCTAACCTTTTCACGGCAGACCCTTTCACAACCTAGCTTTTCACGGCATGGTCTTTCACGGCCTGGCTTTTCACGGCCTGGTCTTTCACGGTGGACCTTTTCACGGCCTACACTTTCTCACGGCCGGACCTTTTCAAAGCCTGGCTTTTCACGGCCTACACTTTCATGGTCGGATCTTTTCACGGCTTGCACTGTCACACGACCGCCGACCTTTTCACGTTTTTTTTTAGTCTAGTGGGAAATACGAATTTCCCTTTTGGGGGAGAATATTTTTTGAACTTAAAATAAAAGGGGCATGGGCATTTTCCCATAAAAGTAAGTGGGAATCAAAAAAGTCAACCTTTTAATGACACCCCTTACACCCTTCATAAAAATGACCCCCAAAATGGACAATTTTGACAACTCATGAGCATCTACTCATTGAATGCTCATTAGCCTTAATGAGTTATGTAAAAAAGTGATTAAGGATTAATCTAAGATTAATTCTTTCACTAATCTTTTCCTCTTTTACACTAATTAAGAACTCTAATTAACCACTAATCCCTAATTAATTCACACAATTGAGCATATCATTGGATAGAGTAAGGGAATGCTAATCTTTGTGCATCAACAATTGTGTAAATTGATCTAAAATAGGGGATTAATTAGACTCTTAATCATGGTCTCCTCTTTTAAGGTAAAATTAAGCAGAGAGTCAAATTTCTCCAATTGATCAAAAAATTGATGTGATTAGGTGTTTTGATGCATCTAGATGCTCTCAAAACACTCAAAAATCCCAATTTCAACTACTCATATGATCAATTTAGACCCCAATTAACACATTTTCTAAATTTTTAGCCTCTTGAACAAGATTAATCATCCTCAATGACAAAAAACCAGTCCATTAAGAGAAATTAGTCAAATTCAAGGATTTTTTTATGGTTTTAAGAAATTTTTTGAAAGATTAAGCTACTCCTAATGCTTGCTAACACTCTAATCCAAACAATTTCAACAAAAAACACATAATTAAACTCAAATTAATGATCTTAGATCTATGCTTAATCTAAAGAGAGCAAAATATACATCCTTCTTTTTCAAAATATTAATAGGACATACCATTTTAGAAAACAACAAAGCATCCCTCACATTGGTCGATGGTGGGAGGGCCAAAATAGCTTGCATCTTCTTTAGGTCCATCTCAATTCCATCTTTTAAGATAACATGTCCCAAGAGAACTACCTTCTTTTCCAATATCATTTTAACCCCCCTCACATCAATGGGCCAAAATAGCTTGCACCTTTTCTGGGTCCATCTTAATTCCTTCTTCTAAGATAATATGTCCTATGATGAGAACCATCTTCTTTCACACACCATGCAAAATTTACGAGGATCGAGACATTCCTTTGTATCATTAATACTTGCCGACCTCTTGTAGGACCCTACCCTCTAAAAATACTATAAAATTCAACAAAAGTTATACTTATTTGTGTGGAGTAACTCACTTGGTGCCTCTCTTATATGATATCCTAGGCAAATGATTATCCCAGTAGCTTTACATGCTTGACTAGGAAACACCCTTGTCTAAGAAAAGAGGGAAATTCCTCCAGTTTATCACCTAGGGTTTCCCCCCTTAAACCTCTATGAAGGGATAGTTCCTTGAGGTTTAGCAAGGGAGCAACATAAAAAATTAGGAGGAAATCTCAAGGACTCTTTATTAAACTATGGTTAATCTAAGACATTCTTGACTTACCTAATCTATCCAAACCTTTAATTCCCTTATCAAAACATTTATCAGATCCAATGGCCATGTCTAACCCCATCTAGCCCATGGGTTTAATTTAAAGGTGGGTACAAAGGGGTTTCTCACCCTAGCCCCCTAGCTCGCACTTCACAGACATAGAAATCAGCCACACCATCAACAAAGAGATCTTTTGACTTACACACATGCAATCACAATATCCAAGATTAAGAATTAAGAAACAAACCATGAAGACATATCTATATTACATAAAATGTCAATATCAATCGTTCTTCTTTCAAATCCCTCGTCGGTAACCATGGTTGGCCCGCAATGGTCTCATCTTGACAACCCTCGATAAAACACCATCAACCTGTAGATTTGATCCTCGGTTACCACCAATGGCCCACCATGATCATATCTTCCGCATCGTATGCCCTAGGTTTCCCAATAGAGCCCATTGTCTCTAAGGCCCGGCGGGAGTGAAGGGTTGGCTGTGATCATCATACCACTCCCTCGCCTATAGCTAGATTCACTTGCTACCAAAATCCTATATTGATTTAGCTCCTTATCATTGATAGCACATATAACAAGAGAGATGATGATGATGATGATGGGGAAGAGGTGCAAAAAGATAGATGTGATCCTTTACCCTTTGCCTCCATGTGGCCTAGATAGGGATGCTATGTTTTGTTTTAACAACACTATGGTTTTGTTGTTTCTTTGTTTGCCCTACATACAGACACCACTCACATACACACTTCATTTCCTTGTGAATACAATTCTTCTTCATTATTCTCTTGACCCGATTCTTGATCCAAGTTATTCTACATCAATATTGTCATAATATGACTAGTTGTATCCATTCACCGATTTTGGCATGCTATGGAGGGTAGATTCTTGGTGACACTCCCTACCTTTTCTACAAAGATTGCCTACCCCATCCTTCCGCTAGACATACCAAAAGCTCACCCATGTTTAACCATGAGGGGTCAAGGTCTCAAGATCAATTTTAATGTCGCATGAGCCACCCCGCGGGTGCAACTCACATGGAATAACAACATGTGTGGTACCTCCATAGGTTCCACATTCTCTAGCATCATGGGACTCACCCCGTACCATTGATCAATCTAAATAATACATTCATTTTAGAAAACAAATATAAGAAAATAATAACACATGTGAAAATAACAATGCAGCACACAATATCTCTAGCATGGTAATCTCTCCTGCTTTAGAACTTCCACTAAATTCAATTCTCAGATTCATCTCTTGAGAATTGACCCTTAACCTCAACCTAAGTCAGGTGGTCCAATTAATTTCAACATCAATTAGAACTTCCACTAAATTTAATTCTTAGATTTATCTCCTAAGAATTTGACCCTTAAATGTGACAGTCAATCCAATTAATCTCAAAATTCACATCATAATACTTTATCGAATTCTAGGGTTCTCGTTTGCTCAATATGGTTTTGACCAATGTAATCTAGCAATTATATATCCTTGGATTATCTTTCATGAGTAAATTTATAACCTTATCCTTCTATAACCCTACTTGGCCTCAAAGTTATATATTGGTCATGTACGTACTTAATGATCTTAAGAACTTGTTAGAAACCAACTCAACCAATCCATTTTAAATCAATTTATTCTAAAGAGCATAAGATCTCAATTCTTCTGAGTCATTATGGTACCTAAACATAAAATTTCATCAAATTTTCTTATTCTCTCTCTTGATTTAATATCAAATTTATTTCCAAATATCTATTTTTTATCTTCTCTATGCTTAGCATTATCTTAAATTAATCCTTCTCATAATCAATTCTTATGTAAGTTTTGATGCACAATTCTACACATAGACCATTCTCTCTCTAGATTTATACTTTCTCTTTCTAGAATGTGGGTCTCAATTTGATTCCTTTTAGTTGGAATACCCTAATGTTTTTTAAACTTCTTACTTAAATCCAATATTAATATACTCTATGTACATATAGGTCATTTTATGACACGTTCTCTCCAATTTCCCACAATTTACTCATTCTCTCTCTAAAAATAGCCTCATCTACTATCAAAATTTCAACACATTTGGACCCCCAATATTTAAGCTTATTAAAAACTTATTTTAAGCCTTTATTTTCTATTTATATCATTAACTTAGTTAATTTATTGTATTCTCTCTAGGATCCATGTTAAATATCTAATTCTCTTTGTAAAAACTTACCCAAACTTATTCAAAATTTAGACATAACCATAATAATCATAAATTTAGAATTTTTGGACTCTTCTATGGTCATCTAAATTCATATTTCATGCATAATTATATTTTCTCTCTAGAAACTAATAAATTAATATTCTATGTTAATTATTAAAATTTTAAAAAAGCTATGCTAATGCATAGGTTATTTCTTAATCCTCATCATAAATTAATCCTACATCTAATTGGATACTAAAATCAATTTAAAGGGCCATACTAAGATTTAGGCCTAAATAAATTAACTAAGGATGCACTAAGGTCTAAAGTCACTCTCTGTTCTTGATAACTGTGTGCAGGGAATATAAATTTAAATAAAAATTAGCTATGGTTTGAATAAACAGGGTCAAATTCAAATTTAAATCAAGCAAGCAATTATAATTGTCAATTTTTAAACTTAGGGCATACATACCTTTGATAATTTGGCTTTGGGGGATGTGCAAGTACTTGATGTAGACTACTGCAGGGCTCCTCTCCCCTTCCAATGAAAAAAAACACCTAGAAGAAGCTCTTCCCAAGATGAAAAAGTATTGTTAGTACTATGTAAATGATAACAAAGTGCATGTACTAAGCCTAGGTATGGGTTCAAGGTTTCATGCACAAGTACGGCACTGAGATTTAGGTAGAAAATGACCTCTCCTTGTACCAGAAACATGCATGGAGAAAGAATCTCTCCTCCTCTTCCAATTTATGAAAAATTGTGATGGTTTAAGCCCCTAGATTAAGCTTAGACCACTTTGAATAGCCCCTCTCTTTTTCCCATGTTTTGAGGCTCAATTTTCTCAAATTACATGCCATCCACCCTTTTACCCTTAATTTATGCTATTTACATATAGCCATCCCTTTTCCCTTCTTTTTTGGACAAGGATGTGCATGACACCAACTTTTCCTATTTATTTACCTAAAATCTCTCTCTTTATGATTTGTGGACCATATAAGTCTACTTATCCTTTATTTTTGACCATACAACCATCCAACCTTACAAATTAATTAAATACCCTCTAAAACCATAGTTTACCATTTATTTAGCATGGGCACTACCTATTTATGCACATTTACATTATTTTGCACATCTCCTTTTGCTAGTTTCTAATGCAAATTTATTGTTTTTTTTACTATTATTTTTATTTTTATAATTTCATTAGCCTCCTAAATCTTAACTTAATTTTTATGAATTAAAGTTTAAAACTTTGTGCATGTGTACATCTCTAAGGGTCTATATCAATTTTCTAATGCACTTATCTTTTCAAAATCTTCCTACAAGAAATATCCTATATTTTATGTCATATTCTCACGTTAATTATGCACTATCTCTTCCTTTTAATTTTATAAGACAAGAAGTCTCCTTCTATTTTTCTTTAATAGTACCAAAAAAGAGGTATCTTACACAACCTTAATTTTTCCAAGTGATCCATGTGCCTAGAGTAAATGAAAATCATTCAAAAAAACCTTGATAAACTTGCCCAAGTAGGGTGCAAATACATGACTCATGAATCTCTGAAATGTTATTGGTGCAGTGGTTTAACTAAATTTCATTATCTTATGGGCATACACCCCCCAAATGATGTATTTTTTTTAATCCTTAGCATGGATCCAGACTTGAAAGTATTCAGAGTAGACACATAAACTAATTATAATTCATGACCTAAAACTTGATCCCAAAATTTCATCCTAAAAGGGTAATGATCCCTCTTTGTGCATGCATTCAAGGGGGAAAAATCCACACAAACACACCGTTTTCCTCCCTTCTTTGGAGTGATGACAACTAGAGAAACCCATTCTAAATCTTCTACTAGAAAGATAAACCCAACTAGAGAAACCCATTCTAAATCTTCTACTAGAAAGATGAACCCAACTTTAAGCAAGTTAGGTACCTCTTTCTTGAGCACCTCTGCTTCTTGCAATATCCCCAACCATCTTAGACTCTACACCACTAGATTGCTTCAAGGTTTGAGTTTATCTTGTATGTGATTTCCCTCATCAACTCACTATAATACCCACTACTATAGCCCATAACCCTCATTATAAATTTGCACTATTCCAAACTCCCTATATAATCTTTCCTATAGCTACACTATACTGAGCCTATAGTCGGACTATTCTCGCATCTAGTAACATATTAGCATGCCATCCCAAACACTTAGCTTTAAAAACATTCTTAAAGCACACTATTCCACATATTTTCCTCACTATTCCCTACTATAGTAAACTAAGAGTGATCGTCCTTCCTCTACGAACTCATTGCACCCCCACTATTATTCACCATTACAAACTCCTAGACATTGTTCTATACATATAAATCCTTGTTTCCATCCTAAATCAACTCCAAACATATGTTTCATACAAAGACATCACACTAGTCCTCAACATTTTACTAATACTCTTCAATATAGTTCTCATTATAACTCCCAATTATCTCCCTTTTTCTCATTGTTTCCATCTATATATTTATATTTTTCTCACACTTGATGAGTGACTTGAACTAATGATGCATAATATTTACACTACCCTATAGTGATGGAACTACAAAAAGGTGTAAGTCCAATATAATGCCTTTTTACATCTTAAGAAGTCGCACCCCTATAAATAAAGGAGGTGGAGAGCTCATTTGACACACCATACATGTACATGTGATAGTCTCATAGCCATAAGTCTAGCCCATGATCACTTTCTCTCCCTCAATATCCAATTATTAATCAACAAAGAATGTGTTGGAAGATCTTGAAACCCTTTGAATGAAAGAACCTTGCACTTGTAATAAAAGGTAATGAAAGATCTTCCAACACAAAGAATGTGTTAGAAGATCTTGAAACCCTTTGGAATGAAAGAACCTTGCACTTGTAATAAAAGGTAAGTACAAGAAATAAGGAAGATGATACAAGGGAAAAGTGATGAATCAACAAATCATTGACCAAGAAAGGGAAAGATTACAGAGAATGAAAAGAAGAGTAAGCCCTACCCTTGTTATTTTCTAACATGGCTCTCCCTCCAGGAAAACCCATAGGAGCTTTACCCATCCAATTGTAAATGATCATCTTGTGAATGTTGTCCCACTACCAATCTTCAAAGGTGAGTACAATGAAGACATCTTCATGTGGAAGAATTCCTTATAGCAAGAATAGCCAATAATGCCATGACCCTTGAGCACTGGTTAGCCATATTCCCCACCAATAATTCCTTGTAGTAGAAATAGCCACAGCAATTCCAAGACCCTTGAGAAATGGTTAGCTATATTCCGCACCAACCTCAAAGGCATGTCATTTCAATGGTATGAGAGACAAAATGATGGAAGACTTAGTAAATTGGGATGATTTGAAGCAAGATTTTTGACACACTTCTAGAGAGAAGGATTCGTGGGTTAGGATGATTTAAAGCAAGATTTTTGACACACTTCTAGAGAGAAGGATTTGCGGTAAGGATGAGGGATGAGTTCATGAACCTATTACAACTCGAAGGAGAAAAGATAGAACTTCTCTCTCAACAAGAATGGAATCAATCTTGATGAGGGAATCTAAAAGGGAATGTTCTTATTAAGAGGATTGGACCTAGTGATTAGGAATTTTTTATAATTAGAAAGGCCTCGCACCCTACGTGAGGTAGTGAGTTGCTTGGCTATATGACGAAGCTAAGACAAGAATCTCCCAATCAAGAGGAAGAGGAGTGTTACCCACCCCTACCAATGCAACAATAATTCCTAGGCCCCCCAATCCCAACCTCCTTTAACATCACTTCATAGTTGGAACCTGTATTGGTCCTTAGCCTCCTGTAGTAACTTCATAGCCACAATGGAATCAACCTTCTTGACAACAAAGTCCTACAACCCAACAAAGTTAAATGCCAAGAACTCTCCTCCATCCCAACCTCCTTTAACATCACTTCATAGTTGGAACCTATCTTGGTCCTCAGCCTCCTGTAGTAACTTCATAGCCACAATGGAATCAACCTTCTTGATAGCAAAGTCCTATAACCCAACAAAGTTAAATGCCAAGAACTCTCCTCCATCCCAACCAGTTCATACAATCCCTAGTATCCCACAAGAGAATATCAAGGATTACCTAGCAACTTCCTTATCTAACATGAAGAAGGAGCTAATGGGGATGTGATGATGGAGAAAATGAATTCAGTAATAAGTGTTAATAATTCCACTTCCTTAAACTTGTCAAGACTAGTTGGAGACACTTTAAGGGCCAACACAGGGTGCAGGCAATGTCACCAAGCAGAACACTTAGCCATAAAATGTACCAAGAAGCCAACTGTTCCAAGAGACTTTTGTTCTTATTACTTAAGAAAGAACCACACAGAATAAATTTCTTCTTTGAAGCAAATGCGTGAAAGAAGAAAGAATGAGAAAGATCAAAGGTTCAACTTACTTGAATAAAAAATGACAACACAAGATATTGGCCCCAAACCCCGAGAATTTAGCTCCAATTTTGGACCCAAAAGGTTTCCATCTTAGAGTTATAGATGAAGAGAACAAAACACAAATAAAAGAATTCAAGTGTGGGGAGAATGGCCATATATCTCCAAAAAGTCAAAATCCTAGAAAACAACAAGGGGTATAAGTCACACTACCAAAGATTGCCCTAGCCCCTCAACTTTCATCGAGGAACCGAAGGAACAAAAGACTTCTTTGGAGACAAGGACCAACTTGGTGGAGTTGGTGGAGGTACCAGTAGTTACTCAGACTAACAACAAAGACACTGATACACATGGAAGCCTAAAGCAGGCTTTGTAAAATCGAGGCTCTCCACAACAAAAGTCTAGCAATAGCTAATGAAACTAGAGTATCTCCTAGGAGGAGCTTGGGGCTTAAAAACCCAAGGCATTAATGAGCTATACTAGATGTGCATCTGCTGAGGTTGACCATGTGAGAGATTTAAAATTTTTCAAAGAAGGTTTCAACTCTTCAAAATTTGATTTACAGAGAAGGAGATGGAATATGAGCCGACTCTAAGAAAGGTATTTGCTAAGGCTGACTCTAAATTATAAGACTAGGAAGTCTGAGGATGAGTCTCCCCTGATTGGCATCAGCAACTTTCCTGCCAGTGCACAAATCTTCATCCACTACCTTCTCTCTAGTTGGCAAAGCTACACACTCCTAGTGGAATGAAGCACCCAGCCACTACCAACAATCCGGCAAGTGATGAACAAGGAAATGGCAATGCTGATGTCCACATTCTTTACAAGTGCAGGTAAAACACTTCTCACCCTCCTTGTGTATTGCTTTGGCTCCCCACCACTAAGTGGGTAGAGCGCTCCCCCCATGAAGGGTGGAGCTAGTATAGTTGGGATTGTTTATAGGTACATTGATATCGGATAGCCCAATTGCCAACAAACCACCTACAAAACCCCAAAGACATCCTACTACCTCTAAAACCAAATCAACTTCCACTTATAACCAGATCCTTGCAAGTTTCGAGTTTGTAGTCACTCCTCTTCATTCACATCCATCCACCACCAGCACTTAAACACATATCCCTACACAATATTTCCTACATTGTGGTCTATTTGGCACTGATCCATGCTTTCACCTATCACATCCACGATCACCACCACCACACCTTATCAAGGCACTCTGGCATCGGCGGATCCTGTTCTTGCATGTAATCTCCATGGCCCATGCCCACACTTTGCATGTTTGGTTCCAGTCCATTTATCTTGATTTGTCCTCTTCATTGCGTCTCGTTCTTGCTTAGTCCATCCCTCTTTCCATCCATGCATGTGGCACCATTCCAGCGTTCATATACTCACAAGGGCTATTAGCTCTCAGCACGCTTGGGATTTCATGAAGATGCCACCAGAGAAACCTTTATCTTACCCAATCACATGGGCATCCCAATCGTAGTTTATGGAGCCATCAGATCCGTGCACACAAACAGACATCTCCACACAAAGCGGTGACCCACAATACTCTATATCTCCCTCCCATGCACCAAATGGGTCTATGTCCATGCTCTTCAAGCAAGGTAGGGATGCCTAAAAGGTTAAGCAACACATGCTAAGGTCAACAATGTCTGACATTCCAACATTTCACCCCGAGCTAGACAGTTCTTTAACACCTCACTTATGGTCGTTGACATCGCCATGCTTCAAGCAAGTGGACCAAATAGCCACCAACATTTTAAAAAGAGGCTGAAGAAGCATTTAGATCCATACAGCCATGTTTGATAAGCCACCCACCATCATTTGCGGCTTACCAATGTTCCAACCAACCTGGGAGTCTTAAAATTCTCCATTCTCATGGAAAACCCAACCTCAGTCACACCACCCACCTTATTGACGAGCCTTGTTACACATCAACTACTAATTTCTTGTCTCAAACCATATGTAAGAGTCTCTTTAACAGAATAAAATTTGTCAAAGAAAATAGAGCATTGGAGTTTTCACTAGAAGAAGCTTCTACATGGGCCTCCAATGCCCATGTACGCCACCTGTAATATATCCACGAGCTCTGCATGTAATAGAAACATAGGCATTGTTCCTTCATGGACCTACATTGAGCCTCATTATTGACATCCCTCTACATACATTTTTGGATGGGGGGCCATACGACCCATCATTGCCTAGCCCATGATATGACCCATCATTGCTTGGACCTTCCTACAATTAGTAGGGACCTTCTGTGCCTCGTCTTCAACCACCCCACCCATTCAATCCACCATGCCTCTAGCTTAAATGCTCACAAGTCCATCGAGCCATAGAGGTCATCCAACTCCATTATTACAATTGTGGGCAGAGCCATGCCTCTAACAAGCTATTGATCATGACTCCCCAAGAAAAGGGATGTCAAGTAAATGTCAAAAAAAGCACCAAAGATAGTCAAAGAAAGGAGTTATGTTGGAGAAGTTTTCGTTTGAAGAAGTGCACCAACATGGGTACACCTTTCACCCATTTCTTCCCGTGCACGTCACACTTGCATATTTCACAATGAGTATCATAAATTTTTTCACTTCTTGCATCTAACGACACACACAAACACATGCACCTACAACTAACCTCACCAATGCCGCCAACCTTCCAAGTACATCTCTGGATGGGGGACCATTGCGTAGCCCATGGTATGACTCATCGCTTAGAGAACCCTCGACCTTGCATAGGTACCTCCTATGATCTCCCATGCCTATATCCACTTCGACATCAATTCACCACCAACAAAACCTCATATTGGCCGATGTATTTGTCAAGCAAAGCCCCATCTGGGCATAATACTATGTCATGCTAAGTTGTCTCGATTCTCCATCTAGCTACACTAATCATTCCATGGTGGTCCTAATGCTCATTCCACCAAACACTCATGCCAAGAATTCTATGGTGTTCCTAACTGTTTACAGGACCTTTTCTCCAAGTATAAGCTTTTAACAAATTTTACAATTGCTTCAAATAAGTTAACTACATGTTAATACATTAACCTTAGAAGAAGAATTGAATGAAAAACTTAAACTGAAAACTTATAAGATTAATACATCAACCTTTGAAGAAAAATTGAATGAAAAACTTCAACGGAAAAATATTTATCAACATAAGACAAAAGCATTGGGTCCAATCTGCCCCCCCATATGTGAGACCCACAGTCTCACATATGAGTATTTCAATGATTTATTAAGGTATAAAAGTAATTTGATACAATCAATAGATCTTCTCATCAGAGGAGAAAAGAGAACATGGAAAGAAAAGATAGCTTCATCCAAGAAACCTACAATTATTACAAACCATGTTTAATATCTCTCCCTCTCTCTCTCACACTTATGAAATAATTAAACCATGTAAGGAAAACAATAAGAGAAACTAATACCCCCTAGAAGTTTTCATGTCTTAACCTATCATGGCTCCTTGTATGCAGTACAGGCCTGCAACTTGTAGCTGATGTAACTTTTTGGTTTTTCGTTAGAATATAGTTGAGTTAGTACTTAAATTTATGGGAATAGGCCTAGTCTACAACTTAGAGCGGGTCATTTTTCTAAATTCGGTTGTATGCAAAAGCCAATCTACTTTTGGGGATCTCTCTCATAAAGATGCTATTTTTTATCACAAATTTATTTTCTTTATATTTTTCTAATTATTTAGAGATATTCATATACTCTCATCTCTAACTCTAATTTTATCAAGAAAGTTCACTCACATAACACTAGCACTCATTCCACGGTGGTCCTAACACTCATTCCATCAAACACAGGTGCATACCACTCCCAATGTATCCCCATGGGGTGGACCAATACTCTTTTAGAGAAAGAAAGGTGGGGCATGTAGACTATGCATCGCCTCATGTTAAAGGGCGCACACCACTTCCACAGCCAATGGAGACCTGGCATGAAGAACCTCTACATCGCCTATCACTTTCCATGCCGTTGACAAGCTTCCTGTCGCGTCAGGGCTACCTAAAGCATCCCATCACTTTGCCTTACATCTAGCTATGGATCAGTCCTCTATTGCTGATGACCACATAACCTTGACCGCCAACTCCATGGCGTATCTTGGACCATTCACACCATCCACTTCTTGGCATAACTTCACCACCGTCTTGGGTGATGTAAGGATGTCATTACCATTAGGAAGGGGGGTATGCAATTTTACTAATGGCACTAGTCCTATCCCTACCTAGCTCCAAGGCTACATGCTTGCATGACTAAGGACACATGTATTGGCCTTATGGAACACCTAGGTTTGAACTAATCCTTATAATTGGTTATTTACCTTTTCCCACATTCCCTATTCCTCATTTGAATAGAGAAGAACTGGAACTTGATTATGTAGTGAAGAAGCTTCCAAAATGAGGTGGTACTTGGTCCTATGCCTACCTAGCTATGCAGTTTTACTAATGGCATTAGTCCTATGCCTACCTAGCTCCGAGGCTGCAAGCTTGCATGACTAAGGACACGTGTATTGCCCTAGGTTCGAAGTAATCCATATAATTGGTTCTTTACATTTTCCCACATCCCACATCCCCTATTCCTCATTTGAATAGAGAAGAACCGGAACTTGATTCTGTGTGGTGAACAAGCTTCCAACATGGGGTGGTATTGGCACTTGCATTGTGTGTGCTTGCAAACCAGTTTGTGGTTTGCTTACCCCTGATGGTGTTGCAAAAGAGACATGTGCCCTGCCCCCCTGATTGTGTTGCAAAAGAAATATGTCCCATTGTTGCACAACAGTGGTTGTGGGGCTGCTTGGCCATGTCCAACTTAGGGTAAACCCAACTCCGAGTTGACACCATAAGTTTGAAAAAGTGTAGCATCCCTGCCATCATGGTTTGAGCGCTGGTTGCAGCGAACCACCTCAATGGTCTAAGTCTCGCTCCATCACTAGAGCTTTCACCTAAAGATGGGGTCCTAGTCCTAGTCCCGCTCCATCACTGGAGCTTTCACCCAAAGATGAGGTGGTCCAATTCCCTTTTCACAAAATTTATGGCACTATTCACTAAGCTTGCTTTGGCGAATATGGGGCTTGGAGGAATATGATGCCTTCTATTCCTAGGGGTTTCGCAGTTCCTCCATCCACACACCTGTGTTTCTTCTCAAAGTTCCTTTCTTGGGGTAGATTCAAAGGAGTCTTGCCTCCTTAATGGCAAGGAAGCACTCTATCGATGAGTACTGGTCAAACGTTGGGATTGAAGGCTGGGTGGGTTTGAGAAATTATGATTTGATACACTACAATAATACGACTAGATTGACATTTCTAACAATTAACCTGAAGGCTTTCTCTCGTCATCGAGAAGCCGGTCTTTAGCTCACTGAGTGGTTGTTCCTTGCCATTAAGGAGTCTTGCCTCCTTAATGGCAAGGAAGCACTCTATCGATGAGTACTGGTCAAACGTTGGGATTGAAGGCTGGGTGGGTTTGAGAAATTATGATTTGATACACTACAATAATACGACTAGATTGACATTTCTAACAATTAACCTAAAGGCTTTCTCTCGTCATCGAGAAGCCGGTCTTTAGCTCACTGAGTGGTTGTTTGGTGGTTTGTGTTAAGTAGACAGTGATGTGACTCTAAGATTGGCCACTCAACTAGATTTGAATAGATTTGAATAGAATCAAACATTGGCCATTCAACTAGATTTGAATAGAATCAAACATTGGATACTACACAAATTATAAATATAAATGTTTTCCTTTTACATTTTGGTTTTCTCAAATTTGAATGTTTTTTTTGCTCATGTCACATCCATAGCTCACGGCTCATGTCTTGTGGGATCATGTATACAAATAGAATGACCTAACCTGAGACGAAATAATCTTCAAACTAACACATAAAAAGCTCCAAAATCAACAAATGCCTTTTAGAGTGTGCCCTCCTAATCAACACCGATAATATTAGATAGTCCCAATAACTTGAAATGGATTGAAAACGGAGCTACCTCGTCTAAATGGCACTAAATATGTTCTTGGAGGGGTTCACTATATGTAAACTCTCTATATCACGTGTGTTCAAGGCCTAATTTAAAAACCCATTATATGTAAAATTTTCATAAATAAAACACACCCTTTTTCTATTCAGTCTGTAAATACCCCCTTTAAATGGTACCCTTCTGTATGTAAAAAATGTGTAAAAAAGGGATTAAAAAACTCCGTTTGTTGAGCCCATGTGCTACTCTTACATATTTATAAGTGACCCCCCAAGAATATGTTCAAGGTAATAGCTTGCCTTAGCTTATGCCAAAACAAGTGTTGTTGGGTCTTGTCGTAGAGCTACAAATGCAACTTCCCAATGTGGGTGTACTAGCCTGCCACTCCATTCACACCAGAGAATTCTTCCATTGTAGAGCTTCAAAGAGGTGAGAAGAATGTTGCCTACATTATGAATTAATCACAAGAGGTGGATAGAGACATAAGCTCACATACAAAAGAGATCCTACAATCATCTAGCCTGCCACTCCATTCTCACCAGAGAATTCTTCCATTGTAGAGCTTCAAAGAGGTGAGAAGGATGTTGCCTACATTATGGATTAATCACAAGAGGTGGATAGAGACATAAGCTCACATACAAAAGAGATCCTACATTATGGATTAATCACAAGAGGTGGATAGAGACATAAGCTCACATACAAAAGAGATCCTACAATCATCTAAACAAGCAAGATTCAATAGAATACAAGCAAGAGGGTAGGGAGAAGAGGGAGAACTCACAAGTATTCTCTATTACAAAGGAATAAATGTATATTGGTTGATGCCAAAAATGACTTATATACAAATGACTAGCTTTCACACTAGGTTGGACAAAACTTAAAAAAGGTCCATGGCCACTATTTATAGTCTTAAACAAGTATGTGTTCCCTATTTGGCATTAAGCTCAAGGTAAGGCCGCTTCATAGATTCTAGTGTTGTCTGATAAGGAATGGGTCTTCCATTACATGTGGGTAAGATGGCAAAGGGCCATATGGTAGGATTGGTAGGCGAAACCATGTTAACCTAACAACAATTCTTATAGGAGACTTTATAAAATTCACGTATGAAATGATATGGTTCACAATGTTGTTTTTTTCCATGAATATGTAGCCAAAGGTTATGTCCCTCCCACTTTTTCAAGTCCTTTCTCACGTACCTCTCTCCTTTTCTTTAGGGTTCATTTCTCATTTTTAAAATAGAATATATATTTATTCTCTTTAAAAAGCCATGTTTTTTTGGCAACCATCCACCCCAAAAGTTAAAGGACAACATAATAATTTAAAAACTAAAAAGGTGTGCACTATGAAGGACATATAACTTTAGAAGAACAAGAAAGCATGGAGAGTGTGGAGGACGCACGATGAAGGACATATAACTTTAGAAGAACAAGAAAGCATGGAGAGTGTGGAGGACGAGGATGTAGTATAACTACGAAAAAGAAGTGTGAAGGAAGAGCAAAGATGTCTCACTCAACACGAGTTCTCAAAAAGCCATTCTAACCTTTAGAATCTTTGAATTAAGTCTCATATGCTCTTAACTATCTATTCAAGTTCATTTCTCCTTCCTTCTTTGAATATTTGATAAGATGTCTTGCTCTTTCTTCATCCTTGAGAAAAGCCGATAATTGTGTTGAAACTCTAGGATTTTTGCGAGAAGTTAGATTTAGATGGAGAGGTCCACATTGCTTTCCTTGGATGTGAGCAATTAAGATAACAAGACATAGGTTTATATGACAAGGGATTGGATATTGAAATGTTTATACTCATTAGTGTAGAAAGTAATATTAAGGAGATATTGTTTAAAGTTAAGATATATGAAGCATTATAGGGTACCTCTACAATGTAAGAAATTGAAGAAAAATTATAAACTCATTAAACTATAATATTAATGCATTAAGTCTTTTGCACGTGCATAAAAAAGGAGTCTTCACAAGCTTAGTTACCATTGATAAGTGTAAATAAGAGCCTTAAAACAACTAAGCATCATGTTTAAAGATTGCTAAGCACCATGTTTCAAGATTGCTAGCAAAAAGTATGTGCCCCTCTTAGACTTTAAAGGGATCTAAATGTAAAGATTTGCAACAATGATGAGGGGAGGGGTGAGTACTATGAAAAGAAGACTTTGTTGCAAAGAAAAGCAACTGTATCGAGGATGTTAGATCATTACATAAAGAAAAGGGAAAATTTTGACATGGCCTTTGTTCACTTTAAATAATGATTTCAATTGTGGCCATTCATTCACTGTTGTTGCATGATGGCATATGACGCCTATCCCAAGATTTGTTCGTGTACCACTTTGTGGTTGGAACGTTTTTTTGTTATGATATAGAGAAGATTCTTCTTTTTCATAAGCCTTGGCAAGGGGAGGATGAGGGTAGTTTTCATTAAACGTGCTTTCCAAATTTTTGCAATCCCATTATGCTAACTCAAAGTGTTCATTTGG
The DNA here is from genome assembly GCF_041138505.1 of Cibotium barometz. Taxonomy (NCBI): domain Eukaryota; kingdom Viridiplantae; phylum Streptophyta; class Polypodiopsida; order Cyatheales; family Cibotiaceae; genus Cibotium; species Cibotium barometz. The sequence goes on from NC_141064.1 coordinate 49,800,112, forward strand.
AGGCCACCCTTCTTGTCAACCTCGGCCTAAGGTTCATGGTGGCCTTCCAATCAAATGTGAGAAAGCTTAGATACTCACTTGGTAAGTTGACCACTCCAATGTGAGAAAGGTTAGATACTCACTTGGTAAGTATGATTTGCTTGAGTGCCTCTTGCAAATTGCAATAACTCAAGGAGAAAGTTTGATGTAAGACCTTATTTCATGTTGAAGCAATTGTAGCACCATTTTGTTGCCTTCATGCACCCATCTTAGATGTCTTTAATAAAGTATTGTTAGAGGTAGAACCCTCTTCAACTTCAAAAGATCCAACTCCTCATTTTCCAAGCCTCCTATACTTTTGGTATTATTGCTCAGTGAGAGTAATAGAAAATTGATTAATTGTAGAAAAAAAGATATTTGGCTGCATTTTAATATGCTCACTTCTGTGTATTATCAAAAGATCATTCATGGAAAGATGAAGGTTTAAACAAAATAATACTAAGGACACTTTTGATGGATAGTTATGGGTGACCATGTTGGTTTAATATATCAAATTAATCTCATATCTATTTGGATCATAATAGGACCCCCTTGTTGGCGCTTGAAAGAAAATACCTAAGGGTATAAAGAATTTGATCAAACCTTCATTTTGGAAGGGAAAATATCAGCATCTCTCTCTCTCTCTCTCTCACATACACACACACACACACACACACACTCTCTCTCTCTCTCAGTACCAAGTAGTGGTGGACAAGTCCAAAAGAGCGAGTTTGGGGGCTACATCTCTCTCTCTCTCTCTCTCACACACACACACACACTCTCTCTCAGATGAAGTGGACAGGTCCAAAAGATTGGCGCCCCAATTTTTGTGGCTGTTGCATCTAGAGTCCAGAGCAGGGCTGAAATTTGAAGGCTAACCCGGACCTTCAATTAGAAGGCCAAATTTTACTTTGACATTAGCTAGCCTTCAAGTTCACATAAATATTGCGTATCTATATATTGGCCTTCTACCTGCACAATTTTAGAAGCGACCGCCTCGCAGCAGTCCTGACCAACCCCCCGCCAAACTAAGATGGCACCTGTCAGTAAAGTTTTGGTACTTTGGGGGACAGCCTGGCAGTATGTCAATATGTATTAAGTTACCGTTCTTTAGAAATTGTAAACTACAGGGAGGTGTGTCTTCGTGGCTGCCAACAAAGCAGTGCCGAGCCAGGAGAGTTCAATGGCTAATGACGTTTTTCTTTGTTCTCGTGATGCCTACAGTGTTGTTGTTGCAAGCTTGCATGAAGCCGGTGTCTCTCGGATATGGCGCGCATGCCCTTGCAGAGCTTTGATGGCCACAGTCAAGGGGAGCTCGAATGACGATGCGCGCTGAAAGCAAAGCAGAAGCTTAGAAGAAGGTGAGAGGAGGGGGAAGAACCCGTTTTTCTCTCAGACTAGGGTTTTGCTCTCAGCAGATTTTGCAGAGTTAGTTTCTCCATCGATCAACGGATTAGGCTTTTTCAGCGTTGGCCCTTTATAGTAGAACAACCATCTCGACCACATTTTAATCACATATAGTGTATTAAGGTTTCTTCCGCTGTGTTCCATAGCCTCTGCAGAATCCTGTCCAAGGGAAGGATTTATCGCATTGGTTTAGGGCGTAGCAGAGAAAGAGGTTTTTCTCGCCGTAGGTCCTAGTCTCAACAGCGAAGATCTTCTATTCGCTGTACGCTAATTTGTGTAGTAGGGGGGACTAGATCAGGTTTTTGCAAGAAGCACAGGAGCATGCAAGGCTCTCTTTCGGCATTGCCAAGAACACAATCAGGTTCTGTGGAGCTAAACACCATTTCAGTGGCCTCTCTTCCATTTCAGACATAGCTTCGCCTGCAAGCTTTGCTGAACCTAAGCAGCAGCATGCCTTTCCGTCGGAGGACCAGCAGTGGCCCGGGGCCATGCTCCAAATGTGCCTCTGTTGTCCGTCTTGCCATATTCAGCTCTCTTTTCATCTGCGTTATGACTCCACTTGTTTTTTTGGCAGTTCAGAATGGGAGGTTTAACCTTATTTCAGGTAATGTCGCCATTCCCCTACTGCCTTTGCAAGTGCTTGCTCTTGTGTCTCTGCTTTTAATAACAACTGCGCTCGCTAATGTGCCTTCTTTTTCCTTCACGTGATCTCACCTGATTTCGCAGGAGGGAAGGATTTTCTGGATGCATCCACGGACATGGTAATAACTTTCTTTCTTTATGTAGATTTTGTCCCTTTGGCTAAATTTTGTGCTTTCTGTCTATGCCCATATGGTTAATTCTCATGCCCTTGGATTAATGTTGGCACCTGGTCTAAATGTCACAGGTTCAGGAGCCTCTGAAGCTTAGTGTTTTCGAACATATAGAAAACTTGGTTCCCAAGGAGGTATGGATTCTAGTCAGTTGGAAGGCTTTGTACATGTTGCAGTTGATACTCAATCCATCCAATTATGTCACTCATAATTGGAACTGCCACCATAAGTGTTATGCTCTAACTATGAAATAGTAGTTTTAAGATGCTCCCTATAGACCATGTTCTGTGTTTACATTTATTGCTGTTACATGCTGTTCTTGCTTAGTTCTTCTGCATTGTGTTTATGTGCCAGTACACTTTTACGTTACTAGTGCCAGTACCTGTTAGTCTCAATGAAATGTTTGTTGAACTTTTGATCAGGTGATTAATGTGATCATGTCAAACTCAGACAATTCTGGAACTTTGAATCTCAATGCTCTCAGCACGAAAGACTTGTCATCCTCATTGGTCATAGAGAAGCCCTTAGAAGTGAGCTTCAATGCACTGCTGGTAGACTTGATGAATGATAGCATCATTCATGGTTTTGATAGTTTTGTAATGTATATAGGACGTTTCATCTGACTTCTTCACCATTGCAGAAGCCCAGAATGTCAGGTGAAGGAGGGGATATCATGTATTCTAGAATGCTACATAAAGGAAATATGGACATGGATAGTGGAGAGAACACAACTTTACCGACTGAGGTTGGGGAAAGGCTGGAGGCTGAGGGCACATCAGAGCAAAGAGAGGGCACAGACATGGTAACAGGTAGAAATTTGATATCTATGGTGATATCCATTAGCAAATGTAGTAATAAGGCATGCCTTTAAGTGGAGATTGAAAAGATGTTGAGCTTATGGACTGTCACTTTCAGGATTGTCCTCTGGAGTCTTGGAGCAAACACCTGATAACAAGTTATCGCCTGCACAGGACGCAAGACGAGTGTGTCACCCTCTGCCCTCACTGTGTCTGTTACAATCTATCAGCACATTGAAGAATTTAATTTTGGTCCACTACATGTTTTTGTCTACAAAGTTGATGATTTTGCATGTATTTGATGAACTCTGAGGAAGGTATCAGACAATCAAACTTTTTCAATGCAGCAGATTAGAATGCTCAGGACAGAGAAAAGGCTTACAGAGCTCATTCAACAAAGAGAAGCATCTTCAACAGAGGTAGAGAGAGAAGCAATTGCACGAACAAGAGAGGTTCATGGTGGTGATAGTGCAATGAGCCAGTACAATATTTGGAGGCAGAAGAATGATGAAGCCTCTGATTCTTTAGTCAGGCTGATGCGAGACCAATTGATAATGGCTAGAGTCTACTCTGGTTTAGCACAATCACATAAGCAATCCCATCTTCTGCGTGACCTGAGACTTCACATCAGAGAGAGTCAGCGAACACTTGGAGAAGCTGCTGTTGACTCAGATTTGCCACGCAGGTAGACAAGTTCCTTTGTACTTTTTCAACTCATTGCAGATGCAAGTGTTAACTTATTTTAATGTGTGCATTATTGGACTATTTATAATCCAAGGTCTCTTTGCAAGGATCATCTTCATTTTCTTGAGAACGTCTCATGAAATCATTCTTTATTAGTATAAGTGTGACACTGTCGTGATGTCTTCCCGTGATTATCTTGCATCCAAAACAGTCACAGATGCATATGCATAGATCACATGAGGAAAGCCGCAGGCAAACTCACCTCCCACCTGTAGGCTTGCTTCTCCGAACCACCCGTGATTGAGAGAGATACACACATGCACCACCATAGCATAAGGCTTTCAGATCGCAATTCCACTTGGCAGATGGACCACACCACAGGGGTCCCATACCATGCATGATACTAGCTTGCAAGCTCGGCAATTCTAGACCCACCAAAGGGCTAGTATAAATTCAACCGACACAAGGTTGGTTCAACATAGTGAGTTATGAGCTCACCCCTAGCTTATATAGGAATTGGGTGCTGTTTTTATCCACACACGTATGGGATGTCCATTTTTAACTCTCTTAATAGCCAACGGCTTATTTATGTGACACTCCCTTATAGTAGGATGTATAAAACGAGATTGCAACAGTTCTTGGAGTTGGGGAGGGAGGGAGATTGTCCCGAAGAAAAATCTTCTTGAACTTGTCATGGAGAGCCTACTACTTCTCTGAAGCACGGGCCACCATCTGGGCAGTCTGGATGTAAATCATCGATTGTGCACCTTTCTTGATTTCTCATTTAGCCTATAAGTGGCTTATGAGAGGAAAAAGTTTGGGATTCTTGGCTCACACTTAATGGTCATTAGGGCTTTGGATACATTTAGGGTGGATGTCGTAGTATCCAGTCCATACTATGCATGATGGAGTTGATGGATTATTGTCTTGTGGATGACTACCACGAGGTTATAAATTGCACATTCTTATAAGGTGAATTTGGGCATGTTCCCGGATTCATCTAGGTACACACACACACACACACACACACACACACATATAGCACCTTGAGCTTTAAACTGGATGCTCATCGTCATTCATGTGTTGAATATTTCTCAACCTTCTTGTTTACCGAAGTCAGGAGAAAATGGGCTCGCCGAGCGGCTTTTTTCGTGACTACATCCTCTGTGCTACCGCTGTCAAACAAGACGACTCCTCTCTGGCTACCTATGTAGCCAAAGGTCTTGAGCAATTTGTTGCACTCATACTCCTAGTCTTGGGCGTCCTTTTACTTATCTTTGCGCTCCTGGCTAACGATTGCATCAACCGAAGAATTGGGGTCAGAACAACTCCACGGAAGCCGTGGAGGCTGGGGTGGTAGTCCGTGTAGTAGTCTTCTTTGGACAATCCTTAGAAGTGTGTCTTTTTGTGTGACAAAAGAAACACCTACTCTCCTCCTTATATTGAGCTGTCTCTTGCGCACTTAGTTTTCCACTGATCTTGTCTGCTTGAGCTTTTTAGTCTGGAGTAAGCTTGGGCATGCTAGTCGAGTTCTTGGAGTCAGAGACTCCCGTGCTCTATTCTAGGAAAGACCACATCTGGTTTTGCCCTTCCCCGCCTAAAGCGGGTGCCTTGGAAGTGAAAGGTTGGGAAGTCTTGGGCTTTTCGTCATTGTACTTCATTTTAGCACTCTGCGCAAGCGAGAGTGCATCCTCGAAGGTGGCTGGCTGAAACATACGCACTTCCCATATTTGTGTGTTAAGGCCATAAAGGAACTACCCTTTCTTGTCCTTGTCAGAAATGCCCAATTGCAAATATAAGTTTGAAATTTTATCGGCAAACTGCAGGAGGTATAGAACTTGGTATCAATATATGCTCCCACACACACATTGTCATGTGCACAATGTGTATCTACAGTGTGCTATACGCACGCAAGACTAGTTTCGTGGCTTGGGGAAGCTTGGAGCTAGGCAGGCTGATTGACGAGCTAAACTAACGGGCGGGCACCCAAGTATGGACGAGCGGGCGCCCAAGTGTGGATGCCCGATGACCGGCCAAGAACCTATAAAAGGGTGGTCAAGGTTAGTTATTGGAATATAGAGAGTCTCGCGAGTTTGTGAGAGCTCTATGGTCTTGGAGCCTGGATCTAGGGCAGACATGCACCTGCTTTATGCAGCTGAGGCCGGTAGCAATCTCGAGGCCCGCAAGGTCAGCTTCGTGGCGGTATGGGACGTCGTGAGGAGGAGATTGGTCGGTACGTCATCCTAGTTAGCTCAGCTCGTGGCTCGGTGGGGACAGCCAAGACTGTGGGCTTGCCCACGGTTGTCATGGTTGGGAGGTGAGTCAGGCCTGCACTCCCCTTGTTTGTTTGTTCGTTTGTTTGCAGGATTCGAGTCTCGTACGAGGAACGATCACGAGGAGATCCATGGGGATTTGACAGTGGTATCAGAGCATACCTCGTGAACGAGCAAGTCGGTAGGTAGAGAAGATGAGGTCGAGGGAAGGTATGTGTTAAAAAAGCTTGCTGTTTTTTCTGTGCATACTGCCTGGATCTAGTGCAGACATGCACCTGCTTTATGCAGCTGAGGCCGGTAGCAATCTCGAGGCCCGCAAGGTCAGCTTCGTGGCGGTATGGGACGTCGTGAGGAGGAGATTGGTCGGTACGTCATCCTAGTTAGCTCAGCTCGTGGCTCGGTGGGGACAGCCAAGACTGTGGGCTTGCCCACGGTTGTCATGGTTGGGAGGTGAGTCAGGCCTGCACTCCCCTTGTTTGTTTGTTCGTTTGTTTGCAGGATTCGAGTCTCGTACGAGGAACGATCACGAGGAGATCCATGGGGATTTGACAGTGGTATCAGAGCATACCTCGTGAACGAGCAAGTCGGTAGGTAGAGAAGATGAGGTCGAGGGAAGGTATGTGTTAAAAAAGCTTGCTGTTTTTTCTGTGCATACTGCTGTTTTCAGATTCAATGTGTGTTTTTTCTTCATCAAAGAAACCCATATTGATGGGAGGTGGTAGTTTAGGAAGGGTTGATTGCTTTGCAGGAAGTAGGGAAGTCGCTTGTGCAGTCGCATGAACTGCAAGGAGAGAAACAGAAAAAAAAACCACGTTTACTTTTCGTTGAACGAGTGAGAGAGAGAGAGAGAGCACGTGTGAGAAGGTGTGCGCTGGCGGGTGTTGACGGTCTATCGAAGGCTGGCAGCCGACCAGGTCTCTGTAGGCGACCCTGCAGGCAGGCGCATGGGCCTGCGTAGCCAGCCCAGGCAGCGCCCAGGCTAGGCCAAGCGGGCGCCCAGGTCCAGCGAGGCAGGCGCCTAGGCCTTCGCCGCCATGTGGCCAGGCTGGCGCAGGCGCAGCCTGTCGTGAAGGCACTGTCCGAAGCAAAGGTGAAGCCGGCGGCGTTTTTCCGACGGGAGAGAGAAAAAAAGAAGAAGCAAAACAGCAACCCAAGTCAAAGGCAGCTAACCAGTTGTCTTTGACAGGCATGTCAATTACTGTACTTTCTCGCCCTAGTACTTGTTCTGATTGTCTGGTCAATTCTAAAGTATTTGGCTTGCATGATCTTCTCCGAGTTTATGGAGAAGTGAATGGCCATAAGATTCACATTCTTCTAGACCCTGGCAACTCACAGAACTTTGTTAACTACAAACTTGTGCAGAAATTGAGTCTTGATACGACACCCAACGATCATACCTATGAGGTACGCCCACCTGCGGGAAGGCAAGTTTGGGATCGAAAGGTGGAGATGCTTCCAATCCAGATTCAGGACTACAAAGACACTCTGGAATGCTATGTAATGCATCTAGAAAATGTAGACTTAATATTAGGGATTGAGTGGTTTAAGACTCTTCAAGTCCATATAAATTGGTCTAGTCATATTTTTTCTTTTCAGCATAGGGACACCAAGTATAGTATTTTAGGTGATTGTATTCAGCCCTCTCAGGGACCTCTTGTAAATACAATTGATTTTGGAAATATAATGGATTCTTCTTTGTATACCGCTTTCCATTGTGTATTGATTCCACTTTCTTCATTTCTCATACCTTCCATGGATGTCAATGAATCAAGTTTGTTTGAAAGCAAAGAATTACAGAAGATACTTGATTCGTTTCAAGACGTATTTCCTAAGGAATTGCCATCGGGTTTACCACCTGAACGGGCAGTAGATCATCGTATTGACTTGATCCCTGGTGCTCATCCTGTCAGTATTCCACCTTACAGGATGAGCCAAGCTGAGGAAGATAAGTTGGCTAAACAACTCGAAGATTATTTGAGGATGGGCCAGATCCGTCTAAGTAAATCACCTTGGGGTGCACCTGTGTTGCTTAGGAGAAAGAAGGACAACACCTGGAGAATGTGTATAGATTATAAGAGATTGAACAAGCTGACCATTAAGAACCGTTATCCTCTCCCTAGATCAGATGACCTGATTGACCGGTTAGCAGGAGCGAAATATTTCACGAAGATAGATTTACGTACTGGCTATCACCAGATACGTATTCATGAAAGGCATGTTGAAAGAACCGCCTTTCGGACTAGGTATGGTGATTACGAGTTTCTCATATTACCTTTTGGGTTAACCAATGCTCCAGCCACTTTCCAGCAAATGATGAACGATCTTTTTCGTAAACATTTGGGAAAATTTGTGGTGGTGTTCCTGGATGATATTTTGATATATAGTCGTACTCTTGAGGATCATGTCAGACACCTCACGATTGTCTTATCTATTTTAAGACAGAATCGACTATATGCTAAGTTAAGTAAATGTGAGTTCTTTATGACCGACATCATTTACTTGGGACACAAGATCACTAGAGATGGATTGAGCATTGACTATGATCGAGTTCAAAAGGTTCTAGACTGGCCTATACCGCGAACAGTGAAACAACTTCGTTCTTTTCTCGGTTTTGTAGTTTTTATTCGGAAATCTGTACGGGAGTACTCTCAGCTCACACTACCGATGACCGACTTATTGAAAGGTCGTGGACGTAAGTCAAATCAGCCTATCACTTGGAATAACGATTTGGATATGGCCCTCAGACTTTTGAAAGATAAAGTCAAGGAAGCACCTATCTTAGCATTACTTGATCCTAGTCGGCCTTATGTTCTTGAAACTGATGCCAGTGACTATGCTATCACTGCTTTATTTCAAGATGGTAGACCGATTGCTTTTGAAAGTAAAAAGCTAGATGACACTCAATCTCGTTGGCCAACCCTTGAGAAGGAGCTTTATGCTGTGATTCATGCTCTCAAGGTTTGGAGACATTATTTATATGGCTCCAAGTTTGTGGTATTGACTGATCATCAGTCAATCAAGTATGTGTGTGATGCGGATGATTTGAGAGGAAGGAAAGCTCATTGGGCGGAGTTAATGCATGATTTTGATTTTGAGATCCGTTATTGGAAAGGGTTGTTGTAGATGCGCTTAGTCGAATTAGAGAGGTGAATTCTTTGTCGTTCACCGAGATTTCTACTGACTTATTTCAGTCATTGAGAGGGCTTTGCAGGACTGATAGTTATTTTGGTCCATTTTGGCAGAAGATCCAGGACGAGAGTTCATTGATTGACCAAGACTCGATGACTGAGCAGTCTACCATTCAGGCTGCAGGAGACCAGTGGATGATTCGGAATGGTTTACTATTCCGTGATGACAAAATTTGTGTACCACAGATCCCGGACATTAGGTCCAAGATTCTTAAGGAGTGTTACGACGCCCCTTCTGCTGGACACCCTGGGGTACACAGGACACTATCGTTAGTGAAACACACTTTTTATTGGCCAAAGATGAAAGGGTATGTAGAAGATTATGTTCTCAAGTGTCAAATTTGTCAGGCAAATAAAGCTGAACGCTTTAGACAGGCTGGGTTGTTGCATCCTTTGCAAATCCCAGGTAATAAATGGGAAAGTATTTCCATGGATTTTATTACCGGATTGCTAAGAACACATCAAGGCCACGATTCTATTTGGGTTGTGGTAGATCGCTTGACAAAAATGGCTAGATTTTTACCGACCCGGAAGACTATTACAGCTACGCAATTAGCACGGCAGTTTATCGAGCAATTGTTTAGACTGTACGGGTTACCGCAGGACATAGTCAGTGATAGGGACTCTAAGTTTACGAGTGATTTTTGGAAACTTGTTTTTGAGAAGTTGAAAACAACTTTGAATTTGAGTTCCTCTGATCATCCTCAATCTGATGGCCAGACTGAAAGAGTGAATCAGATTTTGGAGGATATGCTTCGAGCATATGTATCCAAAAGACAGAGTTCATGGGAGGATTATCTTCCTATGTTAGAATTTGCATATAACAGTACTAAGCATACGAGTACAGGGTTTAGTCTTTTCATGCTTATGTATGGTTTGTATGGTTTTCAACCTAGATCACCTGTTACAGTTGGATTCTCAGGACTTCAGCATGATGCAGTACGCAATTTTTTGCAAGATATACAGGAAATGTTACAAGTTGCGAAGGAATCTATTAGAAGTGCTCAAGACCGAGACAGGTTTTATTCTAATAGACATCGTTCACCCAGAGAGTTCTCTGAAGGAACGATGGTGTATTTGCAAGTTCTGAAAGATTCCGAGACTTTACGGACAGGTCGATCTCCGAAATTATCCCCTAGATATTGTGGATCATTTCGTGTTACACGACGGATTGGTTCAATTGCATATGAATTGGATTTGCCTTCTTATGTGAAAGTTCATCCTGTATTTCATGTCGGTAGACTTAAGGAAGTACTGGGTGGAGCAGATCAGTTAGTTACTCAAGAAATTATAGATGTCGAGGACATGACATTTGTTCCGCACGAACCTGAAAGGATTCTTGGATTTCGTGAAAGAAGATTACGAAATACGCTTATCACGGAATACAAGATCAAGTGGAAGGATCGTGTTGAGGACGACGCTACATGGGAGACATTGACTACTCTTCAGAGAGATTACCCTGGCTTTTTAGTGAGCTCAGGAGTGAGCTCTTAGAGGAAGGGGAGTATGTCATGTGCACAGTGTGTATCTACCGTGTGCTACACGCACGCAAGACTAGTTTCGAGGCTTGGGGAAGCTTGGAGCTAGGCAGGCTGATTGACGAGCTGAGTTAGGGATAAACTAATGGACGGGCACCCAAGTATGGACGGGCAGGCGCCCAAGTGTGGAGGCCCGATGACCGGCCAAGAACCTAAAAAAGGGTGGCCAAGGTTAGTTATTGGGATATAGAGAGTCTCGCGAGTTTGTGAGAGCTCTATGGTCTTGGAGCCTAGTGCAAACATGCACCTGCTTTATGCAGCCGAGGCCGGCAGCAATCTCGAGGCCCGCGAGGGCAGCTTCATGGTGGTATGGGACGTCGTGAGGAGGAGATTGGTTGGTACGTCATCCTAGTTAGCTCAGCTTGTGGCTCGGTGGGGACAGCCAAGACTGAGGGCTTGGCTTGCCCACGGCTATCATGGTTGGGAGGTGAGTCAGGCCTGCACCCCCCTTGTTAGTTTGTTCGTTTGTTTGCAGGATTCGAGTCTCGTACCAGGAACGATCACGAGGAGATCCGAGGGGATTTGACACACACCCCCCGCGCATAGAGTTTATGCGAGACTTTATGGTTGCCCCTCTTGTAGGAGGGGCAAACATAATTGTGGGAATTCAATGGCTTCATAAGTTCGAGCTAGACAGAGATTGGGACAGGCACACTTTTCGGATTACCCACTAGTTGCGCGTTTTGACACGCCCCTGTGAACTCGTCTTCGAGTTGTTCAAGGTAATGACAGTAGAAATCGTCACTTAAGATCGAGGATAAACTCGTCCTAGACATAAGCTGCCATACCTAATCTGGTGTGCAGGCATGAGCCCATTGGGTCCACCATGGAATGGCCTCACCTTTCAAATACCAACTAGCCAAGATCACTTGGTTAGTATCATTCTTTCTAACTGTAGCAAAATAAGCTTCAAATTGATGCAACTAGGAATCAAGGGTTGTGGGGTCGAGTTTACAATTATACTTACTGAAGTTCATCCTCTTGGGAAGATGACTCGAGGAAGCCACTGGTGTCGCTCTTGCATCTAAATCTGCAGGATGTAGAAGCTCAGTGGGTAGAATCAATAACTTCAATGTTCAGAATTCAGCAATTGTTTGCGACGAAGATAACGCATAGCAGAGGCAGAGAGAGAGAGAGAGAGAGAGTATTGGGTCCGGAATACCCTCTGTAGGGCCCCCACCACGAATGGTCTATTTGCTTTATTAGAGTGATGCAAATTCTGCAATTAAAAATCTAGTTCTTGACCTGCACTCCTCACCTTGGCTGAGAGCTCCCCTTGGCTGTCTTGGCCCTTGGAATTCAACAATCCCTTGTGAATAATGAGATGCTTTGACTGATTTTTGACTGGGCTATTTATACCCTCTTCTACTGCTGGTTGGCTGGCCTACAGGGTCGGCCTACTGCTGTTTTCCCCACAAGCTGGTCCTCATGCAATTTAATGAATTACATTCAGTGTTTTCACACTGGATACTGGCTTGCCACCTTGCTGACTGTCTAGGCTATTGTCCAAGCCTGTGCATGGCTGTTGGACAGCCTCTATGCCTGGCCGGGCAAGGCCTCTAGGCTTGTCGGCTGCTTGGCCAAGCCCCTTGGGCTGGCCAACAGCTTGCCCAGTCCTTCATTGGTTTGGTGGGCAAAGCCTTTGGGCCTCCTGAGTCCCCTTGGGTTGGCATAAGGCCTACCCTTTTGACCATTCAAGGGATGCAACGCCCATTCCTGGGGTAGCCCTAAGGTTGGCCCCGTCCTACATGCTTCTACACAGATGCTTGGTGTGAGGTGAAAAAAAAGAAAAAAGAACCTGCCTCTATAGCCCTTCACCTCCCAAACTTGGAAACACAAACACGAACGGGGGCACCACCAGCCACCGGCTGGAACGCTTCTCACACTTCACCACCCACCCACACCATAAGGACAGCTCAAAACCCCAATAATCAGATGATTATCCAGCAAAAAACATACAAAGCACCAACCATGTACAACTCAGCAATTACACCAAAAACCAGGAACCTGGCCAGGATTTACTGCCAAGGGAATCCACCCTTGCGTCTGACAACCAAGCCTCTGTCTCCCGGTCTCTGCACTCTCCAGAGGGCGCCCCACCAGCAACCCTTCTTCACTTCCTCTGTAGCCCGGCTACTCTCTGTCCAGCTACTACCTGCTAAGTGTTGTAGGCGAGCCCCACTGTCTCCAGCCCACACATCAGCACCTCTACTGCAGCCAACACACACAAAAAACCAAGGCTCTCTCTCTGGTCAGCATCCACTCTCTGCCTGCAATCGTCGACCACACAAAACCAGCCACTCTCTCTCCAGAAGGTGCCCACACCAGCTAACCTTCAACTTCAGCAGCTCCCACTCTCTGTGTGTCGTGACCAGCAGCTTTGCCAACCACCAGAACCTTGCAGCTTCCCAGCACCAACCAAACACCAGCCCAAGCCACATCAACTTCAGTCCATTGCTAACAGCCCGACTGTCTTTGCCTGTATCCAGTCTCAAAGGCGGCCTCTTTTAACCCTCTCTTGCTCATCTGGCTGCGCTCCAGCCCTTAGCTGCCTCCACGTCCCTGTCACCAGGCGGTTACCTGCAACTGCCTTCCCATTCCAGAGCAACCTCCACGCATCAGCTCGTCTCTTGGCCTCCCCAGTCGCCAACTCTTGTACTTTAACCCTCTCTTGCTCATCTGGCTGCGCTCCAGCCCTTAGCTGCCTCCACGTCCCTGTCACCAGGCGGTTACCTGCAGCTGCCTTCCCATTCCAGAGCAACCTCCACGCATCAGCTCGTCTCTTGGCCTCCCTAGTCGCCAACTCTTGTACCTAGCGGCTGCCTTTGTTTTGCCTTCGAGGCCTCACCTCTGCAGTATCACCAGGCACTCACCTCTTCGCCTCTAGCTTTGCACAGCCACCCAACAAGGCCTCTCACAAGGCGGCACCCTTACTCACACAGGCGGCTCTCCCTCTTGTACTCGGCGCACCCAGCCTTCGTCAACTTTTTCACCAGCAGCACCTGCGCCTGCACGTCCCGTGCGCCTGCACGTCGCGGCCCTCCACTTGTCGCCTTCGACGCCAGCCACACTCTTCGACGCCAGCCAGTCTCCTTTGTATCAAAGGCTGCCCGTCGCTACACCAGCCCTCTTCTGTCGAGCGCACACAGAGGTGGCCTTCCAGCCCCTCTCACCTCGATGTGTTCCTCTGTGGCCTGCAGTTGCGCCCGAGGACCCCCACCTTCTACAAGGTGACTTCCTCACTCTTCAATCCTCGCCAGCTTCCAGAACTCGCACGCTGGCATCTACGCTGGCTGCAAGGCAAACGGCCAAGTGGCCTCCAATAAATTGGCCACGTTAATGTATTTTATTATTCTTATTTTCCTAAAGCCTCAACGATGGCTACATCACTCTTCATTTCACCCTATGCTCAAGGCTACATTAGCCACACCAATATTTTATGGCTCTCATGCTTCCACATCTTCCAACATAACTTTCCAGTGCCCTGTCCATTTATAGGATGCGTACACATTCAGACGGCCGAACAGCTGAAACCATCTCCAATGAACTACATTCCGGACAGGCCTGCACGAGCCTCAAAACAAATCCATCCACACTGAACACCTGGCAACGCCCTCAAAAGCAAAACCTTCACACCTGCCATGCACACGTATGTACACAAGCCCGAAATACCTCTCAAAAAAACGCCTGACACTTGGCATCAGGCTGCAAACCAAATACTCAGGACACCTGACATCATTCTAGAGGGAGGCTCAGAGTACGGACTAGCACTGCTTCATGTGCAAGACAATGCATACCTGACCAAGATCATGTAGAGGACTTGTACACCTGACCTTGGATGCTTAGAGTGGAACCTTGGCTGTCTCATCCCGGACTTGGCTGACATGGGACCAATTTCCACTCCAAGTCTTGCACCTGCTGTCAGATATGTCCACATGGCATCCAAGTGCGGAATGCACGTGATACCCTAGCACATAGGCACGAGTGTTCTTGTCGACATTTGCAGTCCCAATTTTGTTCATCAAGAAAAAAGACGGTTCTTCTCGATTGTGTGTCGATTATCGTGCATTTGAAGAGTGGGTACCACCAGGTTAGGATCGTTGAGGGGGACATCCCCAATGCAGCCTTTCGTACGGAAGGGGCCTACAATGAATTTGTGGTCATGCTTTTTGGCTTGACGAACGCCCCAGCCACATTCAACTGCATGATGATGTGGATCTTCAGGGACTTAATTGGCAAGTGTGTGTTCAAGGATGTCAAGATTAGAAGACAGTGGATCTGAATGACTCCATGAGCGTTGGAGGCATTCAAGAACCTCAAGGTGGCTTTGTTAGAAGCTCCTTGTCTAACACTTGCCTCGTGGGACGAGTCGTTCCAAGTAATCACCAATGTAAAATCATCAAAGCCTTAATTTGGTATTAAAGCGAGGATCATCATCAATTAGTCTTGCTTTGTAAGTCACCTGTCGTGCTACCATATTTGCCGACAATTCAACCATCTTTGTCGACCATTCAATCGCATGTGGCACTTGTCCTTCACGTCACCTTACATTCCCTGTTTCCATAGCCATTGCGTGTGCTGGCCTACCAATACCATTGCGTGCTCACTTCACCTGACATCAATGCCTTGCTATCGCTATCAGCTTATACAAGACTATGATCGGCCAGTTCTTTGAGCAAAAGAGGAGATGATGCTTTGGCTATGTCGGTCTGCGTGGGAAGCTTGGCATCAAGGTGACCATAGTGTGGCTTTCTAGGGCTCTAGGTGGTGATTCTATCCCCCTTCTACCTATTGCTCCGAGGGTTGGCCACCTTGCATATAGTGGGGTTCGTAGGCGCATCTTGATACTTCTCCAAATGACACATCGCCATCTTTACGGCTGCCACGGCATTTACTTGCTCAGCAACACTTGGCTACACACGCCGCCCACCTACATCTTCACCATCAGTAGCACGACAATAAAGTTGAGACTAAGGTGAAAATCTTCTAATTAAACACCCTTGCATCTATATTATTTAGGGTTTTTTTGCAAAATTGAACCATTAGCATCGTATTGAAGTCACACACAACCTTTAAGTTTGGGGCTTTTTCAGCAATTAACAACAAATTAGTCCCTAGATTGCTTGTAAAAATTGGGGCTTTTGTATAATCCATAAATTGCCTGACAATTTGAAGCTGCAGTAACCCATAAATTGAGGTTTTTACCAAGTTTGACCTTTTAAGCCAAAATCGAAGACTCCAACTCTACAATTTTGAGAGTCACAACGCTTAAGCAATTGTTCCCATGGGCTACATCAACATTATTTTCTGAGACATTCTTGTTGAGGACTTCACCACCACCATCATTGAAGAGGAGTGCGCACACATAATTTCATAAATATTTATGTTTTTATGTGAGTATGAGGTCATGGGTCCATTGCTCTCATTGTCCCCCGAAAAAGATTTGTTATAAATGTTCATTCTGTGCGCACACATAATTTCTTAAATATTTATGTTTTTATGTGAGTATGACGTCATGGGTCCTTTGCTCTCGTTGTCCCCCGAAAAAGATTTGTAATAAATGTTAATTTTGTGTGCCTTGTTTTATAAAAGGCTTCATGTTTCCATTGTCCCTCTTAGGAGCTAGGGGGTGACTAAGCAATAATCTCAGCTTCGGTCATAAGTTGATTGAGGAAATAGCATGGTGCGGGAGGTGCGCATAGCTAAGATGCCTCTCTACAGTGATATGATGGAGTTGGAGATTGGTTGGTTCTTTTGTGTTCGGGTCTCACCACCTTTGCTTTGAAGGAGGGTTTGTTGGGGTTTCGGAGCTTGTGTGTGTATTCACCATGTATGTGAACCAATGTTTGTGTCTCCGCTTATGTGTGTGTAAAACCTCATCCATGTATATGTGTGTGAACACTTGCTAAGGTGTGAACACCCCTTATATCATATTCCCATGTGTGTGTGATATGTCAGTGTCAAAAGATAAGGTTTACAATGTACAAAAGCTTGTACTTGATTTGAAGTAATACAATCAACATCATTGAGTCATGCATATAATCTCTCTCTCTCTCTCTCTCCACCATGCAGTTCAGCTCTATGTGCTACCTGATTCACCAATTCTCCAACCTCATGGAGATGGCTATTAAAGCATTTCGAGAGTCCCTTGGATGCAAGCCCCTTGTCATGGGGAGCCAATAGACTACAGCTTCTTCAAATGCCTGCCGATGGAGGCAAGCAAGTTCTCGGAGGCATTGGCTCCTCTTCGAGTCTATGTGATTTTCCATCACTCTTGTACCGCCACCGTTGACAGTGGTACAATGGTCTTCTCCTGCGTCTCCCCTGACAGTGAGTTACCTTGGTGACATCGTTAGGAACAAGTCTGCCACAATGAGTGTGATTCAGGTTGCTTTGAATTGGCTGAAGGTTACATAATGGTGCCAAACAAACCATGTAATTAATACGAACTAACTCAAGGAGGTGTACTTTTTTAGAGGCCTAACAATAGAGTCCTTCTCTCCCCATTCTAGACATCTTCCATAGATTTTTTGGAGCACCAATTGAGATAAGACTAATCTAAAAAGAGTAACTGATAAAGCCTGAATAGCAGCAATAAATATAGATTCAATTGTAGTTTTTTTTAAAAAGCAATTGGGAGAGGAGTATTGAAGGACTTCTTGCTCTATTCACGGCCTTGTAGTTCAGTTCTTAGCTGATCAAGCGAGGTCGTTTGTAAATTTGTAAGCTCTAGCAATATACGTAGATTAGGCACTGTAATTTTCCCTTACCTTTCTAAGCTGTTTCAACTAATGCACCTTGATAGATTTATTCTTCCCAGTGTATATGGGGCTGTTTCAGCACCAACATCAGTACATGAGGCATCATAAGCATTAGGGGCATTTATTAGCATCAGGTCGGGTCTTGTTGGAACCAGCTGACAGCAATTAAAGAGCATTTATTGAATATTTGCCAGTCGTGGAGCATCAGACAGGCTGGCCGACAGCAGTAAACTGCCCGACCAACAGCAGCACACCATATATATAGAAGCGTAGCATATTCAGTCCATTGTCTCTATCTCTCCTCAACGTGGAGCAAGGGAGAAGCAGATCAGCAGTATAGCCAGCATATTCAGCACATAGTTCATCATTCCTACCTCCTACATAGAGGGAAGCCGGCATTGAAGGGTGGACCTCAACATTGGAGCAAGGAACAATCATCATCATCAGCATTCTGTCAGAATACGCAGCGGAGATGATGACCAGATCTGGGAACACAAGAGCAAAAAACGCATGAAGAAAAAACAGTACAAGAGAGAGATAGATGTAGGCGTGTAACTCTGCTCTGATATACACAAGAAGATCCCGAATATGATACAAGTGTGGTATGGGGGCTAGGGGCTATTTATATGCCCCCAGATAGGCAGTCGGCCTGCTGAAAGGACCTCCACGACTGTAGCATCAGTCGGCCAGCATTGGATGAAGCCCACGACTGTATATGCCCAGTCGGCCAGCAGCACAGGGGTCCACGACTGCTGTTGGGTCAGTCGGCCAGCTACTCAGTGCTCCTGCCAACTCAGAACTGCCTCCCAAGCCACAGAAAAAATGGGAAAAAATAGGAGAAAAATGCGGGGAGTGAGGAAAAATGATAAAACACCTGATAAGGGCAGGCACACCCACAACAAAGGCCCTGGTGTATAAAACTGGATAGGAGATGACTTCTAACACCCCCTCTCAGCTCCTGGCTGTGTAACCAACCACCGGGAGTTGGGGTGCCGCCTGAGCAAATCCTGAGAGAGCGACTTCGTGAAGAGGTCCACCGTACTATCCTCCGTCGAACAGAACTCTAGCAGGATGTCATCAGCAACGATCTGTTCACGAACAAAGTGCCTCTGGATGACCATGGGTTCCTCCAGTGGAAGCCCAAACCTGCAATGCAACCTCTGCATCCTCACCACCTCACAAGCAGCATCACAAACAGCCCGGTACTCTACCTCTGTTCTCGACAAGGCAAAAGATGACTGTCTCCTACTGCTCCGTAAAACTGCTCCTGGGCCTGAAGTAGATCTCCTCGTGTCTGGATCTCCTCCCCAAACCGAGTCACTCCAACCGTGGAGTCGGACTCCATCAATCAATCCCCCTCCTGTGTACAAGAGTCCATGATCCTTCGCATGCCGCAGAAACCATAGGAAACGCAATCCTGCCTCCCAAAGAGACATCTGCTGAAGGGAGCTAAAGAAGCTCAGCTGAAACAGTTAGGGTTTCATGTGGGAGACACACACAGAGAAGAAGGGAGAGAGAAAGAAAGAAAGAAAGAAAGATTTTATTAACGTCTTCCAAAAGACCGAACTCGGCCTATGAGACAAATCGGAGTACCTGTATGGGGTATCCTCTGTCATCCCAACAAAATGAAAAAGTACTGAATAAAAAAGGCTGAATCTGGGTGTGCAGGGGATGGAGCTCTATTACTAGGAGAATGCAAAGCTATATGCATGGAGTATACAATCATGATATGCAACCTAGCTAGCTCCATCCTGTACCATACTGGGGGTATAAAATGGTATACATCAGTGAAGGGGGTGTCCACAGCTCCCTGAAGAACATGCCTGGGTGTGCTCTGAAGCGAGCCAGTCGCTCCGCACCCTCTCTGTGAAACTGAGCTCTGATCTCTGTCATCTCTCTCTGGTATAGGCGTGGTGTCCGAAAGCCAGGTGTCCTCTGTCTCCTGCGGGTTCTAAGTGTCTCTGCTCTCTGGAGAGTAATTCCCTGCCGTGTAGGGGCTGGGAGGGGTATGGATCTCTGAAAAAATGTAGTAATCTGTGTCTGTCGCCCCCCCTCTGGAGCTGTCTGATCCTGTAATAATGTCTCTCTGTGGCGCTGTATGTCTAGAATGTATCTCCCCAGTATGCGCTGGTCTGCTGTCTCAAAGATCTGGCGTAGGGAATGTGGCTCTCTGAATAAAATGGGATATCTCTCTCTGATGGCTGTATATGCTCTGCATCTGCATACATAATGCTCCTCACTCTCCACCTCCTCTCTGCATAATCTGCATACCCTCTCCTCTCGGGGGATCCGTGCTGCTCTGCCAGTCTCAATCTCCAATCGGTGTGATGAAACTCTGAGCTGACCAATAGCCACTCGAGAGCCGTGTGGTAAAAAGCCCTCCATGTATCTAGGCCTCTCTATAAATCCATCATCAGTGATACTCATGAAGTGATCTCTGTAGTATAGCATCTTCGGTGGAAGAGGCTGTGTAGGCGATATCCATGTCTCTCGTGTATAGAGCTGCCATAGATCCTGTCTCAATACTCTGTTCCTCTCACTATGAGAGAGACGGATATGTGGTGCATCCCTGTCATACTGGAATGGTGGTAGATGATCCATGTCTAGGCCATGCTGTGAGAACCAATGTGTGACCTGTGCATACCATGATCCTCTGTCTCCTGCCTCAGCCAACTGTCTAGATGCCTGAAAAGCTCTGTATGATAATCTGTCCTGTGGCATCTTTCTGAATCTGTCTAGCAGGCATATAGTCTGAAATATGGCCTCTACCATCATAGGAGGCGCAGCAAACTCTGCTCGGATAATGTCATGAGGTACTGACGGTTTGCTGCGTATCATGCGTGCCATCATGAGGGCCTGTGGTCTCTCTATCTGTGTCCACCAATGGGTAGCAAGGCCTGGCGCCCATACTGCTGCTCCATACATCAATGCCGGTGTGACTAATGTGTCAAATAGCCACCCCTTCGTCCGGGGCTCCTGAAAATGCGCCTGGTGGCACTGTCTCTCTAGCATAGCCAATGCTGCATATCCCCGTGTCAATCTAGCTCTGGCTGCTGAACCCATGGTAAAGCGTGTGGCTGCTGCAGAGAAGGTAACCCCTAGGTACACGTATGATGTCACCACCTCCACCTGGCATCCTGCGAGAGTGAATGTCAGCTGACTCCTGCCATGTCTCGATGTATGAAAGACCATAACCTTGGTTTTCCCAAGGTTCACAGTAAGACCCCTCTGTGTGCAGAAATCATCGAGTGCATGTAGATGCTGCTGTAGACCACCTGGGGACTCAGACACTAATACAATATCATCAGCATAGAGCATAATATGTACTGAGGTACCTGCTAAATCAACTCCATCTCCGCCTCCCCGTGTAATGAAGTCAGCCACCTCATCAATGTATAACCCAAATAGCGTGGGGGAAAGTGGACATCCTTGCTTCACACCAATGGTGCTAGCAATAGTCTCAGACATACCTCCTGGACATCTGACTCGCCCAAAAACCTGCTCATATAATGCATAGATGCCCCATGTCATATCTGCTGGTATGCCAAGAGACTGCAGGCGCTGAAAGAGCCTCTCTCGTGGTACTGTGTCAAATGCCTTGCGGAAATCCACAAAGCAGCAATAGAGCTTTCTCTTCCTCACTCTGGCCTGATCAATCATACATCTCAAAGTGAATACATGGTCAGTGGTAGAGAAAGCTCTCCTGAAGCCTGCCTGCCCTGATGAGCGTAAACCTGCTCGCTCAGCATATAAGCTAAGCTCTTGCTCCAGCACTGCACCATAGAGTTTGGCCAGCACGTGGCCAACCATAACCGTCCTATAGTTGCTCGGATCGAGCATATCCCCTGTTTTGTGAATCGGCACAATGGTGTGCATCGTCCACTCCGCAGGCAAACCCTCTGCTAGTGCCCTGTTAAACAGGTGTGCAAGAAAAGGAGCTAAAGAATCTACTGCATATATGAGATGCTCACCCTGCAGGCCCATATGGTCGGCGGCCCGTCCATGCTGTAGGCGGCGGATAGCTTCTTGTACCATCGAGTGGGTAAAGAAGCTAGCTGTGGTAGGTCGAGGCTCCTCTGGCTGAGGTATAGGTGGCTGCTGTGGAGCATGGTATAGACCCTCTGCATATGTGTGCCATGTCTGTGGGTCTGCAATAGGTGTCGGGGTCCGGGGCTCTCTGAAGTGCCGCCATGAGACAGGGCTATCTCTACTCATGAAGAAATGAAAGATCTCTAGCTCCTGTATCTCTGCGAAGGCCCGCCTTTTGCGGCGAGTAAGTCTCCTCATCTCACTCCTCGACTCCTGCTCTGTGAGGTGGAATGGAGAATGAGGTGAGCTGTGATGCCTCCAAAGACCCCATAATGTAGTCTACCACTGTGCCTCCGGTCCGTGTATGACCCCCATGTGGGAAGCATGTCAGCCCTCCTGATCCCGGCCACTGTAGCATCCCGTTATAAATAACGAGACGATGCCTGGCTCCCAACTCTAGTAAGTGGTCCCCATAATGTCCTCTGTCTGGTCCAGTGTCCTCTGATGCCCGACTAGCCCCTATCTCCTCTGGATCCACAGGGTGGAGGATCTCCATGTCATCATAGTCATACACCTCACACTGTTTGCTCTGTGTGTGGGCATTGAAGTCGCCCGTAAGAAATACTTCCCCTAGTGTAGAATAATGCATAATCTCCTCTGACAGACAAGTGTATGGCGAGGCTCCTATCTCCTCCTCCTGTGGCATGTCCTCTGTAATGACATAGGAGGATCCTGATGGAGAAAAGTAACATAGAGCTATGTATATAACCCTGTCCTGTGAGAGCTGTAAGCTGATCCACATGTATCTGGCCTCTGGATCCTGTGCTACCACTCTCAGTCTCCCCTGTAGCTCCCGTCTGAATAGGACTGCTACTCCCCCCGACCCTCTCGAGGTACCCTGGCGTGTGGTCCTCCTGTATGCTGACTCCCACTGGAATCCCTCTACTCGAGGTAGCCCTCTCTCTGGGCTCTGATGTGTCTCTGTCAGAAGTATGATGTCTCTCCCCACCATAACATGCTCCAGTCGTCCAGGCTGCACCCATAGTGAACCATTACAGTTCCATACTGCTATGTGTATCTCTGTCAGTGGCCTGGTCTGTGTCCCATAGGCCCCAAACCGCTAATCCATGGGCCGTGTGGGGATAAGTCAACTCACAAAAGTATGAGTGTGTGACTCCCCTATCACACATGTATATTTGCTCTAGTACACATAGTGCACTTAGTACATTAAAAGTACTAAGTGTACTATGTACTATAAAACTTATGGGTGAGAGAGAGACGTGTGGGGATAAGTCAACTCACAAAAGTATGAGTGTGTGACTCCCCTATCACACATGTATATTTGCTCTAGTACACATAGTGCACTTAGTACATTAAAAGTACTAAGTGTACTATGTACTATAAAACTTATGGGCTTGTACACACTACAAGGGTGGGCATAATGCCTTTACCCCAACAACCTCCCACTTAAAGGCAAAGTGCCCTTAAATGAAGGGAAAAAAAATCAGCATGTACATGATAATATACAAGGCCATATCAAGGCTGAAACTGGCCTCATCCAATGCCCATCAAGTGTCTGCAATGAGCAAACCGCTCTGGAGGCAAACTCTTTGTCAACAGATCAGCCGGGTTGTCATCCGTATGAATCTTGACAAGCTGAATCATTTTGTTCTCTATCACCTCTCTGATGAAGTGATACTTCACATCCACATGCTTCGTCTTTGCATGAAAGACAGGGTTCTTTGCCAACTGGATGGCACTCTGACTGTCACAATGCAACAATGGAATATCCCCTGTATAACCCAATTTAACCACTAACCGAGATAGCCATAATGCCTCCTTGCAAGCCTCTGTGGTTGCCATATACTCGGCCTCTGTAGTAGATAAGGCAGTGCACTTTTGCATCCTGGATATCCATGACACAGCACCTCCTGTGAATGTAAACACATAACCGGTAGTAGACTTCCGGTTATCTGGATGACCGGCATAATCCGAATCCGTGTAACCATGCACTAATGCATCCTGTTTGCCAAAGCAAATGCACATATCCTGTGTGCCCTTTAGGTATCTCATGACACCTTTCACTGCTTCCCAATGCTTCTTGCCAAGGTTGGCCATGTATCTAGTAACCACTCCCACTGCAAATGCAATGTCCGGATAGACTGCCATCCAAAGCTTTCTTGGTGTATAAGCAGTGATCTATGTCACTCCTCCTGAAATCTTGGGATTTCATGAATGTATCAAATTTATGATACCATTCCCTTGGTGCCTGTTTGAGCCCATAAAGACTCTTTTTCAGCTTGCATACAAGCTTCTCCTTTCCATTCACTGCATAACCCTCTGGCTGTTGCATATATATCTCCTCATGGAGATCACCGTGAAGAAAAGCAGTCTTCACATCCATCTGAATCAAATCCAGATCATCATGAGCAACCAAAGCTAATACAGCTCTAAGTGTGGTCATTTTGATCACTGGAGAGAAGATCTCATCAAAGTCCACACCATATTCTTGCTTGAAGCCCTTAGCCACTAACCTGGCGTTGTATCTTGGCTTTGCATCAGGTGCAACTTTGAGCCTGTAAACCCACTTGCATGGCAAAACCTTCTTGCCTGTAGGCAAATGCACCAACTTCCATGTTCCATTTTTGTGCAGAGAATCCATCTCTGACTTCATAGCACGCTCCCAAAGAGCCTTGTCTGCCCTTTGTAAAGCCTCCTTATAACAAGAGGGCTCCCCACAGTCAGTGAGCATCAAGTAGTCAACCCCTGGAACAAACCTGTCATCAGGGGGTCTGGAGGGTCTTGTGGACCTCTGTACCCAATGATCATCATTTGCAGGTTGCTGTCCAGCCTGCATATCACCTATTGGTGGCTCCTGTTCCATGCCATAAGGTTGAAAGATCATGCCCGGTATCTCCTCTAACTGTGGGATATCCATAGGGATATCTTCTGCCATCTCTGGCTGTCCATTTGGACCATTTTCAGCACCATTTAAGGGCTGGTTTTGTTGCTGTAATGGCTGATTTACAGCCCTTGGTTGTTGTCCATGATGTCCATCATCATCAAAGATGACTTTGCCAGGCTCCTGTTGCCTTGCAGGCTCCTTATACATGCATGTTTCATCAAAAATGACATAAGAAAGCTGAGGCATCTCACATACATCTGTATGCACAAGCTCTAACTGAGCATCTTTCTGTCCAAGAGCTTTCTTGTGGGGGCACTGGAGTTGCCTGCCATATATACAATGCTCACAAAACTGAAAACTTTGAGAACTTTAGAGAAGGCAAGTAACCAAAACGAGACAATTGCTCCATTCCTTTGACACTCATGTGTCCCAACTGGCTATGCCACATAGAGATTTCCGGCAGCTCGGTTGCATTTAAATTAGCATGGTGACAAACACTAGCATGCATGAAGTAAAGAGTGTCCACCTTAGAGCCTCTGGCAACAACCAGTGAGCCCTTACTAATCTTCCACTTTCCACTACCAAATGTGGTAACATAATCAGCATCATCAAGCTGTCCAGTAGAAAGCAGGTTCTTCTTGATCTCACGCATATGCCTGACATCATGGAGCATAAGCTGTGAGCCATTTGAAAGCACAAGCCTCACATCACCTCTGCCAAGAATCTGGCATGCATGGTTGTCACCCAAATAAATTACTCCTTCATTGCCAGCAGTATACCTGACAAACAAGTCTCTGCAACCTGTGACATGAAAGGAGGCACCTGAATCAATGATCCATGAGTGCATACCATGACCATCTCCTGCATGGAGTGAATGGGCATCAAGTGAAGACATGAATAGGACTTCATCCTCACTGTCACCTGCATGTGATACATTGGCTTCTTCAGTCTTGACTCCACTTTTGCCCTTTGGCTTTGCATCTTTGGCTTCATCTTTGTCTTTGTCTTTGCCTTTGCTCTTTTCCTTTTGATCATTCTTCCATTTGTAGCATTGCTTTTTGAAATGTCCCTTCTTGCCACAATAATGGCATTCCAAGTCCTTTTTGGAGCGGGATTTGCTCCTTCCCCGTTCTTGGCTTTTACTCCTTTGCTGGGATCTCCCACGTGCATTCATTGCATTGGACTTTCCAACAGAGTTGTTCTTCCTGTTCATCTCCTCTTGAAGGAGAGCACCCTCCACATGTGCATAATAGCATTTGAATTGCTAGTGGCTGTCCTGAATGTGTCCCAACTCTCTGGCAAAGTGCATAAGAGAAAGGTGGCTTTGAACTCATCGTCCATTGCCAACTTTTGATTGATGACTTGGCTGACAACACCATTAAACTCATTTAGATGGGCTGTCATAGACGCCCCTTCCTTCATTTGAAGACCTATGAGTTTCTTCAACCAATACACTTTGCTTGAGGCACTTTGCTGGGCATACAAGTCCTGCAATCTTTGCCACATTCCCCAAGCTGTCTTCTCTTCACGTATGCTGAAAAGTAAAGAGTCTGACACAGACAACATGATGGTGGATCTTGCCAACTCATCCATATCTTCCCATTCTTCAGCATTAAGAGAAGCAAGCGTTACACTCCTTTCTTTGATGGGCTTGTGCTGCTTCTTCTGGAGCAACACATTATAGCACTGGGTTTGCCAAATGTCATAATTATGTGAGCCTTCAAGCTTTTTGATGTGAAGCAATGAAGAGCTCTCACCTGTGGTTGCCATAGCAATATGCAACCTTTGACACAATCAATGCCTGACTCCTTGCAAGATGTGCAAACACTGCACCAAAGCACACAAAATGCTCACAGTTGTTCTCCCAAAGTTTATCTCCCACTGCGGAAGCACGAATGCAACTCTCCTCCCACTGAATGTGATAAAATCACCAAAATCTGGTTGCTGCAGATTTATGACAGCACCTTAGATGTGCTCTGTTCCCCTTCCAAAATACTGTACAACAGTACTAAGTGCTCACCAATGATGTACCAAATCTGTACCGGCAAGTACAGCAGCTGAAAATGAGCCTTTTCCTCACTCAAATCAATGTACAACCATGCCAAAACTTGTACAAAGTTGTACCAAATCTATACCAGCAAGTACAGTAGCAATAAATGCTCTTCAGCTGTCCAAATGAGTGAAAATCAGACCTTGACAATCCCCACCACTGCATACAACAGTCCCGGACAGAAATTGGGCAAAAGCCCCTTGACTGCAAGTGGATTTCTGAGGGTTCAAGGCATAAAAGTCAAGCCCCAAATGTTAACACCCAATTTCCTGCCAATTGACTCGGAATGTGACCAATGTCACCCAATTGTTGCCAATTGTGCTCAAATCTGAGCCATTAGGACCTGTACCTGCTCAATTGATGAAAATGGACATGCAAATCCCAAAAAAATTGAAGCAAATACCTCTGAAATCAGCTCGAGCAGTCGAATGTTAGCACTCAGGTGTCGCAGTGATGAACAGGCGCCATTCGTTGGCGTTAGCTTTACGACTGTAGCTGTTGGAACGCAGAGAGCTGTCTGTTATCACTTTGTCTATGTCGGAAATGCTTCCAATTCTCCTTCTCTTTGTACCCTTTTGTTACGCCTTGTGGCCAGGCCCTAGTGTATGCGATGCTATGCCTTGTGGTGGCCAGGCCTTGTTTGTTGCCGCCGCCTCCGCCTAGTGGCTAGCGCTACAACCACTCCCTCTTGTGGCTAGGCGTCTGACGCCCAACGCCTTGCTGCAACTCGTGGCCAACGCCTTGTGCTATGCATTGCTGCCATTGTCTTGCAGCGCCCAACGGGGCCTTGCTCGGCGGCAGGTTGGACAGAGAGATGGGGCGACGGGTGGAACTGGAGCTACCGGAAGTTCATTGGGACGACAGAGCTACAGTGTGCCGGACGGACTGCAGATCGACGTAGGAAGCTGCTTGGCACCAAGAACTCCACGGGGAGGGGGGCTGTAACCGTGCTTTGATACCAGTTGAAGGGAGCTAAAGAAGCTCAGCTGAAATAGTTAGGGTTTCATGTGGGAGACACACACAAAGAAGAAGGGAGAGAGAGAGAGAGACGTGTGGGGATAAGTCAACTCACAAAAGTATGAGTGTGTGACTCTCCTATCACACATGTATATTTGCTCTAGTACACATAGTGCACTTAGTACATTAAAAGTACCAAGTGTACTATGTACTATAAAACTTATGGGCTTGTACTATAAAACTTATGGGCTTGTACACACTACAAGGGTGTGCATAATGCCTTTACCCCAACATCTGCAACCATGAGCTCAACTGCCTCATCAGGAAGCTCTCGTCCAATCTGGTGTCCATCAACCAGATCAATGAACCATACAGCTTCCGAGTCACAGAGACATCACACTGCTCACAAGGATCAACACCTGTTACGGTGCACAAACAAGTCCTGGAAACCTTGACACGATCCCACATCTGTGTCTGGGCCCCCCGGTCCTTTCGGGTTTGACGGTAACTCCCCTTCCTCTACTTCCGGCCGTGGAATACCAACAACGACGAAATCGGCGAGGTCGTAAGACTCCAAAACAGATTCCATCATAACCTTCCATATGCCGTAGTTACTCCCGTCCAACTGACGGTCCACCGGGAACGTGGGGAGTGTCGGGATCTTCACGTGCCTCTCGGCCATCTCTAACAGATCTGCCATAGCGGGGACGTACTCTGAAAAGGGTGGGTGGGTGGGAACAAAGAAGAACTGATACCTGCAAGTGGCTGTCCAGCAAATCAGCCCGCCTTCCTCTTGCTTCTCCTCTTCCCGAACAGTCCAGAACAGTCCACCAATGAGCCACAAAACAGTCCCCCTCTTGCTCACACAAATCCCAAGAACTATCTAGAGCCTAGGGCTCTGATACCATGTCAGAATACGCAGCGGAGATGATGACCAGATCTGGGAACACAAGAGCAAAAAACGCATGCAAAAAAAACAGCACAAGAGAGAGAAATATGTAGGCGTGTAACTCTGCTCTGATATACACAAGAAGATCCTGAATATGATACAAGTGTGGTATGGGGGCTGGGGGCTATTTATATGCCCCCAGATAGGCAGTCGGCCTGCTGAAAGGACCTCCACGACTGTAGCATCAGTCGGCCAGCACTGGATGAAGCCCACGACTGTATATGCCCAGTCGGCCAGCAGCACAGGGGTCCACGACTGCTGTTGGGTCAGTCGGCCAGCTACTCAGTGCTCTTGCCAACTCAGAACTGCCTCCCAAGCCACTGAAAAAATAGGGGAAAAATGCGGGGAGTGAGGAAAAATGATAAAACACCTGATAAGGGTGGGCACACCCACAACAAAGGCCCTGGTGTATAAAACTGGACAGGAGATGACTTCTAACACATTCAGCCTATCCCTCTCCTCCCGAGAAGGATCTTCATCTAGGACATCATCATAGATCTATTTAGATCTCATTGTAACCCATTCATCTAATATAGCTGCATTGCATTGCATTGACACTATTTGTCTCTCTCTTAAGCATCATTTAAGTGAAGTTTAGTTAGCCTAAGGTTGTGATTACTACGATCAATCCCTCAGATGTCACATCTTCTTTCATTATGTCTTGCAGCTTGCTCTTATCGAGTTTGTGCAAGCCAAAATTATAATCTATTATATGCGGGAAGAAGTTTCAAACACTAGTAATGTGAAAAGCTTAACAAGACTAAGTTATATAAATTAGCTTGTAACATGGTTTTAATATTGACTTGGATTGTCTTACATGCTTCTGGAGGTTATTTCTCTGACGCTAGGGTTGT
The DNA here is from genome assembly GCF_041138505.1 of Cibotium barometz. Taxonomy (NCBI): domain Eukaryota; kingdom Viridiplantae; phylum Streptophyta; class Polypodiopsida; order Cyatheales; family Cibotiaceae; genus Cibotium; species Cibotium barometz. The sequence goes on from NC_141064.1 coordinate 49,829,334, forward strand.
GAATGCAAGATTTCACTATGGTGTAGCTTTAATTTTAAAGGCAGCTAACTATTTGACATCAGAAGGCCATTGACATACGTGCTATTTTATTGCATGCATGCCAATGGAGGGTTGGTAGTACAAGATTTCACCATGGTGTAACTTCAATTTTAAAGTCCCAAATTTTCGGGATCAGAAAGCAATTGATACACGTGCTACTCGAGCTTTTATTTGATCTCGTCAACCCTTTTTTAATATTTGATGTTGCAGTGCCTCGGAAAGAGTTAAGTCAATGGATCAGATGCTTTCAAGGGCTAGAGAGCAATTATATGATTGCACAGCTATAACTAAAAAGCTAAGGGCCATGGTTCAATCTGCAGAGGAACAGGCACGTGTACTGAAAAAACAGAGCACCTTTTTAAGTCAGCTTGCGGCCAAGACGCTTCCTAAAGGCCTACACTGTTTTTCCATGCGGCTTACCGTTGATTATTATGGGCTGCCTGAGGATCAAAGGGAATTTTCTGGTCAGGACAACCTGCAGGATAACGACCTCTTTCATTATGCCCTTTTCTCTGACAATGTTCTTGCAGCATCTGTGGTAGTGAATTCAACTGTCTCCAATGCCAAGGTAAAAATCACAGCATGGAGACACGTGTTACTGTCATTCTTTTGCCTTGAAAGGCAGTTGTCTGATTTTTTTATTGTTTTGGAGCAGGAACCTTGGAAGCATGTATTTCACCTGGTCACTGACAAACTGAACTATGCAGCCATGAGGATGTGGTTCTTGGCCAATCCACCAGGCAAAGCTACGATTGAGATTCTTAACATTGATGGCTTTTCTTGGCTGAACTCTTCTTACTGTCCTGTTTTATGGCAGCTGGAGTCTGCTGCAATGAAGGAGTACTACTTCAAAGCAGACCATCCAACAATGCTTGCTGCGGGTTCCTCGAATCTGAAGTACCGAAATCCTAAATACCTTTCCATGCTGAATCATCTTCGGTTTTATCTCCCAGAAGTGTATCCAAAGCTGGATAAGATCCTTTTCCTGGATGATGACATCGTAGTACAGAAGGATTTAACACCTCTGTGGTCTGTGAATCTGCATGGGAAGGTAAATGGAGCAGTAGAAACGTGTGGGCAGAGCTTCCATCGGTTTGACAAGTATCTGAACTTCTCCAATCCTCACATTAAGGAAAAATTTGATCCACATGCTTGTGGCTGGGCATATGGCATGAATATTTTTGATCTGCAAGAATGGAAGAAGAGGGATATCACTGGTATCTACCACAGGTGGCAAAGCATGGTGAGTAGTTTGTGATTCTTCTGCTGCATTGTGGTAATATTCCTGAGCTTCTACCCTTATCTTAACAATTCAAAATTGGCAGCGCCTGCTAACTTACTGAGGTGCATGCACCTGTTTTATTGCTTATGCCTGCACAGAATGAAGACAGGCTGTTGTGGAAGCTTGGAACCTTACCACCTGGTCTTGTAACTTTCTACAACTTGACCTATCCTTTGAACAAGTCCTGGCACGTCTTGGGCTTAGGATACAACCCGAGTGTGGAACGGAGTGAAATAGAAGGTGCTGCGGTTGTGCATTACAATGGTAATATGAAACCCTGGCTGGAGCTAGCCATGGCCAAGTATAAGCATCATTGGACACGATATGTGAAATATGATCACCACTTCCTGCAACAGTGCAACATCAACCAGTAAAATTGGCTGGTACAAGATACAAGTTGCAGGTTGTATGGGCTGTGTACGAGCATTTCTTTTGTTATATTTTGAATTCTTTGACCATGGAATCTCATGGCTTGTAGCTTTCAGAGGGTCTTTATATAGCCTTAAATGGATTCCTGGCTCTTCAATAGAGGTGTCTCAAGCTGTATGATAGTACCTCATGCTGTAAGTAAAGACAGCCAATTGGGTAGATAATAGAGTCCATTCCTTAAACTTTTCAGGGCTGCAGAGGTGGTGTTCGTAATATGTCCTACATGGGCTTGCGAGGACCTTTTTTGTTGGAGTTTTCTGTCATTCTGATGTAGATTCCTTTGTATTTAAATCCTCTTCAAGTTGAGGTTCTTTCACCATTGACCTCCTCAAATGACAGCAATAAATCAGCTCTTATCATTAGAGCCAACATATGTAACAACCACTGCATCCACTTTACTTACGGCATGGAACCTCCAGATGCTCCTGCAGATGTCCTGTCCTTTGTCTCCACCACGTAACAGTTCATGTGAGAACATAACACGCTATTGTGAATGTTCCAATGCCTCTGAATGTTCCAGACATGCCCAACCTTAATGTTTGGGTGCTAACTACTTTATCAGAGCATTCAAAGTTTGACCAGCAGCTTGTGAGGATCAATACCTGATGGGCTGTGAGCTGCCTCAAAAAATGCCTGTAGGAATTCATCATAAGATTGAGTATTAAGTCGTGGGAGAGAAAAAAGCAATGAATAAAAGTAAAGAAGAAAATTGATTGGGGTTAAACAAAAGAGGCTTCAAAGTTCACAATAGGCCTCCTGTCTTTTCTTTTTCATATGAAGGATAAATATTGTTTATGTACGTCTTGTTACAATGAAGCATTTTGAATGTTCTCTTATCCTGCATTTGTTGGTGATTTTTTAAGTTCTGGTTGTTCTCCAAGTTTGGTCATTGGACATCATTTTTGGATGTTCTGTTCTCTGCCTTTTTTTTGGTGATTTTATCAAATTCTTGATGTTCTCCAAGTCCAGTCATTGGACATTGTTATAATTGTTTTACAATGCTCTTAAAATAGAAAGTAGAAGTTGGTGTTGTGTTTCGTGTTTCCAGTTAGTGCTTGTGTGTTGGTGCTACTTGTAGATGTTGCTCTTTCCAGTTAGCGCTCATGTGCTGTTATAATAGAGAGTAGAAGTTGGTGGCTTGTTTTGTGTTTCCAGTTAGTGTTTGTGTTGTTGGTACTTGTAGATGTTGCATTGCATAGATCTGTGACATAGAACTGTTGAGAGCTAAGTACGTCCACATTAATATCTTCACTCGCATTGAATGGACTATTTTGGTAGACGCTTTGAATGTGAACGTGTGGCGTCGAGGACATGGATGAGTTTATGAACTGTAAAATTTGAGCGTGTGGCGTCGAGGACATTGATGAGTTTATGAACTGTGCTATTTTGGAGATTTATATAATATATTAATGTGGAGTTGGGTTTCTGAAGGCGCCATGAATCAGCTCCATGCCTTTGCCCATAAAGAAGGTGTGTGTTGTTACAGTAGAGAGATGTGTTGTAGTGGTTGAAAGTGTTCAAACAATTGTAGTTGTAGAGGAAGGAGCTTTGTTTGGTTTTGACTTGAGTTTCCTACAGGTAAAGGCTGTCAGTGGATAGTAATGTCTGGTCAGCTTCACGTCTACATGACGCTTTTTGAGTGGAGCTGTGTTCAGACTAGAATGGTTAAGTTACTGGGATTGAGTGTGATATAATGTTCTTTGTGGATGCATATCCATGGCAGCTTTGCTCCAAGGCGTCCACATCTTCCAAAAGAACCTTTTCTGAATTTTATATGGTTGAGGGTGATATCATTGAGTAAAAAGTGCAATTCATCTGGGTCTTTGAGAAGGGTGAGAAAGCGTAGAGAAGCCCGTGTTTGTAGATGTTTTGGGAATTCAATTCTACGGGCTCCATGGTCAGACCTTGGGATCCATGAATGGTGTAATGTTTCGTGTTGAATGCGTCTTTTCTAACTTGGAAAAGTCCTTGGAGATGCGGCAACCCCCTTGGAGATTCGGTAGATAGGTGTGTAGTTCAGTGGAGAGTCTTGGATGTGTTAGTTGTATTGATAACACGCACCGATTTTTATATGTGGCCTGCTTGCACTGTGTTTGATTGTCTAAATATACCATTCGCTCTGTTAATGAGTGCTTTGATGACGTTTAACTTTCCACCACATATCTGGATGAGGTATTCCTTACTTCAATGCAAGGACCTCGTGAAGCCCATTTGTTTCGTCTAAGTTTTCTATTAGCATGTTAAAGGTACTTTGTGTCAACGGGCTCATTATGATTGTGTAAGATTGCATAGTCGCATATTATTGCCTATTAGAGGAATCTCATTGAGCATGACTAATTACAAATTTTGGTACTACACCACCAATGAGTCAAGATTTTTACGAGCTAACAATGCCTTATATCCAATGAGGAGTTAGGTGTGCAATATTGTGTATAGCTGTACGACCAATGGAGGTTGCCCTTCCTGTTTAAGCCATTAGAAGTGCAGTGAGCAATTTTGGATTGTAGTTTTGCTTTCCATGCAATGTCAAAGTAGTCATTAGAAGAGAAGGGATCAAAAGTGTGTGTTTTTCATGAACTCTGCCATAGAATCTAGTGTTTGCATTGTCTATCAAGTTTCCTCCAGGATCCATGCACAATCCCTTTCTTAACAATCTCTTGGGCTTTAGGTGACGGCAAAAGTGATACCAAAGAAATACAAGAAATATTGTGATGCCCAAAAGATTGTGGGCCTGGTATATACATGAATGACCTTGCAAATTCCTTTTGGAATACTCCCACAATCTTTTACACCATAGATCTTGTTCTTTGCTTTGATGACAGTGCTTCAGTGCATGCATGCAAGGAGGCATTTATTCTCTCTTGGTAAACATTGCAATTTTGTCTTCCATTGCGATTTCGATATTATAGCACCGTTTTCACTCGTCATCCTTATACCTTGACCAGGTTTTTCACACTTCAATCCCTTGTTTTGCTTCTTTTGCAACCCATGACACTCTGCATTATGCATAAATTAATTTAAGAAAACAAAAAGTTAAGTACTAAAGCAAAAGTGTGAGGGGAAAAAGTGTCCTTTAAGTGTATTTTTCATGGTTGAATTTGAAAATAACTAATTGCTATGTAAATTTTTCAAGGGAAAACGGGCCAATATAAAAAAACCTCTCATTATTTTGATTGGTTAGGATTTTTTTTTTGACATTGGATTATAGAAGTCGACTCGTCTTTCAAGGAGGAGGTTAGGAGTGAGGAGCATGGAAAAAGGGAGTGATAGGCATTGAGAGAGGGATTATAAAAAAGTATCGAGATCTTCCAAGGTGGGAGAGACTCAAGAGGTGTTGAACTTTCAAAGTCATCGTGGGAGATGCAAATAGTTGGGAACACACAGGCCATGATTTGCCATGTCACACTGAGCTTTACATATGCACATATGTAGGAAGGATAGAAAAGCTTGAAAATACCCTATAGGCAAATTTGGCACACTATTGGATTTCATGATGCAGATTGAGATATGCATGAAGACCCCTTACGTTTTTGTACGCCTTATTTTGAAGAAGGGCATGGAAAAAGAAGCAATGCAATATACCGAATAATGCCAAGGTTTTTAAAAGATCATTCAATATGTATCAATTGAATATTTTTAATTACATATACTTTATATTGAATCAAGCTATGAACACATCAAATATCACTATTTAAAGACTACCATTCAATAGATGCATGAGTTTGAAGCAATGTTAATCAATAAGTTCTATTTTTTTTACAAAGCTAGAGAAAGTTATGGAGCGTCTCGAATGTGCCCCGAATGCACACGACGAGTACTTGTCACAACATTACACATATAGCCTCAAACTGCACAACAACATAACCCCATGGGGCACAAACCTAGAGACATAGGGTTTTGAGAAACCATTCCCTTACGTTTCCACTACATGTAGAAGACATGCTAAGGAAACGTAAGGGAATGGTTTCTCACAACATTACACATATAGCCTCAAACTGCACAACAACATAACCCCATGGGGCACAAACCTAGAGACATAGGGTTTTGAGAAACCATTCCCTTACGTTTCCACTACATGTAGAAGACATGCTAAGGATGGCATTTTAAATGGGAAGGTAGATTGCCACAAACAAAGCACCTAGAAGCCTACATTTGGGCATGACCAAAGCCACTAAGATCTATTCATTCGATCTTTGTCTTGAAGAAAAAGCAGGCCAATGGTTTACAACCCACCACCCACTTTAAAAGGCCAACTGCGAGGTCTTAAGACATACTTTCATTTTAGGATTCTCACCCAATGGAGCTTGATGGATATATCTTAAATCTACAACCTCAAACAAGAGGAAGGTGAGACCATACGGGACTAAATTGCCATAACTAAGTATCTCCATACAAGACTACAAAAGGAAGGTGAGACTATACGAGATTACATTGCTAGAACCAAGTATCTCCATATGAGATGCAGTCCTAAAGAAAGGCTAGATAACTTATCACTCATTATTTGTCTCAAGAGAAAGAGGCTTCTTGACCATCTTCTCTATATCTCTACAGTCTAGGTACTACATGTAGACCTATAGATAATATGCAAGATAGGGCCCTATGTAGAAGTCATCCACATAAACCAAGAGATAAGGGGTGCATCATTCAAAGCCTCTATGGCTAAGAGATCCCAACCACCACCAAAAAGACTTCTAATCAAGGACATGAGCATGGATGAGTTAGAAAAACAATTACCTAACTAAATAGGCCAACTGTGGTAGGGATAGCCCCAGTCTCAAGGCCACTAGCCTTAGCCAATTCCTTAAACTAGACACCCACATTTATTCCCATAGAAAGATATGGTTTGGTGTGCAATTTGTCATCAAAACCATACAAGCACAGAGTGTCTATTTTGCTAAGGCCAAGATAACAACAGTTTTGTGTTCAATGCTACATTGTTGGTACCAAAGCAGGGTGGACTCTAGCACCACAACCCATGCTCTCGATGCCAGGCAACCACTATCACTATACCAGCCCTATACCGACAATTTCAAATGGTCCTCAATTGGTGTATAATCCACTTGCAAGATCATTGAGGGCCTAGTGGTGCATCTTGTGAGAGTTGTGTTGACAGAGTAGGAAAACAGTTTTGTATTAATCCCACCCTAGGGATGGTTACAGATCCTTGGAGATTTTGGTTGTATAGTAGATGCTCTATCATTGGGACCTTGGTAGGTGGGAGTGAAGGGATGCTACCAACCTCCAATGAAAAGCATGCCTTTCTTTAGTATATTGTGCAAAGCACTAGGATGATCATGCCATTGTAGCCATATGATCTTGCACATTCTTTATCCCCGCGATATAAACTAGTGTTTTACTGTGCTGCTTCTTAAGGTTTTGTATCCTTGTTTGATTTCTCATCTCATACTGGTTCTTAAGAACTTGCCATGCTTTAAAATTTGTGGTAACATGCTAATCAAGGTCATCACCGAATCATTGACACTGGTGACGATTGTACATAACATATTTGCATTTTTTTAAACCCCATGCCAAGAGAAGGGCATATATTATGATGAGTCCTTTGCACCCACGTCTCATTTGACTATGATTAGGTGTATTATTGCATTAGGAGCACATCATGGTTGGAATGTACATTAGTTGGATATCAAGACTGCCTTCTTGAATGGTGATTTGCATGAGGTGGTTTGTAACTAAACCTCGTGGTTTTGTTATAAGGGATATGATTCTAAAGTATGCAGGCTAAGAAAAGCTTATATAGTCTTGTAGACTCCCACAGCATGGTCTGAGAAAATAAATGTATACTTGGTTTGTTAATCCAATTCTAGGATTAACAAGAGCTACCGCCATTATCTTACATCAAGGAGTCACAGTAGATACACCAAAGGGTCATACATTCAAGATATGAAGCAATAGTGTCCAAAACTACAGCTGGGACGAGGACCCGTAGTGAAACGCGACAGTGTGACAACGCTCGCGCGGGAAGCGCGGTGGAGTTCCTTCTCAAGGAGTTGTAGAGCTTGGAGACCTCAAGGATTACGAGCTTGGAGACCTCAAGGAGTTGTAGAGCTTGGAGACCTCAAGGATTACGAGCTTGGCCATTGGAAAGATCCTCACCGAAGATAGTTGCAGTTTACTAGGTAATCTCTTTTTGGATGTGTTTCAAGGAGGGTTAGGGTGAGCCATAACATTTTTGGCGCCGCTCTACCGAGGAGTCATCCCTTGGCTTTTTCCATCGTTTTACCTCTAATCTACGCATAACCCATTGCCCATTATCTTGATTAATGGTCTCCCATGAAAAAGATGTGGATTTGATGGGGTGATTTGTGTGAGATTTAGTGTAGAATAGCTCTCTTTTTTGTTTTTGAAAATAATTATTTTTGCTTAATTTTTAGATTAATTTATTGTTTTTTTATTTTTCATGTTCTTAGGGCTTACACATAGTTTGTATTAGGCTTAGTTTACATCCATTGCATCAAACAATGCAATAGAATACAATTCTTAGTGAATGTTAGCTCTCTTTAGTTTAAACATAGATCTAAGATCATTAATTCTAGTTTAAATATGTATTTGTTGTTGAAATTGTTTAGATTAGAGTGTTAGCAAGTATTAGGAGTAGCTTAATCTTTCAAAAAATTTCTTAAAACTGTAAAAAAATCCTTGAATTTGACTACTTTCTCTTAATGGACTAAATTTTATCATTAAGGATGATTAATCTTGTTCAAGAGGCCAAAAAATTAAAAAATGTGTTAATTGGAAACTAAATTAATTATATAAGTAGTCAATTTTTTTTGAGTGTTTTGAGAGCATCTAGATGTATCAAAATACCTAATAACTTTAATTTTTTCATCGATTTGAGAAATTTGACTCTTTGCTTAATTTTACCTTATAAGAGGAGACTATAATTAAGAGTCTAATTAATCCTCTATTTTAAATTAATTTACACAATTATTGATGCACAAAGATTAACATTCTCTTGCTCTATCCAATGATGTGCTCAATTGTGTGAATTAATTAAGGATTAGTGATTAATTAGTCCTTGATTAGTATAAAAGAGAAAGATTAGTAAAAAGATTAATTTTAGATTAATTCTTAATCACCTTTTTTTTACATAATGCATTAAGGCTAATGAGCATTCAATGAGTAGATACTCATGAGTTGTCAAAATTGTCTATTTTAGTAGGCGTCATTTATGAAGGGTATCAAGAGTGTCATTAAAAGGTTGACTTTTTTGATTCCCACTTACCTTTTTGAAAAAATATCCATACAGCTTTCATTTTAAATTCAAAAAATAAAAAAATCATATTTCTCGCTACTTTAAAAAAAAAAACCCCGACCGTCGTGAAAAAATTCTGACTGTGAAAGAAACTTCGCAGTGAAAGAAATTCTGGCCATGAAAGAAAAAATTCCGATCGTAAAAGAAATTCCGGCCTAAAAAAAATTTTCGAGTATGAAAGAAATTCGACTGTGAAAGAAATTTCGATTGTGAAAGAAATTTCAGTTGTGAAAGAGATTCCGACCATAAAAGAAAAAATTTCGATCGTGAAAAATCAGGGGTGACAAAAAAATTCAAATTTTTCGTGAAGCGGATCCGGTTCACGCGATGACGTGAAACTTTGGAGACCCGTATCTTCTAAATCGTATATTCGATGAAGGCGCTCTAGGGCTCATCAGAAAGCTGACATCGAGCTCTTCGACTTTGGACCTAGCCGTCCGAAGTCAAAATCAACCATTTTGGCCTCCGATCAGTAGCCTTAAAATTCGACCCGAAATTCAAGGCTAAAAATAGCCCAAAACTATGAAAAATCTCAAAAAACAACGCGAAAATGACGAGCCATATTTGGGCTACTTTTTGAGTGTCTAAATGACAAAATCATGGACAACTTAGGAAAACAAAGTTGCACTCCAAAAATACTACAACTCCCTCATATAGAGTTTTTTAAAATTACTTTTTGGAACTCTCAAAGTGTTGCGAAAGAGGGAAAAAATTCTTAAATTTTTTCCCCCGTCTTGAGACAATGATAGAAAACAACCTTCTCTTTCATCTAGGAAGTTCTTAGCATATGCTTTTTTCGAAAAAATATCTCTAAGAGATCGTTCACGTGCGTATAGCGCTTAAGCTAATTACGATGAACGGACATCCATTTGATCCAACGAAGAGTACACCAAGCCTCTTGAGCCTGTAAAACGGGCTGTGGGAGAATATCAAAAAAAAATGTGATTGCTTATTTTAAGGAGGATTTAGACACTTTGACATGGCCACGATAGCGGGATTACCAAGGATCACACAAAGACTGAACCTAATGGGGCTGACATCTTCGAGCCATTGAGATCTATGCCGCAAATTCATCTTCCAATACCATTGGCCGTGCCTATAACAAGTATGTCATTGGATTTTACACCCCTTATCACTTCGATTCCATCGAGCTTTGGCCCATTGCATAACATTCCCGCAAATCCTAAAAGTATTAGCCCTTCCCTGGATGCCCACACCTTGGATATACTGACTAGTCTAGGAAGGGGGATGGCCCAAGGACTCACTGAGTCTCTTTCAAGAGCACTCACATATGGCCTCACTGACATACAGAAATACGACTGTTTAAATTTTCAAATTATGGGCAAATACGACGGAACAACAGACCCTGTTCAATTCATTCAAATGTTTTGTAGGATTCCAGATCCCACTACGCAATGAATTTGGGGGTACTAGCAGCGGAAGTAGCACTTCTTGCGTGGGACAGGGTCCCACACTCGAGGACTCGCCCACGGATATCCAGACAAGAGACTAATCTATTGGTTCTTCCAAAACCGAACTCAAAAAAACTTTCCTTGCCCAGAAAGCACGTGCGATTCCTCCAGGATAACTTTTCTCTAACGTAGTCAAAAGCCTTAACTAATTGAACTCATCTGACCGAACCCGTAATAAGTCCCATAGTCAGATCAGGGAAAAAGACTGTACTTGGATCATAGAGACCAATACTTTTTTCCTCATTGAGAGATACAGCCGTTGATTCTTTTCCATAGAACAATTTTTATCCAGGATTTACCTCATCTATCGTACTATACAGAAATTGAGTCTCGATTTACGGATCCATCAGTCCAGCCTAACCCCATCCACCAGTCCCATGGGTTAGCCAACCGCCCATGGGTTAGCCAACCGCCCAACCAATGTAGTGATGGGATCCAATTAGGAATTTGGTTAGGTTTTGTCCCGGGTACCAGGGAAAAGAGTTTCCACGTCCCCTAGCCGGATATTCATGCAAACATAAAACTAGTCACACCACTTACACACCCAATATGAACTTGTCTTTTTCACAGATTCAACAATCTTTAAAACAATCATTTAATGAAACCATAGTGTTACTGATCATAATCTTCTAGTTATCCAGTTGAATCCTAATTTCTAATTCCTTCCGTCTCGGTGTACCTATGGCATCATTGGTAACCAGAACGCTCACCACCTGTTCACTCAGGGGCCTTTTCTATAGTTCCTAGCTCATAGTACCTAGCAATATAATCAGATAAAAATATCCAGATGGAATCTCCGTTGAAGATCAGCAAGATCAACCAACATATCCATATAAAAGAGCCATGGACTCATTCGTTGAGGACCAGCAAGGTCAATCAACCAGATCCATACCCGAATTCAGAAAACAACTCTTACTCCTTGTTCCAATATCTTCCCCGACGTACTCGTGGGTATCTTCGACGACCCAGAGCCCGAGCACTGTATGGTAAGCATCCTCTAGGATCCTTCGCAGGTCACCTAGCGCTTCACTCATAGGCCACTTCCTTGGTCCCTCATCCACTGTACCGGAAGCTCACCATTTAATCAAACCGAGGCTGGTAGACCTCGACCGACCTTACTACGCGAGACGTCCTCCGATGACTCTCCGTCTCAACAGTTGCAACTTTAACAGATAGATCTCCCACGACCTCATTCACAAGATGGTCAAAATGCTTCCCCAACAATCTTGACATAAAACAGTCATTTAAAAACAGATTTCAGAAACAAATACAGTTCCAACAATATTTTCATCTTTTCTCATTACTCCACATCCTTTCACATTAGACCCCATCTTTTTTTAATCTTACCACAATTTTATTTTCATCATCGATCCCTATCACATCACATTATTCCTACATCAAATCACATCCAATCGCATTATCCACACATCAATCCACACCATCCATCCACATCAATCCACACGTCAATCCACATCATTCAAACATCCATGCACATCAATCCACATTATCTACACATCAATCCACCTCATTTCATAAGCATTCCCATTCTCATCTAATCACATCTTTTTCTATCTCATCACTTATTCTCTCATAAGCATCTACCCCTATATCTCATCACTTCACATACATTAACATGTATCCAGTTTACATCGCATCTTATTACATTCATTTCACATCACATCTCATTCATTCACATCATCCTGATTCACATGCTAACACATTCATTCATGTTCCTTATCGTTTATTCACATCCCGATTCACATCACATCACATCCATTTACATCTTATATCATTCATTCACATCCTGATTCACATCACATCACATCCATTAACACCCCTTATCATTCATTCACATCCCGATTCATATCACATCACATCCATTCACATCTTGATTTATATCACATCACATCCATTCACATCCCTTATCATTCATGCACATCCTATATCATTCATCATGCACATCCTATATCATTCATGCACATCCTATATCATTCATTCACATACCTTATCATTCATATCTATCCAATTTACATTAAATCTCATCGCTTCAATTCTCGTTTATGTTCATCACATTTACATCTACATATATTCTCCCACATACATCCACATCTATACTTATCACATATACATCCACATCTATCCTTTCACATACATCCACATCCATACTTATCACATACACATCCACATCTATCCTTTCACATACATCCACATCCATACTTATCACATACACATCCACATCTATCGTTTCACATACACACATCCACATCCATTCTTTAACATACATCCACTTCTATTCTTCACATACATTCACATCCATCCATCCATTCATTCCCATCTATCAGATTCACATTACTTCTCATCACATCTATTCACCTCACATTCTCGTCACTCCTATTCTCATCACAGCCATCCATCCATTCATTTCCATCTGATTCGCATCCCATCCATCACATCTATTTACCTCTCATTCTCATCACATCTATCCATCCATTCATTCTCATCTATTTGATTCGCATCACAGCTCATCACATCTTTTACCTCTCATTCTCATCACATCTATCCATCCATTCATTTTTATCTATTTAATTCGCATCACATCTCATCACATCTATTCTTAGAATGCAAGAGAATCCTTATTTTTGATATAAAGATTCTTTACATATCTATTTATGCATAATTTTAATTTTAAGGAGAAAAACACTTTCAAAATAAATAAAAATCTTTTATGCATCTTTCTATGCATAAATTCAATTTTGATGAGAATAACTCTTTTGAAATAAAAAAAAATTTCTTTATGCATAAAATAAAAATTGATGAGAATAACTCTTTTGAAATAAAAATAAATTTCTTTATGCATCATCCTATGCATAAAATAAAAATTGATGAGAATAACTCTTTTGAAATAAAAATAAATTTCTTTATGCATCTTCTTATGCATAAAATAAAAATTGATGAGAATAACTCTTTTGAAATAAAAAAAATTTCTTTATGCATCTTCCTATGCATAAAATAAAAATTGATGAGAATAACTCTCTTGAAATAAAAATAAATTTCTTTATGCATCTTCCTATGCATAAAATCAAAATTACACTTTTAGAATACACAATTGGTGGGAATTACTCTTTTTGGATAATAAAAGATAAAATTTATTTCACCAATTTTTAAAAAATTTTACCATAACCTCCTTTGTATGACTGACCATTTTGTAATTTTTTCTAACTTAAAATTACTTAAAAATTATCCCCAATTGATTCTAAGCACTCTAAACTAATCAAATTTCACTTTTAAAAGAGAAACAATATGAAAAGTTTAATTCCAATAGTTAGATTACTTAACTAAGATAAAGAAGGGCTGAATTTAAGAATGAGAGAGGGGGAAAGCCTTTCCAGCAAGGCATAGTTTCAGATTATCATTTTAAAGATAACAAAAATTATAAAACCATTAAAAGAATAAAAAAAAAGTAAGATTTTTAACTTACATAAAATTCTGAGAGCTTTCCTTTGGCTTGATGGTTTGAGGGATCTACTCTTGTTTGCAACAAGAGTGGCCACCAATTCTTTAGAAGAGAGAAATGTAAAAAACTAATGAATTATTAAGAAATTCATAGTTCTTGGCTTTGGGTGGAGCAGAGTAACAATGTATAAAACACTATTAAGCTGCAACAAAGGGAGAGGCTTATATTTAAAGAAAAAAGTGAGCTTATAACCAAGCAAACTGATTATAGAATTTTCGAGATGAGTTTGGTCAAATTTTGACCATTTTTAGGTCAGTTTAGCTTACTTTTTGGAACTAGACTTGAATTAGGAGAGAGGAGAGATGAAATATCTCAATTTTTGATAATTTTTGTGAAGTAGGCGCCTCCTTCATGAGGGGGGAATTCCATTGTGAGGTATCAAAAATCCATTTTTTTAGTAATTCCTTTGGTCCTTAGTCCACTCTTCATCTTATGTGAGTATTTACTCATTTTTTAGGGGATTTTCTTTATTTCTTCTATTTATCTTGTCCACACATTTGGATGAATTTGATTGGCCCCTCAAAACCTTTATTTTTTTTAAAAATCTGGATCCCTAGGATAAGGCCTCTTGAACAGATTATACTTGATTTCTAATGCACCTTCTGAAAATCTTTTTGAACTTCTGTTTCGAGGGAACTTATTTTAATAAGAGATATTTTCCATCTAAAAATATTCAAAATCTGAATAACCAATCTTTAGAATATTTTCTCTCTCTAGGTCAAAACAGGCAGAAACAAGATCTTTTATATTTCTGAAGAGGGGATTGATTACAGGGGAAGATACTGGACATCCTAAGAGGCTGGGGAGGAATCTTACATTCTACCCCACTTAAAAAACGCGAGATGTCCTCATCTCGCAAAACTAGAGGAGAATTCTTTTCCTTAAGATCCAATTGATTCTGGGTTCCTTATAGTTTGGAGAACCCAACAGACTCCTGGAATCTAGCTGTAGGATCCCAGACCCCATTGCGCAATGAATTTGGGAGTGCTAGCAGCGGAAGTAGCACTTCTTGCATGGGACAAGGTCCCACACTCGGGGCCTCGCCCACGGATATCCAAACAAGAGACTAATCCATCGATTCTTCCAAAATCGAACTTGGAAAAACTTCCCTTGCCTTGAAAGCACGCGCAATTCCTCCAGGATAACTTTTCTCTAACGTAGTCAAAAGCCTTAACTAACTGAACTCATCTGATCGAACCCGTAAGTCCCATAGTCACATCAGGGAAAAAGACTGTACTTGGATCATAGAGACCAACGCTTTTTTCCTCATTGAGAGGCACAACCATTGATTCTTTTTCATAGAATAATTTTTATCCAAGATTTATCTCATCTATCGTACTATACAAAAATTGAGTCTCAATTTACGGATCCATAAGTCCAGCCTAACCCCATCCAGTCCCATGGGTTAGCCAACTGCCTAACCACTGTAGTGATGGGATCCAATTAAGATTTTGATTAAGTTTTGTCCCAGGTACCAGGGAAAAGAGTTCCCAGGCCCCCTAGCCGGATATTCATGCAAACATAAAACTAGTCACACCACTTACACACCCAATACGAACTTGTCTTTTTCGCAGATTCAACAATCTTTAAAACAATCATTTAATGAAACCATAGTGTTACTAATCATAATCCTCTAATTATCCAGTTGAATCCTAATTTCTAATTCCTTCCGTCCTCATCGGTGTACCTATGGTATCATTGGTAACCAGAACGCTCACCACCTGTTCACTTAGGGACCTTTTCTATAGTTCCTAGCTCATAGTACCCGGCAATATAATCACGTAAAAATATCCAAATAGAATCTTCATTAAAGATCAGCAAGATCAACCAACAGATCTATATAAAAGAGCCATGGACTCATTCGTTGAGGACCAGCAAGGTCAATCAACCAGATCCATGCCCGAATTCAGAAAATAACTCTTATTCCTTGTTCCAATATCTTCCCCGACGTACTCGTGGGTATCTTCGGCAACCCAGAGCTCGAGCACCGTATGGTCAGCACCCTTTAGGATCCTTCGTAGGTCACCTCTAGTGTTTTACTTATAGGCCGCTTCCTTGGTCCCTCATTCACTGTACTGGAAGCTCACCATTTAATCAAACCGAGGCTGGTCAAGACCTCGGCGATCTTGCTACACGCGAGACGTCCTCTGATGACTCTCCGTGAACAGTTGCAACTTTAACAGATAGGTCTCCACGACCTCATTTCGAAGACGATCAAAATGCCCCAATATTCTTGACATAAAACAATCATTTAAAAGTAGATTTCAGAAATAAATACAGTTCCAACAATATTTCTATCTTTTCTTATTACTCTGCATCCTTTCACATTAGACCCCATTTTTTTCATCTTACCACAATTTTATTTTCATCTCATCAATCCCTATCACATCACATTATTTCTACATCAAATCACATCCAATCGCATCATCCACACATCAATTCACACCATCCATACATCTATCCACATCAATCCATACCTCAATCCACATCATTCAAACATTCATGCACATCAATCCACATTATCCACATTAATGCATCTCATTTTATAAGCATTCTCATTCTTATCTAATCACATCTTTTTCTATCTCATTACTTATTTTCTCATTTATCCTCATCAGATCTCACCCACTTGCATCTACCCATATATCTCACTTCACATACATTAATATCTATGCAGTTTACATCGCATCTTATCACATTCATTTCACATCACATCTCATTCATTCACATCCTGATTCACATGCTAACATATT
The DNA here is from genome assembly GCF_041138505.1 of Cibotium barometz. Lineage (NCBI taxonomy): Eukaryota > Viridiplantae > Streptophyta > Polypodiopsida > Cyatheales > Cibotiaceae > Cibotium > Cibotium barometz. The sequence goes on from NC_141064.1 coordinate 49,846,096, forward strand.
CATTCATGTCCCTTATCGTTCATTCACATCCCGATTCACATCACATCACATCACATCACATCCCTTATCATTCATTCACATCTCGATTCACATCACATCACATCCATTCACATCTTATATCATTCATTCACATCCTGATTCACATCACATCACATCCATTCACATCTCTTATCATTCATTCACATCTTGATTCATATCACATCACATCCATTCACATCCCTTATCATTCATTCACATCCTATATCATTCATTCACATCCTATATCATTCATTCACATCCCTTATCATTTATATCTATCCAATTTACATCACATCTCATCGCTTCAATTCTCGTTCATATCTGTCACATTTACATCCACATATATTCTCACATACATCCACTTTCATACTTATCACATACACATCCACATCTATCCTTTCACACATACATCCATATCCATACTTATCACATACACATCCACATCTATCCTTTCACATACATCCACATCCATACTTATCACACATCCACATCTATCCTTTCATATACACACATCCACATCCATTCTTTAATATACATCCACTTCTATTCTTCACATACATCCACATCCATCCATCCATTCATTTTCATCTATCAGATTCACATTACTTCTCATTACATCTATTCACCTCACATTCTCATCACTCCTATTCTCATCACATCCATCACATCCATCCATCCATTCATTCCCATCTATCTGATTCGTATCCCATCTCATCACATCTATTTGCCTCTCATTCTCATCTATCCATCTATCCATCCATTCATTCTCATCTATTTGAATCGCATCACATCTATTTACCTCATTCTTATCACATCTATTCTCATCACATCCATCCATCCATTCATTCCCATCTATTTACCTCTCATTCTCATCACATTTATTCTCATTATATCTATCCATCCATTCATTCTCATCTATTTGATTTACATCATATCTCATCACATCTATTTACCTCTCATTCTCATCACATCTATCCATCCATTCATTCTCATCTATTTGATTCACATCACATCTCCTCACATCTATTCTTAGAATGCAAGAGAATCCTTATTTTTTATATAAAGATTTTTTACACATCTATTTATGCATAATTTTAATTTTACGGAGAATAACACTTTTAAAATAAAAATAAATATTTTATACATCTTTCTATGCATAAATTCAATTTTGATGAGAATAACTCTTTTGAAATAAAAATAAATTTTTTTATGCATCATCCTATGCATAAAATAAAAATTGATAAGAATAACTCTTTTGAAATAAAAATAAATTTCTTTATGCATCTTCTTATTGCATAAAATAAAAATTGATGAGAATAACTCTTTTGAAATAAAAATAAATTTCTTTATGCATCTCTTTTAAATAAAAATAAATTTCTTTATGCATCTCTTTTGAAATAGAAATAAATTTCTTTATGCATCTTCCTATGCATAAAATAAAAATTGATAAGAATAACTCTTTTAAAATAAAAATAAGTTTCTTTATGCATCTTCCTATATGCATAAAATCAAAATTACACTTTTATAATACACAATTGGTGGAGATTACTCTTTTTGGATAATAAAAGATAAAACTTATTTCACCAATTTTTAAAAAATTTTGTTATAACCTATCATTTTTTAATTTTTCCTAACTTAAAATTACTTAAAAATTATCCCCAATTGATTTTAAGCACTCTAAACTAATCAAATTTCACTTTTAAAAGAGAAATAATATGAAAATTAATTCCAACACTTAGATTACTTAACTAGGATAAAGAAAGACTGAATTTAAGAATGAGAGAGGGGGAAAGCCGTTTCAACAAAGCATAGCTTCAGATTATCATTTTAAAGATAACAAAAATTAAAAAACTATTAAAAAGTAAGATTTCTAACTTACATAAGTTTCCGAGAGCTTCCTTTGGCTTGATGATTTGAGGGATCTACTCTTGTTTGCAACAAGAGTGGTCACCAATTCTTTAGACTAAAATAAATTATTAAGAAATTCATATTTCTTGGCTCTGGAGTGGAGCAGAGTATCAGTGTATAAAACACTATTAAGCCTCAACAAAGGGGGAGGCTTCTATCTAACCAAGCAAACTGATTCTATAATTTTCCAAATGAGTTTAGTCAATTTTTGACTATTTTTAGTTCCGTTTAGCTTACTTTTTGGAACTAGACTTAAATTAGGAGAGAGGAGAGATGAAATATCTCAATTTTTGATAATTTTAAACTCCACTACATATGTGAAGTAGGCGCCTCCTTCATGAGGGGAATTCCATTGTGAGGTGTCAAAAATCTATTTTTTTAGTAATTTCTTTGGTCCTTAGTCCACTCTTCATCTTATGTGAGTATTTACTCATTTTTGAGGAGATTTTCTTTATTTCTTCTATTTATCTTCTCCACACATTTAGATGAATCTGATTGGCCCCACAAAACCTTAATTTAAAATTTTTAAAAAATCTGGACCCCTAAGATAAGGCCTCTTGAACAGATTATACTTGATTTTTAATGCACCTTCTGAAAATCTTTTTGAACTTCTATTTCGAGAGAACTTATTTTAATAAGAACAGATATTTTTTCATCCAAAAATATTCAAAATCTGAATAACCTCTCTAGAATATTTTCTCTCTAAGTCAAAATAGGCAGAAACAAGATCTTTTATATTTCTGAAGAGGGGATTGATTAAGGAAAGATACTCGACATCCTGAGAGGCTGGGGAGGAATCTTACATGTTTGAACAGAGATGTGAAGCCTTTGGAAATCCCAACTGCCTCACTAAGGTACATGCGTTGAACTTATGCTTATAGGAAAAAGCTAGTCGATGGTTTATCGCGACGATTAAGACTAACTTCAAAACCTTGAAATCAGCCTTTATGCATGGCTTTTTCAGAGACAAGGTGATCGGTGGAGTGCAGTAACAGAACTCTATTCAATTGAGCGTCAATTAAATGAATCCATTAGAGATTTTATCCTTAGGATAAAATTGTTGGACTCATGTTGTAAGTCATGGGAAAAATTAAACGATGTTCAATTGAAGAGATGTTTCATGATGGGCTTAAAGAATAATAGCTTACACAACTTGATCATTGTAACCAATCCGAAAACATTCGATCAATGTTGTAAAGAAGCAATACGTTTAGATGACAACATGCTAGAAGATGATCATGCTACGAGGTGTTCCTCATCTAAACCAAGTGAAGTAATGTCAAAAGAAAGATCGATCTCGGAATTGACATTCCTAGAATTTTATGCAACCTTGCTTGAAACCTTATAGCATCTCTAAGAGAGGATAAAAACCTTCAAACCCAGACATCCTTAATGCCTCTAAAAGTGAGGAAAAAAATACCTTGTGTTGAGTGCAATCACTACGACCATCCCAATCCTCATTGTGCATAGACGACACATGTTCTTCTATACTGCATATATTGTAAAATCTTTGACCATGATACTAAAAAGTGTCTCACTTCCTCTACAATGGGCTCAAAACCTCCCATGCACCAAACAAAAACAGTCCAAAGAGTAGAAACTGCTCAAGAAACAGTTAATCGAACACTTGAATGTTTCTATTGTCATGGATCTCACAAGGTGGTAGACTGCCTATTTTGGAATACTTCCATGTGCCCATAGTCACTAACACCTTACAACTAATGTGTGAACGATGTGACATTGATCACATGTTCCAAAATTGCGCAAGACAAGTTGCTTCAATGCAACTTGTCTCACAAAATACAACTCTTAATATCTTAAGTGTATAAAATGGGCAACTGGCCACGGTACCCTTGAATGTGCTTACACGTTTACAAGCTAAGGCACGACAAACAGTCAAAAGGAATGCAAAAGACAATACCTCAACATGGGTAGAAGAATATGCTTTAAAACAGAACCCAAAATAGAAAACAAAACCTTCTAAACCCAAGAAAGGTAAGAGACAGCAAACTGTTGAAACCAAGGTCTAGTTAAAAGACAGGGAAAAGGAGCCTGTATAGAGGACATAAACCCAAAAGGAGACATAAACACAAAAGAGCCAAAAGCTGTACAAGATGCAGAAGCATTCATGTTAAAGACCACCATACAAATCTCCACACCAATATATGCAACACGGAATACAAAAACCCAAAAGAAAATTCGATCTCATCGCATGGATAAACATAATGAAAAACTGACAAACTAAAGAAAGTCAGAGAATGAAACAAGTTCTAGTACATCACTAAGTGAGGATGAAACAAGTTCTTACTCCTTGCTCAGTGTACCACATAGACCAATCAAGAAACTAGAACCCACCCAACCACCCCAAATGGATAATGATGATCACATGACATATGCGGAACGCAAAAAGCAAGCTCAGGAGAGCATGCTAAACTTGGTTGAATGTCTTACAGGGTCACCGGTTGTGATTGAGCCTTATAATTCCAATCCTAAAACAGCAACCAAAATACAAAGCCTAGAGGAGTATCGCTTCCCCTTTCAAGAAGAGGAAGACATACTCTCTACAGAAAAGTCATTTGGAACATATTGTAAGAACTATACGCTTGAGAAAGCACGTGAGAAATTCGATAATTTCCTTACAAGATTAAAACAGTCTCTCAAAACCTCATTTGGAGAGATGCTCTTCTCTCATGATAAAGCCAGCATCACATCAGCACTTGCATCTTTAAGGGCTCAACCTAAGTTATACAAGGACATAACTAACTCCATAGAACAAGACTATGAGGCTTCACAAGTTTCCAAACAGACCTCATTAAGAATTGTTAGAGGACCAAGTGTGCCAGTGTACGCATTAGATACTCTTAAAAAAGCTGAAAGCCAAAATGAGGATAAAAGTGAATGGGAGTATGAAACAGAAATGTGATTTGAAGCCGAAACAATAACCAAAACACCCATGGTTCCTTTAGAAGATTCTATCATGGAATGGTTGGATTTTCCTACAGGAAATTATGTTAAGCACAAGCGCGCATTCATTAGCCCTCGAGCTAGTCATAACATCGTGACAATAGACACTTGGGTGTCATTGGGATAACCTAAACTCACCCCTACAAGAAATAGTCTTGCAAGAGGAGCTAATGGAAGAAACATTCAAGTTCCAGGTTACTTCAGATATACTACTCAAACAATCGATGGCGATATGGAATTTACATTCCATGTTATCCTAGATTCCCTTGAGTATGATGTCGTTCTTGGTGGAGGAACTTGGATAGGTCAATCGTTGTATTTACTAGATGAATCCATGCAAATAGTTGCCTTGAACACTCCTGCTCTGCTGTGCAGGCAATGTACAATTGCTATTACGAGAGGAAGAAACCTTGCAAAGTGTTGGAACTTCCAACATATCTTACTGAAAAGATCCCTAAGATTCTCGTTGGATTGAAAATTTCAAATAAAATCACTACAACTCAAGCACAGCTTTATCCAACATGAGAACACAATCTCATGATCCTAGAGCTATGAGATGATTTGTTAGGTCAACCAACACTCACGGCCCATCTTGAAAGAATAAACTTTATACAAGACTTGAACATGCCATGTTTAAGGTACTTTGAACATACATTGTATATTGAAACTAACCCCCTCACTTGCAAGTTTTTTGTGGAGTTATGTGTTGGAAGAAGATTTGATCTTGGGACATAAATGGACTATTGCTGCCCAAGCACTACTGTGCTTTGCTTAGCGATAGAGTTATCATGATGGTCAACGACAAAAAGTTGACAATACCATACTGCAAGGAAAAGGATCCAACTTTAATGGATATCTATGATGCTAAATGCAAAAGGATACACACCTCTTCCGCAAAAGCCCCTCTACATAATGACCTACCATCTGCGTCAACAACCGACTCCAATAAAGCATCTACTCCTTCAACCCCATACTCACCTATGACATTCGATGCCAAAACCTCACAATCAGCAGCAGCTAATCTTGAAGAAGTTCCCAAAGCCAAACTATCTATCTCTAACAAGGAAATCAAAAGAAAAGTCCTGGAGCCTATGCATGTTTATCGACAAACCTCACCAAAGGAGAACCACACGCTCAAAGGCCTCGTTATCAATAGCCACTCCACAAGAGACTCCAGCCTCATCATTATCAACAATGCCCATGAGTCTTAAACCTGCAGTCTTAGCGCCAACCAAAGTCAAGGAGGTTCCCAAACCTTTCACATCAACCCTAAAGAAAACTCCACCAAGGCTCCCACAATCACGCTATCTTCATAGTATTAAAATGTGGGTGGAGAAGCAGCTACTTGTAGCTCTAGGCTACTATGAAGTGCCAATCAAATTTGGGTGCCTCGACAGTCAAAATCTCTTCTTCAACACAGCACTCGGAGGCCAAGGAAGAAGAAGAGTACTCCACAACATAGTCCACAAAAGCCTATGCAAGTTCCTCAAAGAACTCCACTAATGTAACAAGTGTGGGTACCAAAAACACTACTGTAGGCACAAGGGTACTACCAAAGAAATACCAAAGATTGGGTCCCCAAGCGCATCACAAAGACCCCTAAGCTTGCACAAAGAAGAAAGCCTCAACACCAAGCACATCGACCACCAGTTTACAGTGTTCATCAAAGATGGGTGCATATGCCTGTGCTTCAAACAACAAGGATACTATAATGGTAATTCCATCATGTGGTTGCCAAAATCGAACAATGTAAAGAAAACCTTACCACCGACTTCAATCCCAAAAACTTCACCTAAAGTTCGACAAGAATGGAGACCCAAGAAGTAATAAGCAAATCACTCAATCACTCTCGTGCATTCAGTACCAACACAAGAGCTTGTGTGTTCAAGAAAACAATCAGCAGTCTTCTCTATTGTCTCGACAACATCTGAGCAACAAATTCTAGAATCAATATCCACATCGACAACGGAGACTTATGAGCGCATCAAGGACAAATTAACAATGCTCTTGTCACCGCTTTGGATATGAGAAATAAGTGCATAAGAAGTGGTTGATTGCAAGTCATGACCTAGATGACCCATTAAAAAAAAAACCCTCAAGATCAAAACCTGCAACTTCATCGAATTAGGCCATTTTGCGAAATAACTCTTCACGACCAAAAATCCTGCAATCTCACGAGTTCAGGTTTCTCTCACGAATTATAGTCTCATGGCTTAAGAACCTACACTTTCACGATTTAAGCCCATCACGGATTAAGCCATATCATGCAATAGCCACTATATATTTGTTATGCTTATTGCTTACTATTCTTTTGGCTAAATTAATGTAGCAACTGCTCCATGAGTACATATCCATACTCATGCACTGGAGAACATTTGCACCAAAGCCTCACCATCAATAACTTCCAGATACATTCCTAGATGGGAGGGCCATGGTGGATGTCAATGGTATAACCCAGCGCTTGGAATTTTCCTTCAAGTTACGAACCTCTCCAAACGACGCTACCATCTTCACAAATCAATGATCTTTAATCCTTAGTGAAGATATCTATATTAGCCTTACAAGTCCATTCTTTCAATCCTCAACAACTATTAGCTACTTCAACACAAAACGATTCAATAAGAGTCTACATGACTCAATTCTTGTACTTAATGTAAATTTGCTTTATAAGAGCACTTAAATATACATAAAAACATAAAAAGCATATGGGCGAAAAAGACAAGAACAGGTATTTCTCAACAACATTTGATAAGAATCCTGCCGCACAAAGAAATATCATCAAATGCCAATTACTTCAAGTGATAAATGTCGCTTCAATGAATCAAATAAAGAACTAAGAATCACCATCTCGTTCTAACGATTAAGTCTACGTTCCTCCGGAATCCTTCCCTCCTCTCCTATTATTAACATCTCTTAGTGTCCCAACTAACAAAAATCACATGTAACCTTGGCGATGATTGCCAAGAACAAATTAAGCAAAAAAAAGGACTCACACAAATATAAAAATGCAATCATTCGCCACCCCACACCCCGTTAGGAATTCCCAATACACCACTAACCTATTCATTCATTAACTAGCTTTTCTTATTCCTTTCAAAGGAACAAAGACCATTGAACGTCACTCAACATTAATGCCATCGATAAATCTTGTTCATTCTTCCCATACGAAGGTCTTCAACGTGATCACCAGGACGCGATCGCCATAGAAGGAAAGGATGTTAATCCAATTCTAGGATTAACAAGAGCTATCGCCATTATCTTATATCAAGGAGTCACGATAGATACACCAAAGGGTCATATATTCAAGATATGAAGCAATAGTGTCCAAAACTTCAACTTGGACGGGTGCCCAAATGGTGTGACGGAGTATTTATGGCAATTCCCACTTCAAGAGTGTGTGGCAGCAAGTTAGGATAAAGTTCTAAGTGATGTACTTCATAGATATATTATGAGAGTAATTGTAATAGCATTAGGCCTCTTATGAGTCTAAAGTGCCTAGCCGGCCATAGTTTAAGTGAGTGTGAACACTTATGGCCATATATATAAGTGAATTTCTCTCATAATACAACATACTCTCCCATTGTGCAATTGAGTCTTGCTCTTGCTAATCCTCTTACTAATCTCTCCCTAATGCATGCTAGTGAGTGTGTGTGAGTGAAGTGAGGTGAGGAGGGATGAGAACCCGTAGTGTAACGCGGCGGTGTGACAACGCTCGCCGAGAAGCGCGTTGGAATTTCTTCTCAAGGAGTTGTAGAGCTTAGAGACCTCAAGGGTTACGAGCTCAGCTATTGGAAAGATCCTCACGACAGTTGCGGTTCACCAGGTAATCTCTTTTTGGGGATGTGTTTCAAGGAGGGTTAAGGTGAGCCATAACATGGTCGCAAATGGTTTTTGTAACAGTCCAACTAAGAGTACCCTTTATGTAAAGAGTAAAGATTATTTTTTAGTCATCGTTTTATACGCTAATGACATGCTGCTCACACAGGTCCTAATGAGAAGAAGATTTCAACCTTCAAGGCTAAATTACATACGTCATTTGAGATGAAAGATTTGCATTATTATTTGGGCATACAATTTATGCAACATAATGATAGTATTGTGATGTTGTAGTCAAAGTACATATACAGAGATTGCTAGCATGATTTAGTCTTGAAGAGTATAAACACGTTACTACACCTCTAGAGACATGTCTTAGGCTTAGTCTCCAAGATGCAGGTGAACCGTTTGATGCATCACTTTATCAAAGCAGGTTGTTGGTGCCTCATCTATCGATGCAATACAAGACCAGACATTCAGTTTGGGGTCTCCCACTTGAGCAAGTTTATGCACAGTCTTAAAAGTAAGCATTTACAGGTTGCTAAGAGAGTATTTCAATACTTACAGAGTACTCAATCCCTTGGCCTATTCTATGCTAAGGGGGGTGATATTTAGCTGCATGCTTTTAGTGATTGCGATTGGACAAGATGTTATGACATGCGAATGTCCCACTAGTGGTTAATGATTCATGTATATATCATGGCTCAACACAAGAAGCTTTCAATAGTGGCCGCTTTGAGCTATGAACTTGAGTATAGGGTAGCTTTTACAAAGATTGTGGAGTAGTTTATAAAACTTTTGGCAAATTTTGGTGTTGAACAACAGTCTCTCACCTCCATCTTCATTAACATCTAGAGTACATTAGCCCGTTGTTTGTGAGAAACCCAATGTTCCATCTAAAGCACATTGAGGTGCATTATCATTATGTAAGGAAGAGGCTCATTGTAGGAGAGATTAACTTGGCTTATGTCTCTACACACGATAATGTGGCATGTATGTTCATGATGAAGGGCTCTCTCATGAGAGTTCGAATCTCTTCGCAAAGCTTTGGGCTTATTGCCATTTGGAGATTGATTAGCCACATGATCCATGTAAATGTACACATTATCACTAGAGGAGGAATTTGTTGTTAGCACTCATCTCCTGTCTGTACATTACACACTAGGACCTGTGTTGTGGGTGTGCCCGCCCGTTTAGGTGTTTTTCCATTTTTCATGTATTTTTTCCTGTTTTCTGTGGTCGTGGGGCGTGTTGGCCACCTATTTTTTGGTCTGGCCGACTATGTTCAATATTGGCCAATTGATATTTTCCTAGCCGACTGTTTTTGGGCTGGCCGACAAGCAACCCAAGGCCATATATATCCATGGCCCTGCCCCCCACACTTTGTATTACATTTCGGGATTTTCTAGTGTATATAGTGAGTTTATACAACTTCTCTCTTCCGCTCTCATGTGCGTTTTTCTCTCTAAGTAGTTGTCTTCATTTCCGCTATGTATTCTGACATGGCATCAGAGCCCCAGGTGACTTGAAGCTTGGAGACAGTGGGACCTTGAGGGTTTGCTGATTTGTGGTGCTGATTGGAGATTGCTTGCACTGTTCGGGAGTTGGAGATCGGGTAGAAGGTGGCCATCACTATTGGATAGCCACCTTGCATACTATTTGCAGCCTCTTCTTCATTTTTTTTTCGACCCACCCTCCCTTCACAAGACCTTGTGAACCCTTGAAATGGCAAACTTGCTTGAGATGGCTGAGAAGCACGTGAAGATCCCTACTCTCCCCACATTCCCGGTGGATCGACAGTTGGACGAGAACAACTATGGCATATGGAAGATAATGATGGAGTCTTATGACTTGGATGATTTCATTGTGGTTGGTGTTCCATTGTTGGAGTTGGAGGACGGGGAGCTTTTACCCTCAAGAACGGGAGGCTCAAGCACAATTGTGGGATCGTGCCAATGCCTATGTGCGTTCTTTCATCTTACTTAATTGCACACAACAGGTGATTAATCATATAAAGCATATGACGCTGGCTAGAGGGATTTGGTAGCATATGGCTTCTCTGTATAACAGGGTATCACCCATGAAGCGGATCTCCTTGGAAGTGTAGATGCGGGTGATGAATCCTACAAAGTCTTTGATGATGCGTGAGCACATCAAGTTGCAGGCTCTTCAAGCTCGGAAGGAGATATCTTCAGAGGACATGGCCTTCACATTGTTGTTTCATTTGCCCTCTTCTCAGTACTCAGCATTTTACTCCTCTTTGATTACTAGTGGCAGGCTTAGCACCATCACATGGGAGGAGCTTGCGCCTATGGTCTTGGACTAGGAAGAGCGTTTTACGAACCCTCCATAGGGCAAAGGTTCTAAGGCCTTGACTCGCCAATGGTCGAAAGGCTAAACAACAACAACAATAAGGGCAAAGGGAAGTTCTTCATCGGAGAAGTCTTCTGAGAAGAAGCTTGACTCAGACCATGACAAATTGAAGAGGCTGAGCGGACCTGTAAAATGATTGTGTGGCGAGAAAGACCACTATTGGCAAAAATGTCCTAAGCGAAGTACCTCAAAGAGTGCATCAAGCGAGAGCTGGCCAATACAAGTTCGCCTTTAGAGAACGGAGTGGTTGAGCATAAGAACCGGACTCGGGTGGAGATGGCGAGGATGATGCTGGAGCATTGTGATCTTCCTCATCCACTTTTGGGAGAAGCTGTGGCTACGATTGTCCATATCCTCAATCGATCTCTGATGACTTCAGTACCAAAGATGACTCCATTTGAGGCTTATTTTGGCAGAAAACTAGATGTCTCCCATTTTCGTATGTTTGGGAGTGATGCCTATGTTCACATTCCAAAGAAGCAGAGGGGGAAGCTTGACTCGAAGTCCTAGAAGCTTGTATTTGTGGGATATAACTCTTAATCCAAAGGATACAAGTTGTATGACCCGGAGCAGAACGATGTTGTTGTTAGCAGAGATGTTGTCTTTGATGAGCATGTTCCAACTTCCACTGTTGATGAGCTGCCACTTCTTGGAGACCCAGATGAGTATGAGGATGATTCCCAATCTATTGCTCCATTTAGACACCCACAGTCAGTGGTTGAGGTTGAGCCCGAGGTTGGAGATGAGCCCCAACATCAGCAAGAGGCTCTGCGTTCTGCTCGAGTACCAAGGTGGTTGTCAGACACCCTTCAGGAGTCGGGTGTTACGGAGCTTCCCTCCAAGTGGACCATAGAGGAGGAACCTCGAAGATCACACAAAGTCCGTGACAAAAGCCATTCAGTGGAGCTCTTACAGGTAAACTATGTTTTGATGTCTCGTATCATGCAGGACAAAGAGCCCACTTCAGTGAAGGAAGCTCTTTCTCACGATACTTGGAGAAAAGCCATGCAAGTGGAATTGGATGCCATAGAGAAGAATAAAACTTGGAAGTTGGTTCCGAGGCTGTCAAAACGGTTAGTCATTGGTGTCAAGTGGGGCTTTAAGACTTAAGTATACATCTGATGGGTCGGTGGACAAGCACAAAGCTAGACTTGTGGCTAAGGGTTATGCTCAGCGGCCTTGCATCGACTACTTAATGGTGACTTGCAGGAGGAGGTGTATGTTGAACAGCTTCCAGGTTCCAGGGTCAAAGGGGATGGTTTACAGGTTGCGAAAGGCCTTGTATGGTCTTAAGAAGGCTCCCAAGGCTTGGAATCAGAAGATTGATTCCTTCTTTCTACAGACTGGATTTCAGAGATCAGTTGTAGATCCTTACTTGTATCTCTTTCAGGTACGTGGATGTTCTCATTATCACTAGCGATCATGTGGAGCACAACAGTGATGAAGGCTACCTTGTCAAAGGAGTTTGAGATGACCGACTTAGGCTTACTCCACTTCTTGGGATTGGAGATTTGGTTGATCCTGAGGGGGTTCTTTGTCTCTTTGCAGCGGTATGTTCATGAGTTGCTTGAGGCCTTTGGGATGGAGAACTGCAAGCCTATCACGTCACCGATGGACCTAAACACGAAGCTTACAGTGAATGATCCTTGTGAGCAGGTTGATGCCTCTCTGTATCGGAAGCTCGTTGGTTCATTGATTTGGTTGCTTAACACCAGATTGGACTTGAGCTTTCTCGTGGGGCTATTGTACTCGTTCATGCAGACGCCTTTGAAGACTCATTGGGATGCATGATTGTGGATGTTACGATATCTACAGGGTACGAAGGATCTTGGACTCTTTTATGACACTGGAGAGAAAACGAAGGACCGAGTCGAACTCCAAGGCTGGAGTGACTTAGATCGGGGAGGAGATCCAAACTCGAGGAGATCTACATCACGCTATGGTTTTATCCTCGGCTCAGGAGCTATTTCCTGGAGCAGCGCAAGAGACAGCCAACTATTGTCTTGTCATCTATAGAGGCAGAGTATCGAGCTGCTTGTGGTGATGCTTGCGAGGTTGTGTAGTTGTGGAGGTTGCTTGGTGAGATTGGGTTTCCATAGAAAGAGCCCATGGTTATCCAGTGCGATAACCAGAGTTGTATCGCTATTGCTCTTCCATGCCCCGACCAAGCACGTAGAGATACAATATCACTTTGTTCGTGGGAAGATTTTGGTTGGTGACATCCTACTTGTTTATTGTTCGATGGAGGACAATGGGGAAGACCTCTTCACGAAGTCTCTACCTTAGGCTATGCTCCGACAGCACTCCAGCTCATTGGGGCCACGCCTCCGCAGGGGCTTTCAGTATGTTTTGGACATTGGGGTGATGCCACAGAGCTTTTCAGAGGGCTTGATCATTCTTATGAGGGGGTGTTAGCAATCATCTCCTGTCTGTACATTACACACTAGGGCCTTTGTTGTGGGTGTACCCGCCCATTTAGGTGTTTTCTCCTTTTTCCCCAATTTTCATGTATTTTTCCATGTTTTCTGTGGTCGTGGGGCAGTAGATGCTAGCTGCCTATTTTTCTTGGCCGACTATGTTCAGTATTGGCCGATTGATATTTTCCTAGCGGATTTTTTTATTTGCTAGTCGTGAGCATCTCTGGCTGCTATGGAGTGTTTTTGGGCTAGTCGACCAGTAGCCCACGGCCATATATATACGTGGCCCTACCTCCCAGACTTTGTATCACATTAAGGGATTTTCTAGTGTATATAGTGACTTTATACAGCTTCTCTCTCTAGCCGCCCGTCGCCCTGTTTCCTCGTCGCCCTCCGCCATCTCTCTCTGTTTGCCGCCAGCTGTGCGCCCATCATCTGCCTGTTGGCTAGCCCGTCCGCTTCCCGTAGCGCCCACTTGCATCGCCACCCTTGTTGCTGTTTCCAGTCGCCGTCCGAACCAGCCGCAAGAACAACAGCGCTAGATCAAGCATCGCTTGCCTCTTTTGCACAGAACCCCTCTCTCTCTCTCTCTCTCTCTCTCTCTCTCTCCCTGTTTCCGTGTTGTTTTTCCCCATCGCCCTTCCTTTGCTCTGGCCGCCGCCCGTCGCCCTCTGCCATCTCTCTCTGTTCGCCGCCGCTGTGCGCCCATCATCTGCCTGTTCGCCAGCGTCCGCTTCTCTTTTCCCACCCACCCTTCCTCAGGCCCCCAAGGCAGCAACATAACTCTCTCTCTCTCTGCTGAATCTCCTCTCTTTCCCTTTCCCCTACATGACTTGAACCCCCCCTCCCTGTTGCTGTTGTTTCGTGCTGGTGTCATGGATTAATTTTCAGTCCATTGGCTGTGGGAAGTTCTGCAAAAAGTCATGGCCAAGACCGGGTTTAAAGAGGAGCTCGTGAAGGTGGAGGACAAGCTCGGCACAATTATCAAAGAAAACAAGAAGATGGTCGACTCTTCCATTACCGCAATCATAAACCACCTCTCCAAACTGGAGAAGGGATTTGACAAAATCCAAGAGCTCGAAGAGAGATCTTCCAAGCAAGAGGCTGAGATTTCAACCTTAAAGGAGGAACTAGTGGAGGCCAAATTGCATGCTAAAAGTCAAGCGGCTGAAATCTCAGCCCTCAAAAAGGAGTTGGAAGCCACTTCAAAAAGCAAGCTTGAAGATGGAAAATTTCAGCCCTCCTTTATTGAAGAGCTGAATACCATCAAGGAACAAATGAGGATCATTCCAGAGGAGGAGGAGCAACATAAAGAGAAGACATCTTCATGGGTGGAGGTGATCACAAAGACACAAAAGAAGATGGACGAGGCGGAGAAATGGATCAAGGTCGCCAAGAAAGGGAAAGGTAAAGAATCGCCACCCATCCCCACTCCCACCATCATCAACATGACCCTTGAAGAGGAGCAAAGGAGGAAGACCCGGGCCTTACATGTACGAGTGTCCGGTCTAAAAGACCGTGATGATGCGGAAGGGGAAACCAAGGAGCTCGTCTCTATGATGGGCATTGAAGCCACGCACACAAAGGCATGGAGAGTGGGAAAGAAGAAAGAAGGTAGTGGCGAATCTTCTAAGGAGAGAGCACTTATCATTCGTTTCCCCTCCATGGAAGCGAAGAAGGACTTCTTGAAGAGACGTCCTACACTCAAGAAGACAGGAATATTTCTTGGAGGTGACCTCACTCTCGCAACTTGCCCACATGAAAGAAGTTATGCCAGAGATAAGGGCAGCCCGAGAGAAAGG
This sequence comes from Cibotium barometz, assembly GCF_041138505.1. Taxonomy (NCBI): domain Eukaryota; kingdom Viridiplantae; phylum Streptophyta; class Polypodiopsida; order Cyatheales; family Cibotiaceae; genus Cibotium; species Cibotium barometz. Next base: position 49,861,394 of record NC_141064.1, read on the forward strand.
GAAAGTGGCCTTCTATAGAGATGGTAGAGTGGTGATTTGGAGAGGCGCTCTTCATGACGGCGCGAGACCTATGGGACTACACTCAAAGTTGCTACTTGGAATTGTAATGGATCTCTACACCTTGATGTAGGGGCTTTTGAGGATAGTTTCACTAGGAGGGACATCATCTTCTACTGTGAGACGCATCAGGCTCCTGGATAGTCCATGCCACATGTTAGTGGATACCGATGGGAGATAGCTTGTAGACAAGAGACTCGTTCAAAGCATAGAGGACGGGGCTCGGGAGGAGTGGCAGTATTGTTTAGAGAGGAGCTATAGCCACTGATACATATAGTCCGTAGAGATGAGCAGGCTAGGTACATGTGGGTTAGACTGAGGGGGGCAGAGACGGGCAGATACCTCTACATTGCTATATGCTATTTTGCTCCTAGTACATCAGTGTATGCATCACCTAGCGGCGGGCAGTCTCCCTTTTCTATTTTGGATGATGACATTTGGGAGTTCTCCAGGGATGGTGACATCATTCTCTTAGGGGACTTCAATGCCAGGACTGCCCATAACCAGACAGTATTTTATGATACCTCAGAGGAGATGTTGAGGGAGCTTGATGTTAGGGATATGGGCCTATCTAAACTCTCACAGGATGAAGAACATACAGTGTATGGGCGGTATTTGATAGACATGGGGACTGCACATGGATTGGCCATCCTGAATGGCCTACAGAGATTCCCGACATCGGGCGGTTTCACTAGCTTTCCACATAGGCATGGTGCTAGTACAGTGGACTATGTTATGGCTCAGCCCAGTCTCATTCCCTCTTTTCAGGATTTTATGGTGGGCACTAGGCTGGTTGGAATAGCAGTGGATCATGCTATCTTGTCCTTCACTCTCACATTTCAGTTCAGCACCGCTCCATTGGGACAGGTCTCCACACACACTCGTTATACCTTTACGAGGGAGACTGACACCGTGTACACGGATGAGATATACAGACGCCTATGTGCCGAGGAGTCAGGACGGCCATTAGATGAGCTCACTTAGATATTGATAGAGACGCTTCATGCTACAGCATCAGAGGCATATCCCCATAGTCAGCCTACACGGAGACGATCTGGGAACATGCCCCATAACAGTTGGTATGATGAGGAGTGTAGAGAGATGAGGATCAGATTACAGAGAGAGGTGCTCATGGGTGTTACCACTCACAGACAGTCACGGATTACCTTCCGGCACGTAGCGCGACGGAAGAAGAGGGGTTATCTTGCTCAGTTAGAGAGGGATTTGTATCAATTATTTATGAGTCGGGACTCAGGGCGAGGCATGGAGACTACTCCATGAGCATTCACCATCACCAGCCATTACCTCCACAGAGATTTGGGGTGAGTATGCAACATCCCTGTACACAGCAGCAGGACAGCCGCCCCTGCCAGACCCATCGGAGCCATGCCCAGAGACATGTGCTTTCTTTACTGCTGAGATGGTAAGGAAAGCTATTGACAGGATGAGGACTGGGAGAGCATATGATCATGATGGTTTGGTAGCAGAACACTTTATTCATGCCAGAGATATGCTTGCAAAGCTTATTGCTATGATGTTTAACCGAGCCATGTGTGAGGGTTTTCCTGAGACTTGGAATATGTCCACGATTGTGCCTATCTTCAAGTCAGGGGATCCCATGCTTCCTGGGAATTATCGTACCATCATGATTGGTCACAAGATTATATGCATCTATTCTTGAGCAGGAGTTGAGTAGATGGGCAGAGAGAGAGGGCATACGTGCACCACGGCAGGCAGGGTTCAGGAGAGGTTTCTCCACTCTTGACCAGACCATATCTTGACACTCAGAGCTATTATTGAGGAGGGCAGATTATATGGCAGGAGGATTTATTGTTGCTTTGTGGATTTCCGCAAAGCTTTTGACACAGTACCGAGAGCCAGACTGATGCGCAGACTACAGGAGATGGGAGTGCCCACAGAGCTGATTTGGGGAATCATGGCTTTATACAGGACAGTTGTGGGGCAGGTACGTACTACCCAGGGTATATCTGAGATTGTTCACTCCATTATTGGGGTGAAACAAGGCTGCCCCCTTTCTCCCACCTTATTTGGGATGTACGTGGATGAGGTTTCAGACTATGTAGAGCGGGAGGGTGACAGAGGAGCACAGCTAGCAGGGATTGTCCAAATCTCCTACCTCAATGATATTTGCACACGAGTCCGAATCTCCTCCATCCACATTGAGATTTAGACTTGTGTCCATATCTCAATGCAATAGGATGAGATTCGGACACAAGTCTGAATCTCTTCCCTCTGTAATGATATTTAAACACAAATCCAAACCTCCTCTTACCTCAATGAGATTTGGACATCTCAATGCAATAGGATGATTTGGGACACAAGTCTAAATTTCCTCCCTTTACAATGAGATTTGAACGAAGTCCAAATCTTTTCTTAACGTATGAAGATTTGGATAGATTTTACACTAGAATATGAATGTGTCAAATCTCTTTTTGAGATTTGGACTCATGTAGTGGATTCTCTTTATTAAAAAAAAAATGCATCATCATGTTTGTACTAGTAGAAATTTAATATACCAAATGAGACTCTCATTGTACATAGGATATATCATTGGTGGATCATGGACATATATGTGTAAAATTAAAGAATTGGTTATTTATATGTGAATGTGTGTATGTATAGACACATACACACACATATATATAGGGTATATTAGAAACATGTATATATATATTATATATGTATATATTTTACACACAGTGCGCGCATGTATGTATACATACATACATATATGTGTGCTTGTGTGTGTGTGTGTGTGTATACACACATACATATATGTGTATGTGTGTAGGTATGTACGTACACACACATGCACACACGTGTGTGTGTGTGTGTGTGTAGATATATATACATATACACTATTTTTTTGGTTTAAAGTAAATATTTAGTTTAATTTAGAATTGTAAATTACTATATTATTAATCCATCCATACGACTAACCAGTTTGTAAAAGAGTGTGAAGACACCCTTGCAACAACCACCAAAGAGGCAACCAAATCCCTAATCAAATTGCATGAGGAGTATAACCAAACCATGGCCAAGTGGAGAGGGCTATTAAACTGACCATTAAGAACTCGTCCAACATAAAGCAAACCTCACTACCATGTGGGCAATTATTGAAATAGCCGAAAACCTCATCACCAAGGCACATCACCAAAGGCACACATGCAAATATCCATACAGTGGAAACCATTGCCCCCTTTGGAAGGGCATGCAATTGACCCCAACACCTTACCAATTAAAAACCTCAACACCAAGGCACACATGCAAATATCCACGAGGGTGGAAGCATGATAAGGGGGATTGATTTTTGTGCTTTTAGCATAGGTTTAATAGCACATTTCATAACACTTTTTGTAGTGGTTTATAGATTTTTAAAGGACCTTTACGAAATTGCAATGTTTTCATTTAATAAAAATTTAAAGTTTGTAACTGATCTATAGTTTGTTTCAGTCAACAATCATGCATGATGAGCTGAACGCTAGTCCTTTCAAGCGTGCGAATCTTTTTCTCCCTTGTATTTACCCTACTGGGGATCTCTCCAACAAACCATTAGGGTTTGCTAAAAGGCTATGGTGGATGGAGGATATCCGTGCGGGTGGGTGTGTGTGTGTGTGGGAGGGGGGGAGAGAGAGAGAGAGGGAGAGAGAGAGGGAGAGAAAGGACGATATATTATGCGTCTACTAAAGACCCAATGGGCCTATGAGACCAAAGTGATACAATAATGTCCATGGCATATCTCATCATGGAATGGAAAATAAAACAAAAACAAAACATAAACATAGCTATCTCATTAGGGTGATACAAAATTGTCCATGGATACTCATCATGGAGTACTAGGAACATAGAAACATGAGAGCAGCATCAGCTCCCCGTAGATGGTATACCACTCTCCAAAATATCAAGCATAGGGCTAATGAGTATGGCCGAGAGGCTCCCTCCGCTATGTCATGTGGAAAGGGAGTTCAATGGCGGTGAAGCATGTCCTGGATCTGGAGCTGACGAGGGGATTGTGGAACAGGGCTGGGGGGCTGGGCACGCTGGAGTGCGGAGGCCTAGCCCGAGGTAATTCCTCTCAGGCGAGGTAGGTCCGGAGCAGCTCGTGGAGGGTCCACAAGATCCACTATATCGATGTCCTCCATCTCTTGGGTCCGGAAGAAACTGGTGATGGTTGGCTGGCGAAGGAGGAGGCGGGGTGGCTGGGGCCCAAGCTCTCTCAAGAAAGTGTCCATGTGTGTGCAGAGCTAGGCAAGAAGAGGCCTAGGCAACGCTGGTCTAGGAAGTCGATGATCCTGATGAGTGGACGAAATCTCTCACGAAACAGACAGTGAAACCTCTTGCGGATCTCATAGTATACTGGGTAGCGGCATATGTAATGCTCCTCCGTCTCAACCTGTGTGTGGCATAATTGGCATATCCTCTCCTCTCTGGGCCTCCGTATGAGCTTCCCGGCTTTGAAGATGCTCTCAGCTCTACCTGTCTCCACTCTGAGGCGGTAGGATGAAACCGTATCTGGCCAATCGCAATCCGCATGGCATGGGACATGTGAACACTCAGGTAGCCCAGCTGCTGGATGAATCCATCCTCAGTGAGCGTGAGGAAGTGATCTCTGTAGAAGTGCATCTTCGTTGGGAGCTCCGAAGGTGTGATCCACGTGCAATGGGTGTAGAGGCTGAGAAGATCTATCCGGATAACCTGATTGGTATCCTCGTGAGAGAGCCGGAGAAAAGGGGAGTCCAAACTATACTGAAGGGGTGGTAGGTGGTCCATGCGAGAGATAGAAAGAAAGAAAGATATATTAAGCGTCCACTAAAGACCCAATGGGCCTATGAGACCAAAGTGATACAATAATGTCCATGACATATCTCAGCATGGAATGGAAAATAAAACAAAAAGAAAAGAGAGAGAGAGAGACGGTAAGAAAGTAGTATTAATGTCTACAAAAGGCATAAGGTTACATCATGTCCATGAAATACATCATGGGTACTAAAAATAAAAATCAAAGAAAGTAACAAAAGCTGAAATGTCAGAATTGCTCCCAAAACAAAAAGTGTCCACTCTCATATCACCCTAAAATATCCCGCATAGAATGCTGCAACATGGCACCCAATGTAGTAGAGCTGGGCCAATGGGAGAAAGTCTTGTGGTGGTGGGAGATGATGGCTCTCATCCTCCTGTAGTGATGCGGGCATGTGCGGGGACCACGGGGTCTGGGGCATCGGGCTCTGCATAGCTCAATGGCTTTGTCTAGTGTCACTCCTCTTGGCCGAGCTCCTGCATCAACCGAAAGGTCGGGTGTAGTGGGTGAATCTGCCCTCGTCGCTTTGGTTTGGAAGAAGTCGGTGAGAGCTCTCTGTATCGGTCCTCTGAAGTACCGCTAGTCTGGGCTGCAAAAGAGACTCCCTATGTCTGCGAAGCTCCAAGAGGAAAAACCCCAAGCATCTTTGGTCTAGGAAATCCATGATCCTAGAAAGTCCATGTCCTGCCAGATGTCTAATGTTTGGAACTCCGAATCACGGTCCCCATGCACCAGTAAGTGGACCTGCAATCAGGCCCCTCTCTTGCCCACAAGCCTCCTCTGGCTGGAAGCACATGGGGGGAACTGCATGTATACTAGACAAGTTCACCATCTGGGTCCTCCTCAGCCGCAAGCGCCTTGGGAGGCCTAGAAGTGGTACTAGAATTTGTATCACTGTCGTGTTGTGTCTTCGCCCTTTTTCTCAGGTGAAGACTTGCCCTTAGTCTTGTCCTTCTTCTTGGACAAACAATCTTTGCACAGATGTCCTCTCTTTCCACAAGAGAAGCAGCAACTCTGACCTTTCTTTGAACGGAAGTGCGTGCCTGATCAAAACTGTTAAGAGACACCTTTATCTTACCCTGAGAAACGAGGATAGACTTCCTCCAAGAGTAGGGAGCTAAGATCATCAAAATCCAACTGAGTGGATGTGACCTGGCACCTCAAAGATCGAGAAATCACATCATAGTCTGGGGGAAAGCTTGGTGAGGATAAGTGCAGCCAGCTAAGTAGAGGACAAAGCAGCACCCATTGCCTGGTCATGGATAACCTTGGCCTTCATGAGGAACGATTGCATGGAACTGCTTGCAGGAAATAACAAACCGTAGAGTTGCCCTTGCAAGGTAACTGCCCTCATCGACGAATCTCGAGCAAAGAGATCCTTCGATTTAGACCATACTTGATGAGCTCTGGTGAGAGTTTGCAGGATCGATGAGACCTCCTATATGATGGACTGCACAAGCACAGAATGCGCCTTCGAATCCCGATTCTCCCAATCTTGTAATTCTGCAAGGTGCAAGGGATTCATCCTCTTGATCCTGCGTCCACTGCTTAAGAGTTCTGAGGATGTTCAGGCTTCTTCTCACTGCCTTGAACAATATCCCACAAACCCTTGTGGATGAACCAGATCCACATTTGCAGCTTCCAATGGGCATAGTTGGGTCCTTTCAACTTGTCATCCTTGTTCATACAGGGGGAAGCCATATCCATAGCAACAAAGACGACCTCCCACCCAGCAGACCTGAGGACCATCGCATAGAGTTGGTTCTTGATTTAGAGCCTCCCAACAAGTTCCTTTACTTGCCTTCCTAAGGACTGGTGAACGACCTGGAGCAGTAGTTATTCTAGCTACCCCGGTCTGGATTTATCCGAACTTCCTCCTTCCCATTTGTTGCTCCTGTCCTGTTTGTCCAAAAGAAGGATAAGACCGCACGCTTATGTGTATTATAGAGCACTAAATAAGCTAGCAATTAAGAATAGATTCCCCATGCCCAGAATAGAGTACATCCTAGAACAACTCAATGGTGCAAAAATTTTCTCTGAGATAAATCTTAAGAGTGGCTACCACCAGGTTCGGATATTTGAGGCTGACATTTCAAAAACCGCCTTCGAGACTGAGTGTGGTCACTATAAATTTGTGGTGATGCCCTTAGGACTCACCAACGCACCAGCATCATTCAACAAGATGATGTCTCGAGTTTTTCGAAATCTCATTATTAGCAAATGCATCTTCATCTTTCTAGATGACATCCTTATCTTCTCAAGGACTGCAGAGCAACATGATCGAGATGTGGCATAAGTTTTGCAACTCTTGCAAGACAATGACTTGTTTATTAATGCCAAGAAGAGTGAGTTTGGAGTACTGGAAATACATTACCTGGGCTACATCATCAGTTCATCAGGTATTAGCCTCAATCCTGTAAAGGTACAAGCCATTCTCAATTGGGATACTCCCACGACAACCCAGGAAATCCGCTCATTTGTGGTCTTTATCAGGCCTACAACACACATATGGACAAGTTTTCTGACCTTGCAATACCTCTCACTGAATTGCTCAAGGGCATGAAGACTCGTCGCTAGAAAGTGTTCGTTATGGGCAAGGCTTTAGAGGCATTTCAGGCGATGAAGAAAGTTGCCTCTAAGTCGCCAGTTTTGAAGTTGGCATCATGGGATAACCCTTTCGAGGTGATTACCGATGCTAGTAACCTAGCCATTGGAGCTGTTTTATAGCAAGATGGTAGGCCAATGGCTTATTGTAGCTGCAAGTTGAATAATGCCGAAAAGAATTATTCAATATGACAAAGAGCTTTTGGGAGTGATGACCGCACTTAAACATTGGAAGCACTTCCTTTACGGGAGAGATTTCATAGTTAAGACGGATCACCAAGAACTTAAAAGGTTGCAAACCATGCCTAGTGCCCAATGGAGTGACAGGCAGTCCAGATGGAGTCAACTCTTCCAACAATTTGGGGGAATGATTGAATAAGTCCCTAGTAAGAATAACCCCGTTGCCGATGCTCTTAGGTGCGAAGGCAAAATTTCCACTGTGCTGGAAATTCAAGACAAAGACTTGGACAGCATGAAGGCACAGTATCCGGATTTGGAAGAATTTACAAAGTCCATACTGATGTCGTGAAAAGGTCCCTCTGGAATAGGCAAAGGCTGAAGTAACCCTGCTTATTTTGTATATGGAACTTTCACCTTTTGACATATCTGACATGATTGGAAGTGATCCCATCGCATTTTGGGCCAATAGAATGATTGTTGGAATTAGGGTTGCAGGAATGCACACACAACTTCAAGAAGATGAGGAAGCTTGAGCACAACACAGTAGTGTATTATGAGTGCCAAAAATGAAAGATAACAAGCCCTAGAAGATAATGGGCGTATATACAATGCACGGGGGAAAAAACCTCCTAGTGAGGGAAAAAGTGCCCCGGCGGTCCTAAGTGTGTTCACACACATCACTACTATAATATGGTAACAAATCCCCCCTGGAGTGATGCGGTGAACAAGAGCTAGCACTCATGTATAGGGAAGTGTCTAGCTATGTGGACGAATCCACAAAAGGGAGTAAGCCCAAAGCTTTGCGAAAAGCTTCGAACTTCTCACGAGGCAGAGCCTTTGTGAAAAGGTCTGCAAGGTTATCCTGTGTTGGCACATAAGCCAAACTGATCTCTCTTGCAGAGAGTCTCTCCCTGACATAATGGTAGTGCACCTCAATGTGCTTCGTACGAGCATGGAACACTGGGTTCCGCGCAACTGCCAATGCGCTCTGACTGTCAGTGAAGATGGTGGTGGCAGATGGCTGCCCAACACCCAAATCAGCCATAAGGCGTCTGAGCCACACACACTCAACCGTAGCTGTGAAAGCTGCCCTGTACTCAGCTTCACAACTAGAAGTGGCCACAGTAGGCTGCTTCTTGCTCAACCATGATATGCATGAGCTTCCAAGCATGAAGCAAAAACCACTCGTGGACACGCGTGTGTCATAACAACCAGCCCAGTCAGAATCTGAAAAAACATGTAAATCTGGCGGCAATGATCCCCCCTTGGGATAAAACAACCCAAGATGCCGAGTACCACTCAAATAGCGAAAGATACGCTTCACTGCCTGCCAATGCTTAATGCCTGGGCTATGCATAAATCTGCTCACCTGTGAGACTGCAAACTGAATGTTTGGCCTCGTAATGCATACATAAATGGGGCAACCAACAACTGTCTGATAGAGTGTGACATCAAAGTGATCTCCAGCATCATGAAGACTCAACTTCAAACCTGTCTCCATTGGAGTAGCAATAGGCTTGCAATCTTCAAGGCCAAATCTCCGCAACAATGTCTCAATATACTTTGTCTGACACAAAGCAATACCTCCATCACACTGCTTAAATTGTATCCCCAAATAATGATGCAAATGCCCCAAATCTGACATCTCAAAAGAGGCATTCAAATCAGCCTTAAAATCAGCAATATGACTCTCATTTGGTCCTGTGAGCAGCATGTCATCGACATAGAGAGCAATGATTAGATGTACACCATCCACACGTTTAACATACAAAGTGCTTTCTGTTGGACTATTCTGAAACCCATGTGCAGTCAAATATGCATGTATCTTTTCATACCAAGCTCGTGGAGCTTGCTTTAAACCATATAAAGCCTTTTTTAACCTGCACACTTTGTTTTCCTGCCCTCTTTGAACAAAACCACGAGGCTGCGATACATACATCTCCTCATGCAAATCTCCATTTAAGAACGCAGTCTTTATGTCCAGCTGATGTACATTCCAACCATTATGAGCTGCTAATGCACAGATGCTACGAACAGTGGTCATACGACATGTGGGAGCAAAAGTCTCATCAAAATCAATGCCCTTCTCTTGAGCATAACCTTTTGCAACAAGCCTAGCCTTATGGCGATCCACTGTGCCATCAGGCTTACGCTTCAATTTGTATACCCACTTAGTGCCAATGGCCTTCTTGCCAGGGGGCAAGTCACATAAAGACCATGTACCATTCTTCATAATAGCATCGTATTCTGCTTGCATAGCAGCCATCCAATTTTCTGAACTTTGTGCCTCATCAAATGAAACAGGCTCACTTTCATCGCACATACTAGAAACAGCCAATGCATAACAATCTGACGCATAAGAGGCACCATGAGAGCCAGAACGAGTGCGACTAGACAAAGGGGCATCCAACTTGCTGTCACGCAAAGTCTGCACCAGCCATCTAGGCATGTTCCTAGAGCCCTCAATCTCTTGTCTCTCATCCTCAAGTGCATCATGCACATCTGCATCAGATATAGGCTGATCTGTGCCATCATTTAAAACCTGCATAGGCTGAAAAACTGCCTCATGAGGTATTGCACTTGACTGTGCACCACTGAAAAGAGGCAACAATGTATCATAGACATCACGTGAGCTGATATCTGTCTCCTTAGTACATGAAACCAAGGGCTGAATTGCATCTTCCACAAATACAACATCACGGCTAACCAAAATGCGCTTTGTCTGTGGATGATACAAACGATAGCCTTTGCTCTCAGCACTATATCCAACAAAAATACATTTGACAGCTTTGTCATCCAATTTTCTGCGATGTTGCACAGGCACTAATGCATATGCCAAGCAACCAAAAACACGTAAATGGCCAACAGATGGCTTGCGGCTATGCCAAGCCTCATATGGAGTGACAACCTGTAATGCTTTGGTGGGACACCTGTTTAGTACATAAGTGGCACACATGACAGCCTCAAGCCAAAAACCATGTGGTAGACTTTGACTCTTAACCATACATCTTGCCATTTCCATGAGAGACCTGTTTTTTCTCTCAGCCACACCATTTTGCTGTGGTGTATACGGCACTGTACATTGGTGTTTTATCCCACGCTCAGCCAGAAATGCATTAAATTCTGAAGACATATACTCCCCCCCTCGATCTGAACGGAGGGTGCCCATCTTACTTTCTGACACATTTTCAGCCATAACCAAAAACTGTTTGAAGCACAAAAACACTTCGGACTTTGCCTTCAAAGGATATACCCATGCATGCCTGGTAAAATCATCAATGAAAGTCACGAAGTAAAGGTAGTTTCCAAATGATGGAGTTTGCATGGGACCACAAACATCACTGTGAACAAGCTGCAATCTGCGTTCAGCTCTCACTGATCCATCTTTGGGAAAGGAAGCACGCTGCATTTTACCCAATATGCAGCCCTCACAAACATGCTTGACAGGTGCCTCAAGCTTAGGCAAAGAAGACACCATTTCAGATTTCTGCAGGCGCAGCAAACTTGCAAAATTCAGATGACCAAAACGTGCATGCCACAGTTTTGCATCTGAAATAGCCTGCGTATCCATAATAGCACATGCTGAATCCTCTACACATTTCCCATCCATATTGAGCTTATACAACCCTCGACATAGTGAACCAGATGCTACAATGATGTCACCACAAGAGAGATCATGAACAGTACATCTGTCATCCACAAATTTTACAACCAAACCTGTTTTGGCAAATGCGGAGACTGACAGCAGATTCTTTTTGATCCCTGGCACATACAATGCATCAAAAAGTGTAAAGGTGTTTCCATTTGCAACATTCAGCACAATCTGTCCAACTCCTTTAACGGGATAAGAGGAGTTATTGGCACAAGTGACAGTATTCCCTGTGGGAGCAGACTCAAGGAAAGTGAATAAACTGCGCTGCGAGGTGATATGCTTAGTGGCACCACTGTCAAAGTACCATACATTTGAATCTACTGCAGACATACATGTGTCATGCAAAGATGGGTCATAACTGCACTGCGCATTGAATGCCCATTCTGTATCTAGCACAACATTAGCAGATTCATTGTTAGAAGGAGAGGCATCTGCAACAGCCATACCAGCCTCTTTCTTCTTAGCCTCTTTCGCAGCCAGCTTAGGACACGCTTTGATGACATGATCATTTCCCTTACAGTACTTGCAAAATGTCTTCTGTTTGTCACCCTTCTTCTCATCTTTGTCTTCCTTCTTTGGTTGCGCAGCATTTGCAGATTTCTGCTTACTAGAAGAAAAGCCAGCTTTACCTTTCCCGCTTCTCTGACTAGCAACGAAAGCTTGATCTGCGACACGCATAATATTCCTGTTTTGCCTTGACTGGTCTTCTTGCAGCAAAACAGAAACTAACTCCTCAAATGATAAGGCATTGGGATTGCCTTTCATCATCAAGCGAAGAGTGGAAGCAAAACCCTGATAAGAATCTGGTAGACCATTCAAAACAGTCTGCACAAGTGAACTGTCTGACAGGATTTCATCTGCAGAAATGAGCTGCTCTTTGAAATCCTTGATCTTTGTCAAAAAGCTATCCATAGAATCACCTTCGTTCATATGCTCACTCTCCAACTGTTTTCGGAGATAAGCAACACGAGCCTCATTTCTTGCCTGATACAATGTGGCAAGTACATCCCAAGCATCCTTAGAAGTCCTGCAGGAGCGAATATGTGGGATAATGGTACGTTTGACAGACAGCGCAATCAAGGCATGAGCCTGCGCATCTCTACCATCCCAACGAATCTGCTCTGCTGAAAGTGGTGGTTCTCGAACAGCTGCTACAGCACTTGTGCCTGCACCATCATCAACAGTACCTGTTTCTGATGTATTTGCAGCATTCCCAGCCACAATAGGACGTGCATCAATACCCTGCACAATGTTCCATAACCCCTTTGCTACCAATACATGTCGCATCATATATGCCCACAATGGATAGTTGGTGCCATCCAACTTATCCTCAGCAGCCAACATGCGGAATACATCATTGTTGTCAGCCATGGCCAATGACTGTACTACTAGATGTAAATGCTGTCTGTAAGAGGTAAACCTGTATAAAATCGACCTGTGCTATGTAGCACAGCCCAAAACAGACGAATGGGCACCTGTCCTGCAGATTTTAATTTTGACAGAAAATCTGCACAGTAGTACGATTTTGCCTGCGCAGTACTTGGAATGCAAAAACGGAGGGCGAAATGACTTCAGATCAAAATTCTGAAACGACCTGCAGACGCTCGTGAAACCTCGTCGCAATCGGAGGAGATGAAGCGGCAGGTGCCGGTGATGCTGCCCCGGGAGGAGGAAGCCTGCTCTGATACCAATTGTTGGAATTAGGGTTGCAGGAATGCACACACAACTTCAAGAAGATGAGGAAGCTTGAGCACAACACAGTAGTGTATTATGAGTGCCAAAAATGAAAGATAACAAGCCCTAGAAGATAATGGGCGTATATACAATGCACGGGGGAAAAAACCTCCTAGTGAGGGAAAAAGTGCCCCGGCGGTCCTAAGTGTGTTCACACACATCACTACTATAATATGGTAACAATGATCTCTCTAACTTCTCTAAGATATTGTTGATACCTCTATGACCTCCAACAAGAGAGTTGTGGGCATCGTGGAGAAGGACTTGGCACTTTTCTTGTAGTACACAGATGGTTCTTGAAAAACAACCAACCATCCTGTATGTTGTAGTGGCCTGATTCTGAACTGAGGGCCAACTCATATTGAGTCCCAGGCCCTCTTCCTGCCTCAGGTGGATCTAGAAACACACTGTGTATGACAATTGTGGACAAATTCAGTAAGTTCTGCATGCTCATTCCATGCAAGCAGACAACCATAGTTGAAGACATAGCTCACTTGTTCATTCGGTTCTGGTATCCCATTGGTGGTTTGCCACGAACAATCACATCAAACACAGATCCTAAGTTTACGTTCCATTTTTGGAGAACATTGTTTGACAATTTTGGGACTAAGTTGCAACTGTCTAGTGCATTCCATCCACAAACAGATAGCTAAACACAAATATACAATCAATTGGCCTTTGATGTTCTCAAATCGTATTGAGATGACCAACAGTCGAAATGGGAACAATACCTTCCGTTAGGCAATCTACAATTGGCCAGCCATGGAAGCCCTAGAACACCTGTCGGCCAACATGGAAAGAAGCAAAAGCAGGTTGGCCAGATGGCAAGGAGTCGGCCAGCAATTTGGGCAAAACATGCATGTAGCGCAACATTTAATGTTGTAAACCTGCATTTTTTGTCCATTAAAATAGGCGAGCAGCCTGAGGCCATATAAAAGCAAGCGCATAATTCCCTCATTCATCATTCAGTATTCAGAAAAAGTCTTCAGCGGTTCAAGTATTAGTCAGTATCCTATCATTTCTAGGCAAATCTTTGAAGCTCCTCTTCAGCATTCCGCCAGCATATGTGCAGTCCTACAGCTATTTGGACTTGCATAAGTGGCCCGAAGAGTCTTCTGCAGTGCCTTGGATTGGTGGATACTCAGCTGATGTACGGTCTTCCTCGTCCTTGCGTTGGGCAGCCATATCGCTTCTTCTCAAGCATTGTACAACATTCTCCAAAGAATTAATATAAACAAATACTCCTACTTGCAAGGGGGGGGGGTGTCCTTCAGTGGGTAAGTTGGGACCCAATACTATGTCGTCTACTTCACTTCTATTGTGGTCTCTCTCTCTCCTATGTGAATTGGATGATAAAGATCTCACCACATAAAGGTATAAAGAAGGCCCTGTTGTGCATTACCACGATCAACCTCAGTGTATGTAACACCTTCCTTCCTAGCAACCTATTCACTTAAATCCTTGCCATATCTCTGATTCCACTCTAGATTTGGTCTTGAGACCTGTGCATCTGTTCCAATCTATCCTCTTGCCTTCATGCCTTGTCCGTGAACAATTCAATGGTCTCCTTCCCGAGGTTGATCTTGGCATCCTTGCATCCATCCCCCTTGGAACCGTTTTCTTGAAAGCCTTACTTGGCATGCCCCAAATGGCATCCGAATCTTAGGGCTGCCATTCCCTTGGGTTTTGCTGACACCAACCAGCGCCATGGGATTTCTACCTTGGCTGCTGTGTTACTCTCCTCGGACCTATGCACTTTCTTGGGTCACTTTCAACACTTGCCTTGTTGAGCTTGATGCTCCGATACCAATGTCACATGCATGGAAGCTCTGTGTGTGTCTTCTTTTAGCCCTAAGCAACTCAATAGGAACCTTGCACCAAATCACCAACAAGGAGAGAGAGAGAGAGAGAGAGAGAGAGAGAGAGAGAGAAAGAAAGAAAGATTTTATTAACGTCTTCCAAAAGACCGAACTCGGCCTATGAGACAAATCGGAGTACCTGTATGGGGTATCCTCTGTCATCCCAACAAAATGAAAAAGTACTGAACAAAAAAAAGCTGAATCTGGGTGTGCAGGGGATGGAGCTCTACTACTAGGAGAATGCAAAGCTATATGCATGGAGTATACAATCATGATATGCAACCTAGCTAGCTCCATCCTGTACCATACTGGGGGTATAAAATGGTATACATCAAATGAAATGAAATGAAATGAAATGTTATATTAACGTCTTCAAAAGGCCAAAGTGACCTATGAGACCAAAGTTACAACCATGTGACATCTGGTACACTATCTGGAAAAGAAAAGAAAGGACTGAAGGTAAGTATCTAGCCCTACAATACATCAGTAGGGAGCATCCGAAAGCAGCAACTAGGGAGAGTGGGAAGCTAATGCTACTAGTCAAAATGGGGTACATGAGTACATGGATACATGAATACATGAATATGGGGGAGTACAAGAGAGAGAGAGAGAGAGAGAGAGAGAGAGAGAGAGAGAGAGAGAGAGAGAGAGAGAAAGATATATTAAGCGTCTACTAAAGACCCAATGGACCTATGAGACCAAAGTGATACAATAATGTCCATTTCATATCTCATCATGGAATGGAAAATAAAACCAAGGTTGTTAGAGGCGTCATAGGCGTTTGGTACGAGGCGGGTATGGTACGCGCCTCGAAAGACTTATATTTTTTAGAGACGTTAGAGGCGTCTATTATGTTATTTATATATATATATTATATATATAAATATATAATGATAGATATATATATATATATATAGATAGTGATAGATAGAGAGAGAGAGAGAGAGAGAGAGAGAGAGAGAGAGAGAGAGTGTATGAGATGGCCAGGGGGTCGAGGGCATCGGACACGCTTTAGTGCAGAGGCTCGGTCCGAGGTAACTCCTCTTGGGTGAGGTAAGTCTGGAGCAGCTCGTGGAGGGTCCACAAGATCCACTATATCGGTGTCCTCTGTTAGAAGTCATCTCCTGTCTAGTTTTATACACCAGGGCCTTTGTTGTGGGTGTGCCCGCCCTTATGAGGTGTTTTATCATTTTTCCCCACTCTCCGCATTTTTCCCTTATTTTTCCCATTCTTTCTGTGGCTTGGGAGGCAGCCCTGAGGTGGCGGGAGGGCCCAGTAGCTGGCCGACTGAAGGCACTGGTCCACGACTCCCTTACTGAGATGGCCGACTGCTGTCACACTGGCCGACTGGCTGTTTTAGCTGGTCGTGGAGATTCAGCAACAGTCGGCTGCCTACAGCAGACCGACTGCACATGTGGGGGCATATAAATAGGCCCCCACCCCCATACCACTCATTGTATCATATTCGGGATCTTCTAGTGTATATCAGAGCAGAGTTACACGCCTACTTCTCTCTCTCTCTCTTGTGCTGCATTTTTTCTGCATGCGTTTTGCTCGTGTTCCCAGATCTGGTCATCATCTCCGCTGCATATTCTGACATGGTATCTGAGCCTAGGCTCTAGATAGGTCTTGGGATTTGTGTGAGCAAGAGGGGGACTGTTTTGTGGCTGATTGGTGGACTGTTTTGGACTGTTCGGGAAGAGGAGAAGCAAGAGGAAGGCGGGCTGATTTGCTGGACAGCCACTTGCAGGTTTTAGTTCTTCTTTGTTCCCACCCACCCACCCTTTTCAGAGTCCATCCCCACAATGGCAGATCTGTTAGAGGGCAAGTGTGACAGCAACGTTATGGCCATGTCCTTTGACGATATCTCCTTCCCAGCCTGAAGAACTTCCTGCTGAAGAGCCTGCAGCTTGTTAATATGCTCCCGCATCGTCGACGACTTTGCAGGGCTCATAACCCGCATCTGTACTTCCAAGGAAATCCTCTTCATGGGCGATACCCTGTTGTAAAGAGAGGCCAAATGCTGCCATATACCTCTGGCCAGCGTCATATGCTTTACATGATTGATTACCTGAGGTGTGCAGTTGAGAAAGATAAACGAACGGACCCTGGCGTTGACACGATCCCACATCTGTGTCTGGGCCTCCCGGTCCTTTCGGGTTGACGGTAACTCCCCATCCTCTACTTCCGCCCGTGGAACACCAACAACGACGAAATCGGGGAGGTCGTAAGACTCCAGAACAGATTCCATCATCACCTTCCATATGCCGTAGTTGCTCCCGTCCAACTGACGGTCCATAGGGAACGTGGGGAGTGTCGGGATCTTCACATGTCTCGCGGCCATCTCAAACAGATCTGCCATTGCGGGGATGTACTCTGAATAGGGTGGGTAGGTGGGAACAAAGAAGAACTAAAACCTGCAAGTGGCTGTCCAGCAAATCAGCCCGCCTTCCTCTTGCACCTTCTCTTCCCAATCAGCCCAAAACAGTCCACCAATCAGCCACAAAACAGTCCCCCTCTTGCTCACACAAATCCCAAGACCTATCTTGAGCCTAGGGCCCTGATACCATGTCAGAATACGCAGCGGAGATGATGACCAGATCTGGGAACACGAGCAAAAAACGCAGGCAGAAAAAACAGCACAAGAGAGAGAGAGAGAAGTAGGCGTGTAACTCTGCTCTGATATACACTAGAAGATCCCGAATATGATACAATGAGTGGTATGGGGGTGGGGGCCTATTTATATGCCCCCACATGTGCAGTCGGCCTGCTGAGGAGTCCACGATTGCATCTACAGTCGGCCAGCAGCATGCAGCCAGTCGGCCAGCTCTGAGGAGTCCACGATTGATGAAGTACAGTCGGCCAGCTCCAGTACACACATCTGATGTAGTCGGCCAGCAAATGGATCCTCCTGCCAACTCAAGGCTGCCTCCCAAGCCACAGAAAAATGGGAAAAATCAGGGAAAAATGGTAAAACACCTCATAAGGGCGGGCACACCCACAACAAAGGCCCTGGTGTCTAAAACTGGACAGGAGATGACTTCTAACAACGTCCACTATCCCAGTTCACAGTGAGGGCAGGATGGAGATAGTTCCCGATGGCAGAGGGGGGAAGCATTCCTCCCAGGTGTTGTATGTTCCGGCACTTGGTTTTCATCTGTTGTCAGTGCATCAGATTTGCAAGACTGGCGTACGGGTGGAGTTTGATGAGCATTTTGTTGCTCTCCGGGACAAAGCAACAAGCCAAGTGGTTTGGGAAGGCGGAGTGGAGAATGGAGTTTACAAACTTTCAATACTCTCTCTCCCACGTCCTCAGGTTTGTGATGAGTGGCAGTCTGGTAATGGCCACTTGTGTGTGGATACGTTGCAGGTACAGGCTTTCCGAGACCAGATGGTGGATAGCTTACCAGTAGATGGCAGCAGTTTGCAGGAACTTTCCAGTACTGATGTTGGTGGTTCTTGTGTTCGTGAGTCAGAGGAAACTGAACACGTCACTTATGCTCTGATGTCTTGTAGTATTCGGGACAAAGAACCTCCAGTAGTTGAGGATGTTCTTTCCACGAGGACCTTTCGGAAAGCCAGGCAGGTGGCAGGTGATTACTTGCAAAAGGAGGTGTTTTCTCCAGGCTTTGTGGTTCCGGATTAAGAGGGGGTGGTTGATAGGTTTCATCAGGTTTCCAGGACTTGTTTGTGCACCGTAATAGGTGTTGATCCTTGTGAGCAGTGTGATGTCTCTGTGACTCAGAAGCTGTATGGTTCCTTGATCTGGTTGATGGACACCAGATTGGACGGGAGCTTCCTGATGAGGCAGTTGAGCTCATGGTTGCGGATGACTCTTTGGGAGGCAGGATTGCATTTCCTGTGGTTTCTGCGGCATGCGAAGGATCATGGACTCTTGTACACAGGAGGGGGATTGTTGGATGGAGTCCGACTCCACGGTTGGAGTGACTCGGTTTGGGGAGGAGATCCGGACACGAGGAGATCTACTTCAGGCCCAGGAGCAGTCTTACGGAGCAGTAAGAGGCAGTCATCTTTTGCCTTGTCTAGCACAGAGGCAGAGTACCGGGCTGCTTGTGATGCTGCTTGTGAGGTGGTGAGGATGCAGAAGTTGCATTGTAGGTTTGGGCTTCCACTGGAGGAACCCATGGTCATCTAGAGGCACTTTGTTCGTGAACAGATCGTTGTTGATGACATCTTGCTAGAGTTCTGTTCGACGGAGGACAGTACGGTGGACCTCTTCACCAAGTCGCTCTCTCAGGATTTGCTCAGGTGGCACCCCAGCTCCCAGTGGTTGGTTACACAGCCAGGAGCTGAGAGGGGGTGTTAGAAGTCATCTCCTGTCTAGTTTTATACACCAGGGCCTTTGTTGTGGGTGTGCCCGCCCTTATGAGGTGGGAGTGGAACCTTAGCCCCTAGCTTAGGGCAGGTTTGCAGACGCGAACCTATGGTGAGCTTGCTTGCACCCTTCTTTGTTTGTACTAATCTTGTTTATGCCTATGTATTACGTGATCCTTGGGAGGAGTCCATCACATCCAAACACATTTGGCAAAACATTGGAATGCATGGTTGAAGTTCAAAAGAGATCGTTTTTTTTTTTTGCATCTACGAGATCCTTGACATATTGTGCACCACCCTGTTGGGAAATCGGAGCTTCATGTGTGTGTTTTATACCTACAAAAAGGCATTGTACTTGAAGCGAAGGAATACAATTGTCACATCATTGAGTCATGTCAAACACTCTCTTGAGCATTTGTTTCTCTCTCTAATTCTCTCTACATTTCAATTTCAGCTTGTCTCTCTCTAGCTTAGCTATAAATGTGTTTCATCCCCCTTAGATATTTGCAAGAAACCCTAGAATTGTTGTGCTCAACACATGGTATCAGAGCCTTGTGCCTTTTTAGGGTTTTTTCATTATTTAGGGTTTCTCTTTTTAGGGTTGCTGCTCTCCGTTCATTTGCACACACCTGCCTGTCATCCTACCAAGGGTCGACTCCTGTTGTTGTCATCATCTTGTTGTATGCTATTGTGCCTTGCCGTGTGTTTCGCATATGCTGCCAACACCCATCGCTTATGTGTCTTCCATTAAGGAGTTAAGCCTTAATATAAGGCTTATTTGTCCCGTGCACCTTGCAATGGGGTACATATTGACACATGGCATCATCATCATCATCAATGCAAGATTTGTATAATAATAGTACCTTTTTTAGGAATATTGGTCATACGCCATGACCCCATTGTGAGCCCTCAGTCTAGGGATAGTCAAGAACAAGCTACATAGGTCAGTCTCTGAGCCATAGAGTTAGTCCTCTTAACCCACTTGGAGAACCCCATCAGATAAGTGCATGTAGCAATCAGCCATAGCTTACGTTTGCATTAGCAAGCATATAAAAGTAAATAAGTAGTAGCATGCCTATGGACTGGCGAAAGGCTAGCCCATACCCATGAGGTATGGTAGGCATGGTGTAACATGCGGAAGCTTCGGGGGAGATCAGTAACTTCAATGCTCAGAAATCAGCACACTTTTCGCGACGGAATTAACGCACAAAACTGAATGAAGATGTGCAGAAAATAGAGAGAGGGAGGGAGAGAGGAGAGGGGACAGTATTGGGTCCGGAATACCCTCTGTAGGGCCCCCACCACGAATGGTGTATTTGCTTTATTAGAATGATGTAAATCTGAAAAGAAAATACAGAAAACTTGACCTTTCTTGGCTCAAGTAACTCTGCCCTTGACCTGCAATTCTTCACCCCTTTGCGTTAGCAAACCCTTGGCTGTCTTGGCCCTTTGATTGCCTTAGCTCTTGGTGAATTATGAGATAACCCAATGGGTTGGGGCCTCAACTATTTATACTACCAATAGAAGGCATTCGGCCAGCTATAATCCAGGCGGCTGTCTTTAATTCTGCCCACGACTGGAATAAACAGCAATTAATATCATTTAATGCTGCGCTTCTTTCCCTTGGCTGGCTGGGCATTAGGCGCATGTGCAAAATAGGGCTGGGCACTGGCGCCTGCTGTATAGGAGGCTGGGCAGCCTGTATGGGCTGCCCACATACTTGCCCTACAGTCCCCTAGGGCTGGATAACCAGTTGGTTACCGTTGCAAGAGCCCTAGGACTGTCCCAAAGCACTCCTATGGCCCTCCCATGGCTGGTGGGTACAGCCAGGGCCTTTTTGGCCCTCATGGGGGTGGTTTACCCTGTCCCCATGCCCACACAAGGACTTGGGGTAGCCCTATGGGCTGGCCCCTTTCCTATAAGCAAACCCTAACTATCTACACAATGATTTGGCATCCAATACCATACCAGATACACAGAATCACTGACATCATTCCAAAGGGAGACTCACAGCGCGGACTGGCACTGTTTCATGTGCAGGACAGTGCACACCTGACCTTGGACTCATGTGCAGGACAATGCACACCTGACCTCGGACGACTGGGATGGAACCCTGGTTGACTCATCCCGGACTGGGCTCACATGGGACCAGTTTACCATCCCAGGTCTTGCACCTTCTGTACAGATATGTCTACGTGGCATCCAAGTGCGGGATGCACGTGACATCCCCTTCTGCTTAACTTGACGGAAGCTGCATAGCCTCCAAATAATCCGTCAATAACGCCGCATAGTCGTCGAAAAACTCTTTGTCAAGCCATACTGCTTCGTGGGTCCCTCGGTCTTGAAACTTCGTGAGGAACTGTCTGTGTCTTCGGCCCGAGCCATGCTTAAAACAGTGCAGAAGGATCTATTATGAAACCATAACTTCTGCTTCATCCACAATATCTGGTTCTGCCTCGTCTTTAACTTCTCAAGGGATCGGACCTGCATATGGCTTTAACCAACTCACGTGAAACACATCGTGCATAGTCCAACTCGGAGGTAGCTTCAACTGCATGGAAACCTCATTGATCTTCTTTTGGATGGGAAGACAAAGTCCATTGAAATATCTTGAAAAGGATCCTTAGGAATTGGCAAGGGCTGTAACAACCCTATCTTCTTTCCACGAGGAGCTTTCACCTTTTGACAAATATCACAGCGTTGTACATATGTAAACACAGCTCACCTCATCTTTGGCCAATAATATTACCGTTCCAATTTCTCCAGAGTCAGTAATGGCGTCATGGGCATCATGGAGAAGAGCTGCCCTGAACGACTTCATGACACATAGTCGGCCTTTGTAGAAAAGCCAACCGTCGCGTATCAGAAAGTGGCATGGTCCTGTGGCATCCAATGTATGTTCCCACTGTGTACCGAATTCCTCGGAATCCGCGTACGTGTGCTTCATGTCATCTAGTCCTGTACCAACAAGATCGAGTCTAGTGGTCTGAATCGAAGTCACTTGTCCCTTCCTTCTCAAAGCATCGGTCACTGGATTGGCCTTTCTTGGAAGGTACTCAATCATACCACTGAATTGCTGGAATATCTGGCTCCAGCATTGTTGTCGGTCACTCCACTGTGCACTTGGCATTATCTGAATCCAGCGTAATGCCTGATGGTCAGTGCGAACCTCAAAGTCACTGCCATAAAGAAAATGTTTCCAATGTTTCAAGGCCTGTATAACTGCAAGGAGTTCACGATCGTAGACTGAGTAATTTTTCTCTGCGGACAGTAACTTATGAGACATGTAAGCTATTGGATGACCATTCTGTTGTAACACACCGCCAATTGCGATGTTACTCGCATCGGTGATCACCTGAAATGGCTCGCCCCACGAGGCAAGTGCTAAAAAAGGCGCTTCTGATAAAGCCACCTTGAGGTTCTTGAATGCCTCCAATGCTCGTGGAGTCATTCGAATCCGTTGCCTTCTTGTCTTCACACCCTTTAGTAGATCGGTGAGTTCGGCCGAGGGGTCAGAAAACTTGTCTATGTAGGTGGAGTATGCCTGGCATATACCCACAAAGGATCTGAGGTCATATGTTGTCTAAGGTACTTCCCAATTGACAATCTCGGCCACTTTAGCCGGATCAAGTCGAATGCCTTTTGCACTAATTATGTATCCCAAGTAATGCACCTGGAACAAATAAAATTCTGATTTCTTTTCATTGACGTAGAGCTCGTTGCTTTCCAGCAACTCAAGGACTTTCTCCACATCAATGTCATGCTGCTCAACCGTAGCTGAAAATACCAGTATGTCGTCCAAAAATATGAAAACACACTTTCCAATCAAATCCCAAAAAACACGCATCATCATGCGATTGAATGTAGCGGGGACGTTCGTCAAGCAAAATGGCATGACCACAAATTCATAGTGGGCCTGTTCCATACGGAAGGCTATCTTGGGGATGTCCCCCTCCACAATGCTCTCACCTGGTGGTACCCACTCTTTAAATCAAGTTTCGAGAATATCTTAGCTCCATTCAGCCTCTCGAGAATATAATCTATTCGAGCCATCGGGAATCTACTCTTGATATCATTGCATAATTTACGCCTTTCCTGTCTACTCGCTTAGCCTGCAAGTGGCTTATGAGTGGAAAGTTCGAAATTCCTAGCTCACACTTGATGGTTACTGGGACGTTTGACACATTTTGATTGATCTGGAACGTATGCTTGTCCCACTTGACATCAGGAAGGAGCCTATGAAACCACTGAATGCCCAAAATTATGTCTTCTCCTACAAGAGGGACAACCATAAAATCATGCACAAATTCTATGCCCTAAATAACTAACTCAGCACCTAGAGCTTCATATTTGACGCTTGTCATCATGCCTGTGCTAAAACCCTCAACCTGTTTGTCCACCGAAGTCAGGACAAAATGGGCACGCCTAGCGGCATGTTCCGTGACCACATTCTCCGTGCTGCCACTGTCAAACAAGACAACGACTCTCTGGCCACCTATGTAGAGCAATTCGTTGCGTTCATACTCTTGGTCATGGGCGCCCTTCTGCTTATCTTCGAGTTCCCGGCTAATAATTGCTCCAACTGAAGCACTGGGATTTGAAGAACTAGGGGCAGCCATTGGGGTCTGTGTGGGAGTTGGGCTCACCACAGAAGAAGCTGTGGAGGCAGCGGCGCGGTCTTTGGAGTCCGCTTAGGACACTCCCGAGAAGTATGTCCTTTTGTATGACAAAAGAAACATCTACCCTCCTCCTTGTACTGAGAAAGCTCCTTAACACTCAACTTGCCACCTGTCGTGCCTGCCTCCGCTTTTTGGTCTGGAGTAAGCTTAGACGCATTGTTCGAGTTCTTGGAGCCAGAGGCTCCCGTGCTCAGTCCTGGGGAAGACCCCGTTTGGTTCTGGCCTTTCCCCCCCGAGGCGTCCGAAAACCAACCACACGAGCGAGAAAAAATTCTGGTTTCTTTGTTGAATCTTTGCACTTGAAGAAGGCTCTGATACCACTGCAACATGCGGAAGCTTCGAGGGAGATCGGTAACTTCAATGCTCAGAAATCAGCACACTTTTCGCAACGGAATTAACACACAAAACTCAATGAAGATGTGCAGAAATAAGAGAGAGAGAGAGAGAGAGAGAGAGAGAGAGAGAGAGAGAGAGAGAGAGGACACAGTATTGGGTCCCGAATACCCTCTGTAGGGCCCCCACCACGAATGGTGTATTTGCTTTATTACAATGATGCAAATCTAAAAAGAAAATACAGAAAACTTGACCTTTCTTGGCTGAGATAACTCTGCTCTTGACCTGCAGTCCTTCACCCCTTTGCGTTAGCAAACCCTTGGCTGTCTTGGCCCTTTGATTGCCTTAGCTCTTGGTGAATTATGAGATAACCCAATGGATTGGGGCCTCTACTACCAATAAAAGGCAGTCGGCCAGCTATAATCCAGGCGGTTATCTTTAATTCTGCCCACGACTGGAATAAACAGCAATTAATATCATTTAATGCTGCGCTTCTTTCCCTTGGCTGGCTGGGCATTAGGCGCATGTGCAAAATAGGGCTGGGCACTAGCGCCTGCTGTATAGGAGGCTGGGCAGCCTGTATGGGCTGCCACCATACTTGCCCTACAGTCCCCTAGGGCTGGATAACCAGTTTGTTACCCTTGCAAGAGCCCTAGGACTGTCCTAAAGCACTCCTATGGCCCTCCCATGGCTGGTGGGTACAGCCAGGGCCTTCCTGGCCCTCATGGGGGTGGTTTACCTTATCCCCGTGCCCACACAAGGACTTGGGGTAGCCCTATGGCCCATGGGCTGGCCCCTTTCCTATAAGCAAACCCTAACTATCTACACAATGATTTGGCATCCAATACCATACCAAATACACAGAATCACTGACATCATTCCAAAGGGAGACTCACAGCGCGGACTGGCACTGTTTCATGTGCAGGACAGTGCACACCTGACCTTGGACTCATGTGCAGGACAATGCACACCTGACCTCGGACGACTGGGATGGAACCCTGGCTGACTCGTCCCGGACTGGGCTCACATGGGACCAGTTTACAATCCCAGGTCCTGAACCTTCTATACAGATATGTCTACGTGACATCCAAGTGCGGGATGCACGTGACACATGGCCAACCCATAAGAGGACTTTGGGTCCAATCGGCAGCCCACAGCTGCTGGCCGACAGCATAAGAAGCAAGCATGCTTCAGTCGGCCAGCATAGAAGGGCTTACAGCAGCAGGTTGTGGACAGTGGTACAATCCACCACCAACATAGAAAGGACAGCATGATATGATGCAAGCATTTAATGCTGTCAAATAACATTATTTTGTCCAATAAAGTAGGACGATAGCATATAGAACTGGCCAACCAGCAGCATATCATCATACATAAGTTAGTGCTTGGAATCAAGCAGAATTCATTCATCAAGTCAGCATTCAATCTTCATCCTCTCCAAGCAAACCTTGAAGCCCTCTTCAGCATTCAGCCAGCATATGTGCAGTCCTACAGCTATCCTCGACTTGCATAAGTGGCCCAAAAGAGTCTTCTACAGTGCCCTTGGATTGGTGGATTCTCAGCCACCGTACGGTCTTGCTCGTCCTCGCGTTGGGCAGTCATAGATCTTGTTCTAAAGCATTGTACAGAAGTTCTCAAAGAAGTAATATAAGCAAATACTCATGCTTGTCAGGGGGGCTTCAGTGGGTGTTTGGGACCCAATATTGTGTCATCTATTGGGATATTCAGAGCGTCATCTATGTGATACAGCCCTTATATATGTTATCGTGTGTGTATGCATGTGCACCAACCATCATTGTTCGTGGGCCAGCATAGGTCTATTGGCGCTTACCTCCTCATGCTGTGGCTGCTTGCCTGTTACTCAACCTACCAAGGGTCACTACTGGAGGAAATGTCCTCAGCGGAGCACCAAGAAAGGTGCCGATTCCTTAGCTGCAGCCGCAAAGACTCCAGCTTTTGTGCATTTGGAGATTATGGACACCGGAGCTTCATCTTCTTCGAGTAGGGAGGCGGTTGGTCTCACCGTGGGGATACTTGGGAGTCGATTCTGGACAGTGGTGCTTCTAGGCACATGACTCCTTCCCGAGAGTTGTTACAGGACCTTCGGAGGTAAACCGGTCACATCTTTATTGGTGACAAGTCCACTATCCCAATTCACAGTGAGGGCAGGTTGGAGATCGTTCCCGATGGCAAGAGGGGAGAAGCATTCCTCCCTAGTTCTTTATGTCTCATCTCTTGGCTTTCATCTTTTGTTAGTGCATGAGGTTTGCAAGACTAGCATGCGGGTAGAGTTTGATGAGCATTCAGTTGCTATCCGGGACAAAGCAGGCCGGCCAGCATACAGAGAGGGTCGGGGAGCAGTAGAACCAGTCAGCCAATGTCTTGATCAAACAAGAGCAACAAGACAGCCTCCCACACCTAAGGAAAAATAGGGAAAAATATGGAGAGTGGGGAAAAATGAGAAAATAGCTAAATCGGGCGGCGGGCACACCCACAACAAAGGCCCTGGTGTAAATATACAGACAGGAGGTGACTGCTAACAGCGCTTTCCTCCATAGAGACAGAGTATCGTGCGATTTGTTATGCTACATGTGAGGCGATTTGGTTGCGGAGATTATTGGAAGAGCTTGGCTGTCCTCCTACCGGATCTACTCTTCTTTGGTGTAACAATCAGAGTTGCATCACCATCGCCAAGAACCATGTGTTTCATGCTCGTACGAAACACATTGAGATACAGTATCACTATGTTTGTGAACAGGTTCTTGCTGGAGATTTGCGTTTGGAGTATTGTCCTTCAGCGGAGAATGCAGCAGATTTGTTCACCAAGCAGGTTTCTCAGGCTTCCTTGGCTCCTCATCTTCGGCTTCTCGGAGTATGTTCAGCATCTGGTGCTGAGAGGGGGTGTTGATAGTTGCTTTGTTGAGAGAGCGGAAGTCCACACAGACATGGATCTTATTGGTCTTTTTCTTTGGAGAGATCACCATGGGGGAGAGCCATTCAGAGTGTTCCACTGGAGAAATGATGTGGGCCTCCTCCATGTTTTCCAGCTCCACTTTGGGTTGACCTTATACGCGTGCCCACGAATGGGTCGAGTACCCTCTTGGAGAGGAATCGTGTGGACATCAATAGCTACTGGAACGCCTTCCAAGTCCTTGTATGTACATGCAAAGACGTCCTTATATGAGCGGAAGAAGGCAATAGCTTGGTCAAGGAGGGTGGGGTGATCCCACAGCCAAGAGGCTAAGAGGATGGGACGAGGTTCCTTAGAAGTGCCGAGGTTGAACTCCTTGACAGGGTCTTAAGATGGCAGATCGACTGGTTCCCCTTGTCTCAGCTGCTTTGGAGAGGAGGTCGGGGTTGTGTGCGGGCTGGTGGTAGATTGGGAAGGTACCATAGTGGTCTTCCGTCCAAGACTTAGGACACTCCTCCAAGGGGAAGGTTGGTGTGTCCTCGGACATCGGAGGTGGGGCTCTCTATGGAGTTCGTGGAAGAGTTGCCGGAGTTGGTGTGGAGAGTTGTTCCGCCTTGGGGAGAGATTTGACCGCCTTAAGGCCTCTGTGGCGACCCATGACTAGTTCTCCTAGGCCTAAAGCTTCATAGTGCTCAGAGAAGAGTTGGGTGTCTGTGATGCCCACCATGTAGGATGTCAGGCCTGGAACCAGTTAAGGAGTTCCAACTCATCACCATGGGGAACAAGGCCTTCTTTTGTCGTCGGCCAAGAAGTGGTTGTCGGAGAGTTGGAAGAAGAAATGGGGGCTATTGTTATTTGTGGCACCACGGATCCCTTGATCCAAACCTTCCTCCAATTTGAGCTCCTGTGGGCCATGCTCTTGAGAAATCCACAATCAGTCTGAACCCCAATCGTGTAGACACCTGTACTACTCAGCCATGTGTCACGATTGTGACGTATGTATGTATCAGATCCTCTCTTCATTGCTGATTCCTGTTGCAGATGCAAAGAGTAACCAGCCAAGGGAACCCCTACCCTCGACTGGTTGCGACTCTTTGCCAAAGGATGTACCTCTTCATCGAATAGCCACATTCCTTCGACAAATGGTTGTATCCCTTGATGAATGGTTGTGCCTCTACATCGAATAGACACATCCCTTAGCCTAAAGTTGTATCCTTTCGTCTATGGTCATGTCCTTTCGTCAAAGGACATGCCTCTTCAAATCTCTTCATCTCCTATATAAGAGACCTATTGTACTCAGTTTAATCAATTCAATTCAATCTTCTCTCAAGTGTTCTCTTGAAGTCTCTTGTTCTCTAAGTTAAGTACTTAAGTAGTAGTTAGTACACAATATGAGGAATTAACAACATAATCCTCACACTGGTATCAGAGCAAAATTTTTTCCTACCCGTGGGTTGTGAAGCCCTCACCCTCTCCGCGGCACTCCCTCGTCCACCCCTCTTCTCGATGTAGTAGCTGGCGGCGCCTTTTCGAAGCGGCGCACCCCCTCTTCCGGTCGGGTACGTGATCTAGGCCACCATCACCTTTAAGCCATTAAAAATAAATAAATAAAATATAAAAAAAATTGGGCACGCTACGTGGCATTTGGGCCTCTAATCAATTTAAAAAAAAAGGGGTGTGCGCTAGTGTGAAGCCCCCCCCCCCCTTTCCGTTGGTGATTCGACGCGAGTGTGAAGCGCCCCCCCTTCCGTTGGCGATTTGGCGACCATCCCCCCCCCCCCCCCCGGCTGTCAGGATGCCGCCAACTGCACATTCGCCTTCATCCCCTCTCGGCTCTGGCCATGCCACACTGCGTGTGCGCTCTCGCCATCCACGTGCATGCTTCATGGACAATTTTCCGGAGGAGCCATACATGCACATCCCCTACCTGAGTTACATCGCGAGATCACCAAGGCTCTCCTTCCCGAACACAGCCCTCTTCGTGCCCCCACTCTGGAACCGGTGCCACTTTCTACCGATGCTGGGTGGATTCCAAGTCTCCCGAACTCTCCTATCCCAGTAGCCCATCCCAGTAGCCCCGGTCTCACAGGTGTACCGCATACATGTCAGCAGCCCGCATGTAACCGAACCCGACACTTGGGCGATCTGGACTATTTTCCTCACCTGCGAGCCACTGCACCTTGCTCATTTCGAGTACTTCCTGCCACAGTACCCTCAGTTGGCACACTTTCTTCCAGAGTGTAGTGTGGATGGCCTCGCAATATCTCCTCCACGCGCCCTCCTGTGACATTCTACAGCGAGATCTTCGTCCCCGATTATACTCCATTATCTCCGGTGCCCAGCTCTTTGGTGGAACCAAATGAAGA
The DNA here is from genome assembly GCF_041138505.1 of Cibotium barometz. NCBI lineage: Eukaryota > Viridiplantae > Streptophyta > Polypodiopsida > Cyatheales > Cibotiaceae > Cibotium > Cibotium barometz. The sequence continues at coordinate 49,890,923 of NC_141064.1, forward strand.
AGTGGAAGCCGACGAAGTAACCTCCGAGGACGATCCCGAGGAAGTGCAGGACCCCGACTTCGAGTACGAGGATCTCGTTATTGCCTCTCCAGTAGCTGTTCCTTCCATCCTACATCTCGGGTGGACCTTTCCTCCTTCACCTCAGTACTCTCTCTGAGTTCTCTAGATGTCAACTTCACATGACAACGTGCCACCTGCCGATCCTCAGATGGAGGCCTTGCAGATGACCACTCTTCAACAACAGATGGAAGACTTGCAAAGGGCCCTTTTCGACGGTGTGGCATCAATGCGATCACAAATGGAAGACATGCAACAACGGCACCAACACCAGCGCGAGGGATCCAGGAAGTCACAGCGAGCGCGTCGATCGCGTTCACCGACTTCATCATCATCCTCGGTGGGCCAGCAGGACAATCCCTCAACTCCTCCCGATCCGACCGCCGAGGTGGACAATGTTGAACTCAAACTTTTGTATAAATTAATGACCACAGCACAGACAAGAAAGATGGATATCAAGTTACCTGAGCCCTACAATGGCCGCCGCGAGAAGCGATTAATTGATCACTGGCTCTACAAGATGGAGATTTATTTCTCAAATACCGAATTGCCCGAAAATAAAAAGGTGGCATTGGCCAGTACCCTCTTGAAAGATACCGCCTTCCTTTGGTGGCGACGCAGGATTTCAGATGGCAAGTCTACTCCGACGTGGGATAAATTCCGACGTGCTCTTCGCAAGGCTTTTGAGCCTGCAAATGCGAACTTTCATGCCAAGTCTTCTCTCCGCCGCCTGAGTCAAATTGGCTCCATGGCCGCGTACGTCTTAGAGTTTCAAAAACTGGCTCTCGAGATAAAGACACTCAGCCCCTCTAACCAGCTTCACAGCTTCATTGACGGGCTTGAACCCACGATCCAAGACGAAGTCCATAAGTACAATCCTGCCACCCTGGATGAAGCAATCTCGTATGTCGAGCGCATTAGTGATTACAAGCGTCCTCCCAGGAACTTTTTCTCCGGCGCCCGTTCTTACCAGCGGAATCGACCCAATGGGACTAGCCAACCCCAGCGTCCCAATCCTGGACAACCAAACTCTCGGCGACCATATTCTGGACAACAGTCCTTCCGGTCGCGCTTCTCCGGGCAAGCTCCCGCGTCAAACGCAGGATCCTCTCAGACCGAATCCTCTAGCAGCAGAAACCGAGATCGATCCCGACAGGACCGATCGCAGCAATGATCAGCGCAACTTCAAGCGAGAAACCTCTACAGGACAGCAAACCTCTTCATCGACTCCTGAGCGCCCTAAACCCTCCAACACTCGGCGCAATTCTCAGGTGGACAGTTGCCACCATGCTAATCTTGACCCGCCTGCTGTGAAAGACAAAAACAAACAAATAGCTTACTCTATTCGCGTTTCTGAAGTTGTCAATACCCTGATGCTTAATGGCCAAAGTACCAACCCTGTTCCGGTGAATCTTTCCAAGCAGGTCCTTAGTCTTCTGGGTTTCATTGACGACCATCCCATCAATGTGCTGGTGGACAGTGGCTGTTCCACTAATTTTGTGGGCACTTCTTTGGTTCACAAGCTTCGCCTACAGACCCGACATTTTGTGGATGCTTTTCAAGTAGAGCTTGCTGATGGTTCCTTCCTTAATTATAACAAAAAGGTGCAACAGCTTCAGTTCCAGATTCAAGATTACCAAGATCACCTTAATTTTTCAGTGATGCCGTTGTCACATTATGACATGATACTGGGAACAATCTTGGCTGTATCAATATGATCCAGTGATCAGCTTTCGTTCTCATTCAATCCAATTATACCATGATGGTCGAGAGCTGGAACTTCGTGGCCTTTTCAGTGCCAAACCCATCACTGTTGTTTCTGCCCTGCAAGTCAAGCGCCTCGTATGCAAACGTGACTGTACAACATCCTTGGTCATGTTACGGGAGATTGAAGCAGAAACTAGTGAGCAATCTCAAGCCTCGTCGTCAACAACTGCTTACTTGGAGCAACCCTTCTTCAGGCCTTTTCAGGATCTGTTTCCGAATGATCTTCTGACGACATTGCCTCCTCGTCGTCCTGTGGATCACCCGATTGATCTTATCCCAGGTCAACCTCCTCCAACCCGAGCTCCATACGGTGTCTCTTACTCTGAATCTCAAGAGATACAAAGGCAATTACAAGAGTTGCTGGACAAAGGTCACATCCGCCCCAGCAAAAGTCCCTTCGGAGCCCCGGTTTTGCTTGTCAAAAAAAAGGATGGATCAATGCGGCTTTGCATTGATTACCGTGCTCTCAACAAGCTGACAATCAAGAACAAATTCCCTTTGCCTCGCATCGATGAGTTGAACAGCCGCTTGGTACAAAGGTGTTTTCCAAGATTGATTTGACATCAAATTTGTATCCGTAATGGTGATGAATACAAGACAGCCTTTCGGACAAAATATGGCCATTATGAATTCTTGGGCATACCTTTTGGGTTAACCAATGCCCCGGCCACTTTCATGACCCTGATGAATGAAATTTTTGAGCCGTACTTGGACAAGTTTGTGATCGTTTATCTCGATGATATTCTGGTTTTTAGCCGATCTATGGTCGATCACAAAGAGCATTTACAGATTGTCTTTGAAGTACTACGCACCAATGTGCTGTACATCAACAAGAAGAGCGAATTTTTCAAGAACCATGTGGAATATCTTGGTCACATCATTTCTGCTAATGGGATTGCAGTAGATCCTAAGAAGATTCAGGCGATTGTGGATTGGCCTTTGCCTCTCACCATTTCAGATGTTCGATCTTTCTTGGGACTTGCTAACTTTTATCACAGCAAGGTGTATAGGTTTTCAGAGATTGCTGCCCTTTGACAGAATTGACAAAGCTGGACAAACTTCAGTGGTCTTCTAAAGCTGAGCAATCCTTCAATGATCTCAAGCATGCCTTGACGACAACCCCGGTCTTGGCCATTGCAGATCCCACCCAACCCTTTGATGTAATGACAGATGCCTCAGATCGTGCTTTTGGTGGAGTTTTGATGCAGAATGATCGTGTCATTGCTTTTGACAGCAGGAAGTTTTCAGCCATTCAAAGCAGGTATCCTGTGTATGATAAGGAGTTTTTGGCAATCATGCATGCTTATCGGACTTGGAGACATTATCTTCTTGAAGCAGATTCAGTTGTACGTACAGATCATCAATCTCTGACGTACATTTTCACTCAGCCTGTAATGAACTCTCGACAAGGCCGATGGGTTGAATTCTTGGCTAATTTCCAAATGACTATCCAGTATGTTCCTGGTCTTCAAAATGTGGTTGCAGATGCTTTGAGCCGCATGCCTCGAGCCACTAATTTTGCCATCACGGATGTGCAAATGGAAATCCTTGCTTGTTTCAAAAATGAGTATTTGACTGATAGAGATTTTGGAGATGCGTTCCGTGCTCTCGAATCTTCTAATCCCAGTCTTGCAGAAATGAACATGTTTATAGCCTACACCATCATAGATGAATTGCTGTTCTTTTCTGATCGCATTTTTGTACATCACAATACTTCATTGCGGAAGATTCTCATTCAAGAGCATCATGAAGTTCCTTATGCTGCTCATCCCGGTATCAACAAGACATATCGGCTTTTGTCTGCTACATACTTCTAGCCTCAGATGCAGCAAGATGTTATCAAATTTGTCAAAGCTTGTCATTCGTGTCAAATAATGAAAGCCTCTTGACAACCTCCTCAAGGGTTACTTCAACCGTTGCTAGTTCCCAATGAGAGATGAGAAAGTATCAGTATGGATTTTATTACCACTTTGCCTCGTTCATCCAAAGGCAATGCTAAGATTCTTGTGGTGGTTGATCGATTTTCCAAAATGGCGCATTTCATTTCTTGCAAGAAAGCTGCTTCAGCCCCAGATGTGACGTCATTGTTCATGCAACATGTCTTCAAATTGCATGGTTTGCCGAAGACCATCATCTCTGACAGAGATCCAAAGTTCACTGGACATTTTTGGACGTCTTTGTTCATATCTCTTGGCACGAATTTGTTGTTCAGTTCAGCCTATCCAGAAATTGAAGATGACCATATTATCCTTGTTCCAGAAGTAATTCTTGACGTGCGACAGAAGGAAACAAGAAGAAAGTTGACTACAGAATTTCTTGTGAAGTGGATGGATTTGAATGAGTTTGATTCCACTTGGCAAACAGATGAAGAAAAGCAGCAGTACCCTAATCTTCTTCAGGAGTTCTTTGACAAACGGATGTCTATAAATGGCCTTCCTTTGTGATCTGGTGACCACTGTGGTGGTTGATGGATCTATTAGAAGTCATCTCCTGTCTATTTTTATACACCAGGGCCTTTGTTGTGGGTGTGCCCGCCCTTATGAGGTGTTTTCTCATTTTTCCCCACTCTCCGCATTTTTCCCCTATTTTTCCCATTTTTTCTGTGGCTTGGGAGGCAGCCTTGAGGTGGCAAGAGGACCCAGTAGCTAGCCGACTGATGGCACTGGTCCACAACTCCATTTTTGAGATGGCCGACTGCTGACACCTGGCCGACTGGCTGTTTTTTTGCTGGTCGTGGAGATTCAGGACCAGTCAGCTGCCTGTAGCACATGCCGACTGGCATATGGGGCCATATAAATAGGCCCCCAGCCCCCCATTCCATTTTGTATCATTCTCCGGAATCTTCTTGTATATATAGAGTAGAGTTACACGCCTATATATCTCTCTCTCTTGTGCAGTATTTTTTCTGCATGCGTTTTTGCTCTTGTGTTCCCAGATCTGGTCATCATCTCCGCTGCGTATTCTGACATGGTATCAGAGCCTAGGCTCTAGATAGTTCTTGGGATTTGTGTGAGCAAGAGGGGGACTGTTGTGTGGCTGATTGGTGGACCGTACGGGACTGTTCGGGAAGAGGAGAAGCAAGAGGACGGCGGGCTGATTTGCTGGACAGCCACTTGCAGGTGTTAGTTCTTCTTTGTTCCCACCCACCCACCCTTTTCAGAGTACACCCCATATCTGTTTGAGATGGCCGAGAGGCATGTGAAGATCCCGACACTCCCCACGTTCCCTGTGGACCGTCAGTTGGACGGGAACAACTACGGCATATGGAAGGTGATGATGGAATTTGTTCTGGAGTCTTACGATCTCACTGATTTCGTCGTTGTTGGTGTTCCACGGCCGGAAGTAGAGGAAGGGGAGTTACCGTCGATCCGAAAGGACCGGGAGGCTCAGACACAGATGTGGGATCGTGTCAACGCCAGGGTCCGTTTGTTTATCTTTCTCAATTGCACACCGTAGGTAATCAATCATGTAAAGCATATGACGCTAGCCAGAGGTATATGGCAGCATTTGGCCTCTCTTTACAACAGGGTATCGCCAATGAAGAGGATTTCCTTGGAAGTACAAATGCGGGTTATGAGCCCTGCAAAGTCGTCAACGTTGCGGGAGCATATTAACAAGCTACAGGCTCTTCAGCAGGAAGTTCTTCAGGCTGGGAAGGAGATATCGTCAGAGGACATGGCCATAACGTTGCTGTCGCACTTGCCCTCTCAGTACTCAGCATTTTACTCGTCTTTCATTACCAGTGGCAGGCTCAGCACCATCACGTGGGAGGAGCTTGTGCCCATGGTCCTAGACCAGAAACAATTCACGAACCCTCCTCAGGGTGGAGGTTCGGAGGCCTTAACTGGCCAACGGTCGAAAGGCCGTAACACGGGCAAAGGGAAGGCTTCGTCGGAGAAGTCTTCTGAGAAGAAGTCCGTTACTGACCGCGAGAAACTAAAGGCATAGAGGACCTGTAATGATTGTGGCGAGAAAGGCCACTATTGGAGGCAGTGTCCCAAGCGGAAGACCGAGCAGGGTGAAGATTCCTCAGCAGCAATCATGAAGACTCCGGCTTTTGTGCACCTGGAGGTGAACGACACCGATGTTTCATTTTCTTCAGGCAGGGAGGAGATTGGAGGACTCTCCGCAACGGATACTCGGGAGTGGATTCTAGATAGTGGTGCTTCCAGGCACATGACTCCTTCCCGTTCCGGTTTACAGGATCTCTGCAAGCTTTCTGGTCACATTCTTACTGGGGATACATCCACTATCCCAGTTCACAGTGAGGGCAGGATGGAGATAGTTCCCGATGGCAGAGGAGGGAAGCATTCCTCCCAGGTGTTGTATGTTCCGGCACTTGGTTTTCGTCTGTTGTCAGTGCATCAGGTTTGCAAGACTGGCGTACGGTTGTTGGGTGTTGGACTCACACACTCACACACACAAACCTGCACATTAGGGTTAGGTGCAGGGTAGAGAAGCTCACACACAGAAATGAGAGAGAGAGAGAGAGAGAGAGAGAGAGAGAGAGAGAGAGAGAGAGAGAGCCAAAAGTGTGGTATCCACAAAATGCAAGTCAACCCTTGCATGTGTGCCACATCCATATAATATAGAAGCACAAAATATTATATGTTAGAGTGTCCTTTCACACTTGATGTCCAAGGGGAAAAACCACATGGGAAAAAGTGCCCTTGGTTAAGCCCTGTTCACACATAGCACTACCATAAGTGAGCATATGCCTACAAATCCCCCCTGTAGTGGAAGTGTGAACCTGTACAAGGGTAGCAGATCACTCTCTGTATGAGAGTAAGCCCAAAGCTTTGCGGAAAGCTTCAAACTTTTCTCGAGGTAAAGCCTTTGTGAATAGATCTGCAACATTATCCTGTGTAGGGCAATAAGATAAACTGATCTCCCCTGCATGTAGCCTCTCTCTGACATAGTGATAATGAATCTCTATGTGCTTGGTACGTGCATGAAATACTGGATTTCGTGCCACGGCCATAGCACTCTGGCTATCAGTGAGAATGGTGGTGGGTGTCTGCTCACACTCACGAAGATCAGCCAATAGCCTCCTCAACCATACACAATCTACTGTAGCTGTAAAGACTGCCCTGTACTCAACCTCACAAGTAGATGTAGCAACAGTGGGTTGCTTTTTACTCAACCAAGATATGCATGAACCGCCAAGAAAAAAACAATTTCCACTGGTGGATTGCCTGGTATCATAATCACCAGCCCAATCTGAATCACTGTATGCATAAAGCTGCAAGCTGGCCCCCCTGGGATAGAACAAACCAAGATCCAGGGTACCCTTAAGATAACGAAAAATGCGTTTGACTGCTTGCCAATGCTTTGTGCCTGGGCTGTGCATGAATTTGCTCAACAAAATGCTGTTGTCTGTCCTGACTGCGACTGACGACCTCGCCTGCGAGCTCCGTTTCTCCCCCCCCCCGCTACTTCTCGCCATCGCGCCCCCCTCTCCCCCCCGCCATCGCGCCCCTTTCTCCTCCGTCCTCTCCCCCGCCTCCTTCATTGCGCCCCTCTTCGCCATCTCTCCCCCGCCTTCTGCCTCGCGTCCTCCCCCGCCTTCGCTCCCCGCCTCCCTCCTCGTTTCCGCCTTCTTTCCCCCCGCCTTCTCTCCCTTCGCCACCTTCCACGCTGCCTTCCCCGCCATTCCCCCCGCCGCTTGCTTCCTTCCCCCGTCATCTTTTCCTCCGCCTCTCAAACCCCTTCGCCTCCTTCTCCCCCGCCTCTCTTCTCTCCCCCGCCACCTCTCCCCCCTCCGCCTTCTCCTGCGCGGCGCATCTCTTCCCCTCCGCCTTCTCCCTCTCCTCCCTTCCGTCTCGCCCCGCCGCCCACCGCTAACTCTTCCCTGCCTCAGCTCCCCCCCCCCCCCCCCCCCGCCCCGCTATCCTGCAGCCCTCCGCCTCTTTTTTCCTCGCAGGGCTGTGTCCCTCCCGTTGGTGACCCCGGTTTCTGGCCTTTTCCCTCTGGAGGACTCCATGGAAGCCGCTCCGACTAACCCTGCCGATTCCGGTCTCCGTCTAGAGTTCACAGCTGAAGATCTTCAGTTGTTTGTTTCCACAGTTTCCGCTCTTGAGGCCTCCTCCTTGGTCTGCAAGATAGTGGGTAGCCGTCCGATGCGGAGAGAGCTTCGCGACCTTCTGCAAGGCAGCCTTGTTGGCGTGCCCGCCAAGATCGTCAGCGTAGATTTTTTGGGACGTGGCTACTACCAGGTGGATTTCGAGTCCCCACAGGCAGCTCAGATGGTGCTGGCTCGGAGCCCCATTGCCCTCCGCTCATCCCGGGCGTTCCTGGCGCGATGGACTCATGGTTTCGACCCCGCTTCTGACCCGCTAGCAGGCGCGACAGGTTTCCCCGTCACTATCTGCTTTCCTGGACTCCGTAGGGAGTACTTGCCCCTCTTGTCATCCATTGGCAAGGCGTTTGGGCAGGTGGTGGAGACGCCTCAGACAGCGGCTTCAGTGATTGCTCGGGCAGCAGGTCTCCCGGCCATTCGGGTTGTGGTTCCGTCACCGGAGTCCCTCCCGAAGACGATCCTTCTCCCTTGTCTTTCTGGAGGACATATGATACAGCGCGTGGAGTATTCGGGCCTCCCCGGCCAGTGTTACACATGTCGGGAGATGGGCCATCTCGCACGCCCCTGTCCCCGCAAGGGGGTTCATCCTTCACGCTATGCCGCCTCTGGACCCCCTGCAGGAGTCCCGAGGGGTGGCCATCCACCTCAGAGACCGGACATCCCTGGCTCGCCACACAGCAGGCGCCATCATCTGACGAGCAGGCCCCGGCGGAGGATGCCGCGCAGTCCCAGGAGGCTGGCGGATGGCAGGAGGTTCGCCGGCCGAAACGCCCGGCCCGCAGGGACCGTCGCAGACGCAAGCAGGCAGCACAGGCTGGCGGACAGGTTGGCGGACAGGCGACTCCGGTTGGCGTACAGGCACCTACCCGCACTTATGCTCCTGTCAGGGATAGGCGGCCAGCAGGTCCCACCCCGATGGACGAGGATTCAGACTCAGTGCCCGTTGAGGCCGCTGGTGGAGCCTCCCACGTGGAGACCCCGCTCCCGCCTCCCCCCGCAGGGAGCCCCGCCCCCTCCTTGGAGCAGATTCCTGAGGATCCCGGGCCGCACTCTTCGACCCCCGGCTCCCCTTCCCCTCACCCGGAGAGCACTCCTTCCACCCCCCCCTCTCCCCCCCAGCCCCCCCCCTCCCGCCTCCCCCGGCGGCCCCCCCTACACCTATCCTCTGGCAGATGCCTCTCCTTCCTCTCCTCGCTCTCCCCCCTCCTCGCCGCGAGCCCCCATCCCTCCCTCGGCCTCTCCAGGATACTTCGCCAGACCACCCACTGCCCCGGGGCAGCGCAGCTGGGTAGGCCAGAGCTCAGTCCAGCGGCTGTTCCACCACCACTCCGGGCCAATGGAGATGGCGATCCTTGCTTCGCCCGCCCACAGAGTTCTCTCCAGCCTCCCCTGGGGGGCCCCCGCGAGTGATGGGGCTACCAGTGGATTACGGTTTTTTCAGGTGCCTCCAGCTGGATGCTGGCCCGTTCGAGACACTGGTCGCGCCCTTGCGAGTTTGCGTGGTGTGCCATCCTTCTCGTTCTCCCTCAGTGGTGAGCAGCATGGTGGCTTTCTCCTTTCCTCTCAGTGTTGCCCCAGACACAGCATGGGATTGCAACTCTGTAGAGGAAGTTTTGCGTGATCAGATACTGGAGTTTTCTCACCGCTTCAGTGACTTGGGGCTCACGGACCTATTGCAGACCCGATTACACTCAGCCCGCATGAGCTTGTTTGGTATAGGAGACTGGCGGGCGGATCCGGTCCACACCTCAGTTGAGGCGGTGCTTCTGATTCTCCTCCATGCCGCCCCGAGGGTGCAGCCTACCTTTAGATACATATATGCAGAGGATTGGTCTCACGCCTATGCCCTGGACAGGGCGAAGGCGGAGTGGGGCTGGACACAGAGACAGGTCACCCTCTTTTTGGAGAGACTCCGCACCCGGACAAACAGTGATTATTCTCCCTCCAAGCCGGCGCCCAAGACTCACAGAGTGGAGGGCAGATCATCCGGGTCGGCTGAGAGGGGTGAGCCAATGGAGGCTGCTTCACTTGCCATAGCTCATCCATGAGGATCCTCTCATGGAACATCCAGGGTCTCGGTGGACATCGCTGCTACATTGGTCGGGGCAGACTTCGCCAGGAGATCCAGAGGGCTCTCGTTGGAGGACCCATAGATATCCTTTTCATCCAGGAGCACCACCTTTCTGCCGGGCGTACCCGCACCTGCGGGAAGATCTTGCCAGGCAGGAGTCACACTTTTTGGTCACCGGCATATGGCTCCCAGGGGAACCAGGGTGGAGTATGCATCTCAGTCAGCGAGCAGCTTCTATCCGAGGTTGTGGACTCTGGCATTCTGGTCCAGGGTCGTGCGCAGTGGATCATCCTTCGGGTTGGGGAAGACCGCATTGGCTTCCTCAACTTCTACGCCCCTAATGGGGCGACCGGGAGAGCCGAGTTCTGGAGCACCATTAGGCAGTCCCTCCCCTTGGCAGACCACTGTTGCCTCGGAGGGGATTGCAACATGCTGGAGGATGCAGAGGACAGGATGGGGGGCAGCCAGGAGACCATTCATGGGCCGGAGCTCGCTGCCTGGGAGGAACTAGTGCTACAGGTGAGATGCCAGGATCCGTGGACTCTCCCGGAGTTTGGCAGGTTGCAAGGGAGTCTATCTTTCTCGCGCTCGGATAGACGGGCCACAGGAGTTAACCTTTCCCGCATCGACAGGTTCTACATTGATGAGTGGGCCTGTGATAGAGGTGGCACAGTGGGCATACTCGCAGGCTCCTCGTTTTCAGACCACTTTCCAGTGCTTCTCCAGATCGAGGACCCCACGAGAGGAGAGCAGGGCCAGAGCGTCCGGATTCCAGATTGTCTCATAGAGGAGCCCGAGATTGCGATCAGAGTTGAGCAGGTCTGGCAGGAGCTGCAGTTCAGGAGAGGATCGGCAGCCAGCGATCTTGCCAGTGGCTTGCAGGAGATCAGCCACAGATGCTCAGACAGGCTGCCTTGGACCGGCTGGAGGCCTTCAGAGAGCAGGAGAGGAGCCTACGGAGGAGTCTAGCGTCCCTCCAGAGACTCCAGGAGAGGGATCCTACGAGCCCTTAGATCTCAGAGCAGATGGAGTCAGCTCGCACTGAGATCAGATCCATCGAGGAGAGGAGGGTGGAGTTCCGATTCCATGCTCGGGCTTCTTTTTGGACACAGGCTGGAGACAAAGTGACTCGAGATTTCTTTGAGGCGACAGGGCCTCGCTTCAGACGAGAGGGTCTCAGGCGTCTTCGGCAGGCTGATGGCCAGGTTGTGGTGGATCCCCCCAGGGTTCGGGCTATAGCCACAGATTTTTACAGGGATCTTCTCTCTGCTGAGCCAGCAGATGACAGGGTGAGAGAGGCTCGGGAGGCAGTCTGGAGCTTCACGAGACCGGTTGTGCCGGCCCATTTGCAGCACTCCCTTCTCTCCCCCTTCTCGGATACGGAACTGGAGGAGGCTCTTCAGGCATTACCTCGGGGCAAATGCCCAGGAGAGGACGGTCTTTCGGTGGCCTTCTTCCAGAGGTACTGGGGCCTCTTACATAGGGGCTTCAGATTGGCATTCCAGGAGATTATGGAGTCAGGAGTCATGCCGGACAGCATGGCAGAGGGGTTGATCCACTTGATCCCCAAAGAGGGAGGAGACAGACTGGAGATTAGACAGTGGAGACCGATCACCTTGCTAGGCACGGCCTACAAGGTCCTAGCTAAGGCGATTAGCAGGCGGCTTCAGCCTCACCTTCCGGACATCATCCACTCCACGCAGACAGGCTTCATCCAGGATAGGAGCATTCTGGATAACATTTTCTCTTTCTGGGAGGCTACGGCTTTGGCTAGATTTCGACAGGAGGATCTGGCAGTGCTCCTTCTCGACTTCGAGAAGGCATATGATCGGGTGGACTGGGCCTTCTTGGAAGGCACTATGGAGAGGATGGGCTTCCCCCCTCAGTGGATCCGTGGGGTCTCTGCACTCTACACGTCGGCTCATAGCCAGGTGCTGATACAGGGCATGCGCGGAGAGAGGTTCCAGCTCTCGCGCTCGGTGCGGCAGGGGTGCCCCTTGGCGCCCTTTCTTTTTCTTTTTGTGGCGGAGGCCATGAGCACTTTTTTGACGGCACAGGATACAGGTTTGCGGGGCCTCCAGCTTCCCATCCGCACCTCGGAGGAGCTCCTAGACTCGGAGTTTGCGGATGACACAGCTGTCTATCTTCAGGGAGGTGAGGAGAACCTCCGCCGCTTCGCCTTAGCCATGGACAGGTTTTGCAGAGCTTCGGGCGCTTTGATCAACTGGCACAAGTCGTGTGGGTTGTGGGTCAGCTCTATGCCCCCCCCGACTTGGAGGCCAGTTGACGGTTTTCAGTGGCTGCCCCCTGGCACTACAGTGCGTTATTTGGGATGCTATGTGGGCATTGACATATCTCCGGAGCAGCAGATAGCCCCCCTTCTTCTGAGCATTCGGAAGAAGCTTCTGTATTGGAGTACCACTCGTTTATCTCTGGCTGGCCGAGTAGTTGTGGCCAACCAGGTTCTGCTTGCTACTATGTGGTACATCACTTCTTGCTGGGCCTTCTCACGGGCGTGCATTGGCCAGGTGCAGAGGCTCATCAGGAACTTTCTTTGGTCCGGTGGCGACGGGCGGCCCGCCAGGGCCAAGGTGGCATGGGCGGTGATCACTCAGCCGAGGGAGAGAGGCGGCCTGGGCATTGTTGATCCTATTTGCCAAAGCCGAGCATTGCTTGGCAAGTTGGTAGTTCGTGGCCTCCTGCCAGGCGCTGAGCCGTGGAAGGAGTTTCTTGTTTCCAGGATGCTCAGCCGCACCCCTTCCCTTAGCGGCCCCTGGACCCCCAGCATCAGGTGGATCTTTATAGAGCAGCGATCCAGAGGAGTGGGCCTTGGCTTCGAGGAGCGTTTTGCAGCTAGCCTTCTGAGGGCCTGGGCGCATCTGAGGCCGTCACTCTTCCAGACTCCCCCGGGCACCGATGAGGAGCGCCGGAGGCAGCCTTTGATCTGGAACTCCTTGATTCGTCTCCCCAGTGGCCATATGGTTGGATCGCGGTCTCATGTGTCGTGGGGCCCGCTGAGCTCTGGCCCAGCCCAGTCCCTAGACGACTGGATAGGTTTTCAGCAGCTGCCTCTCGAGGCTCAGGAGAGGAGACTCAGTGGGATGAGGGGCAGAGAGTTGATGAGACAGGACATTGAGGCGGCCATCCCCCGGGAGTGGCGGACCCCAGTACAGGACCCTCCACCTCCACAGTGGATGGGTGTCTTTACTCGGCATGAGATCCTTCTAGCGGTCTGCGGCACAGCGGAGAGAGTCGCCCCACTCACTTTCGAGGTGGGAGAGGGAGGCCAGCTTCAGAGGACACGACTAGATTTGGATGGGCTCCAGGGATGTATTCTTCAGAGGGTGCGGGTGGTCGGCTTTCATCAGAGACAGTGGTACGTAGACCCCTCACCGGCCTCTATAGGGGAGGACTGTTCTTGGAGATTATGGGCTTGGGACAGCAGGCCTCTTATTCGCCTTCAGTGGGATCCAGGTGAGTGGTTTTGGCGAGATCCCTACTTGGCCCCTACCAGCCCAGGCATCCCCTTTTTTCAGTACACAGCGAGGCTGGGGCGGCGGATTCAGAGACACAAGATAGCGAGCACCCCGGTGGCGGCCGAGCATTGGCGGCGACAGGGGCTCTCCCCTGCCTTTCTTAGGGACTTCTGGCAGCGCCTTTGGGCCAGCTTCCGGCCCCGGAAGGTGACGCTGTTTCTCTGGCTCACAGCGCATAGAGGACTGGCTGTGGGGGCTTGGCTAGCTTTCGGCAGTCACCCAGCGTCCTGCCCTCGGTGCGGCCATGCACAGGAGTCGCAGCGGCACTGCTTATGGGATTGCCCACAGGCACAGCAGGTCTGGCAGCGCGCTCTCAGGATGGTTTTTGCAGGCTCACCAGGTGAGATGCTGGTGACGTGGGGTGCGGTGGCTTGGGCCACGGACAGCGGCCCGGCCCTTGGATATGAGGACGTCCCTGGCAGTGCGACCATCCAGGTCTCTAACAGGGCGATGGCGGTGGTTCCGATGCCAGACTTCTCTTCGGCAGCACCTCAGGAGGGGGTCGGGCATAGATGGGAGATGATCAGCAGCGACGGCTTGGCACATTTGGAGAGCCCGATGCAGGGAGGCCATTGACCGCCAAGCGACTCCACCGACGGAGGTCATACAGGCCCTCTGGGTGGACATCATTCACACCTTGAGAGGACACTGGGGGAAACTCCAGGGCGACTCGGATCGCATGAGAGGGCGCCGCAAGGCTTTCCTCCGCACTTGGCAGCCCGGCCCTTTCCTCACCGCGAGGGGCGAGGATGTCACTTGGCACTACAGGCCTCCAGTTTGGCTTTTCTCACCTCCCACATGTACTATTAGGTAGCCCCCCCATAGAGCGGCCAGCCACGGGGGTGGAGCTCAGGAGTTCACTGTGTTTTTATCCCTCCTTGCGAGGTGAGCTTTGTAGCCTTATGGCGTGTTCTCATTAACTAATAGAAGGATCTTTTTTCCGGAAAAAAAAAAGAATTTGCTCAACAAAGACACCCCAAAAGATATGTCTGGCCTCGTGTTACACAAGTAAATGAGGCATCCCACTGCCTGGCTGTAAATGCCGGCCTCAAAAGGCTCTCCAATATCATGCATAGTAAGCCGTACACCTGGTTCTACCGGAGTAGAAATGGGCTTACATTCATCCATGTGAAACCTTTTTAGCAAACTTTTTATGTACTTAGTTTGCTGCATAACAATGCCATCATCTGTATGCATAAACTGTATGCCGAGATAGTAGTGTAAAGGCCCCAAATCTGACATATCAAATTCAGCTTTCAAATCAGATTTGAAATCTGAAATTTGTGCTTTGCTAGTACCTGTAATGAGCATGTCATCTACATACAAGATGACTATGAGAATATCGGCATCGGTTTTCTTTACATACAATGTGCTTTCAGCTGGACTATTCTCATATCCTTGGCTGGCTAGATGAGCATGTATCTTATCATACCAAGCTCTTGGAGCTTGCTTTAACCCATACAATGCTTTGTGCAACCTGCATACTTTATGTTCCTTACCAGGAACTACAAAACCAATGGGCTGATTTACATATACTTCCTCCTGTAAATCCCCATTTAAGAATGCAGTTTTGATATCCAATTGATGCACTTTCCATCCTTTATGGGCAGCCAATGCAATCACTGATCTTATTGTGGTCATTCTCGAAGTAGGAGCAAAAGTCTCTTCATAATCTATTCCCTTTTTCTGGGAGTAGCCTTTAGCCACAAGTCTTGCTTTGTACCTGTCAATAGTACCATCAGACTTTCTTTTGACTTTGTACACCCACTTTGTTCCAATTACATGCTTGCCTTTAGGCAATTCCACAAGATCCCATGTATTGTTCTTCATGATAGAAGAAATTTCAGCTTGCATAGCTTGCAACCAATGCTCATTCTCATGTGCTTCTTCATAAGAAGAAGGCTCTTCTGAATCAAAGAGACCACCCATTGCGAATGCAGACTCCCCACGATGTACATTCAAAGCATGGCTGGAACTAGCCCTTGTTCTACCTGTGAGTGGAGCTGCAAGTTTGCTTTCTTGCAAAGTTTTCAGCAACCATCTTGGCACTGACTTGGCTGTGTCTATGGCTGTTTGCTCTTCCCTGACAAGATCTTCCACTTCTTCCATAGAAGGGGGCTGAATGGCTGGCTGGTCCACATGTTCTACATGTGGATTTTCTTGTGTAGGGGCTGGCTGATCTGAATCCCCCCTAATTGCAATGGGTAAAAGTCCATCAAACATGTCCTGTTAAGCCTGTATCATTGCTTTTATACAAGCTGTACATGGGCTGTTCTGAATTTTCAGCAAATACCACATCTCTACTGACAAAAATCCTTCGTGTAGTTGGATTATAAAGACGGTATCCTTTGCTTTCATTGCTGTAGCCCACAAAAATGCATTTAATTGCTTTGTCATCAAGCTTTGTTCGGAGTTGTTCTGGCACATGTGCATATGCCAAACACCCAAATGTACGCATATAATCCACTGTTGGCTTTCGGCTATACCAAGCCTCAAATGGTGTTATGGTTTTCAAAGCTTTTGTTGGACACCTGTTCAACACATGAGTTGCACACATTATAGCTTCCATCCAAAATTTGTGAGGCAACTTTTGTGCTTTCACCATGCATCTTGCCATTTCCATGAGAGATCTATTTTTCCTTTCAGCTACACCATTCTGCTGCGGTGTATAAGGCACAGTACATTGGTGTTTGATGCCCTTTTGAAGCATATAATCCTTGAATGCATTTGACATGTATTCTCCACCTCTATCTGAGCGGAGTGTTTGGACTTTACATGCACACATATTTTCAGCCATTGCTACAAAGTGTCAAAAGCATGTAAACACATCTGCTTATGCTTTCAAAGGGTAAGCCCAAGCAAACCTGGAGTAGTCATCAATGAATGTGACAAAGTAAAGATGCCCCCCTATGGATGGTGTCCGCATTGGACCACATACATCACTATGTATGAGCTGTAATTTACTTTCAGCTCTAACAGCTCCATCTTTGGGGAATGGTTTTCGTTGCATCTTTCCCAAAATACACCCCTCACATACATGTCTTGGTGGAGACTCAAGAGGCGGCATATTATCAACCATATGATGCTTCTGCAAAAGCATCAAACTCTGAAAATTTACATGCCCAAAACGAGCACGCCATAGCTCTGCATCATGCATAGCAAGAGTGTGGGCAGCCACTGTATTTGCATCATAAGTGCGCTTGTCATAGCTGTCCAGCTTATACAAGCCTTTGTATCGTGTTCCAGAAGTGACTATTTCATAACCCTTTGATGGGTCTTTTACCAAACACTTCCCATCTTCAAATTCAACCTTTAAACCTTGGTCGTTTATGGCTGAGACGGAGAGCAGATTTTTCTTTATTCCTGGAACATACAATACATTTTTCATACATATATTGGCACCATTGGCTGCAATAAGTATGACATTACCAATTCCCTTTACTGGATATGTGGTATGATCTGCACATGAAACAATGCGGCCATTTGAAGCATAAACCAAGTGCTGAAATACATCTTTGCATGAAGTGATGTGGCTCGAAGCACCACTATCAAAATACCATGATGCATCCTGTCTGTCAGATGCAATGCAAGACATATCAGTGTCTGAAGCACCTGGTGTGTCACTAGTGCATGTGACCAAAAAAGTGTACTCTTCCTGGATTACATAAGCTGATTGCTGTGCTTTGTCATCCGAAGAGTCTGCTACTGCATTGCCTGCTTCTTTCTTTTTCTCTTTTGCAATCCGCTTCCTACATTCACTGATGTAGTGTCCAGGCTTATGGCAGTAGTGACATTTGCCCTTCTCTTTGGGCTTGTTTGCATCCCCTTTGTCAGACTTTTCACCACTAGAAGAGGGCTGTCCATGACCAGCCTTGCTAGACTGTTGTCCCCCATGCTTAAAGCTCTTTGCTTTACCCTTATCCTTGGCTGTAAATGCCTTTTCTCCACCACAGTTGCTCGATAAGTTTGCTCTTGTTTGCTCTTCCTGCAAGAGTAAACCCACGAGCTCTTCAAAAGTGACGGGATCACCACCTCCTCTCATTGAGAGGTTGAGAGAGGTGTGAAAGCCCAAGTAGGAAGGCGGTAAAGAATGAAGAGTGTTGGTGACCATCTGTCTGTCTGGGATAACCTCATCAATGTTTAGCAATTGTTCCTGCAAATCTTTCACTTTGGTGAGATGATCTGCCATGGAGTCACCCTCATCCATAGAAAGAAGATCCAATTGCCTCTTCAAGTAGGCAACTCTTGCCTCGTTTCGTACCTGATACATTGCTTCCAATGTGTCCCATGCAAGCTTCGATGTCTTGCATGAACGAATGTGCGGAATAATAGTCCTTTTCACTGAAAGGGCTATCAATGACATGGCTTGTGCATCTCTAGAGTCCCATCTCTTCTGCTCTTGTGTGGGAGCAGGATCTACATCAGGAGCTCTTTGAGCACCTCCCCTTTGAGGCGTGGCTGGCTGTATGGTAAGTGGGCGTGTGTCATCACCACACGATGCCCCAAAGCCCTTTGGCTACCAGCAAATTACGGATCATGAAACTCCAGAGGGAGTAGTTAGATCCATCCAGCTTGTCCTCCTAGGTGAGCACACCAAATACATCTGTAGCATTCTGTGCCATGTCAACAAAATATATCTGCAAGCAAACCAAGCACCAATGTGCACTGCCAGGCAACCAAATGGAATGTGCAAATGTATGCCTGCAAACCAAAGCAAGTGTAAACCTGCACCAAATTGTCCAATTACACACAATGTGTATACATGCGCGACAAATCGCAGCTGTAATGCCCAATTACATGCTCCAATCAGAAAATCCCCAATTTTTATGCACTCCAATCGCTTCAATGTGCATCTAATTGGCCAATTTTCAGAAAAGCCCCAAATTTCTGCAAATGTAGAGGTTCTATTTGCCAATTTTGACCTCAATTTTGAAAACCACCAAATTGCAGGCAAAGCAAAATGCCCAACTTTTTTCAATTTGTCCTGAAATTGAGAAATCCCCCAAATTGCACCTGTAATTTTCCTGTGAATTTGACTTGCACAGAAGTGTCTGATAAATCTGCATATGACCTGCACTGGAATGGCTGCAAAATATTGTATTTGTATTCGACCCAAAATGTGCATAGAGAAATACCTTCCTGCAAGGGCAGCAGGTTTGGAGCAGACAGTCGAATAGAGGGAGCCAGCAGGCTGGCCAAGTCGTTGCAGGTGGAGACGTTGGAGGGAGTCGTTGCAGGTGGAGAAGGTTGGCTGTGGGCAGCCGACGGGGAGCTGGGGCTGAAGCTCACGGAGCTGATGGCACAGGCGTAGGCTAGCTGCACCAGGGCCAGGCGACAGCGAAAAACAGAAAAGGCGGCGGTCGGCGAGTATGTGTTGCGCGAGTCGTCAGTCGGGCAGGCGGAGTCGGGCGCTCAGAGCAAGGTGAGCACGGCGCTGTTGAGTAGTCGGGAAGGCTGCGCTGGCGGCCTCGGACCAGTGCGGGCGCCTGGAGTCGACGGTGGAGGTCGAGACGGAGCAGAAACGGCCGACGGGCCTTGGACCAGCGCGGGTGCTTGGAGTCGACGGGTGCCGGTCGAGACGGCGAGTCGCTGGTTGGTCGGAACGGCGAGCGCTGGGCGACGGTGACGGCGGGTTGAGACGGGCTGAATGGAGACGCCGGAACGGCAGGAGCGACGGGAGTCGTCGGCCGGCGGCTGCTGTGACGGAGCACGGGCGAGCGTGGGCGGTAGCACAACCGGGCGCCGGCTGGACACGAAAGAGCCGCCCGCGAGCTGGGCGGCGGCGGTGGGCTCCCCACTAGTGCCGCCCGAAACTGGTGGCTGGACGGAGGAGCGCCGACGGAACCAGACAATCCGGCGACGGAAAAACACAGCGACGACGGAAAAACGCAGGCGATCGACGGAACGCTTGTTTTCGACGGAATTTCGCAGGAATTTTTCCAGCAGCAGCAGAATATCAGGGCCAGCTCCCAGCTCCCAGCTCTGATACCAAATGTTGGGTGTTGGACTCACACACTCACACACACAAACCTGCACATTAGGGTTAGGTGCAGGGTAGAGAAGCTCACACAGAGAAATGAGAGAGAGAGAGAGAGAGAGAGAGAGAGAGAGAGAGAGAGAGAGAGAGAGAGCCAAAAGTGTGGTATCCACAAAATGCAAGTCAACCCTTGCATGTGTGCCACATCCATATAATACAGAAGTACAAAATATTATATGAGTGTCCTTTCACACTTGATGTCCAAGGGGAAAAACCACATGGGAAAAAGTGCCCTTGGTTAAGCCCTATTCACACATAGCACTACCATAAGTGAGCATATGCCTACAACGGTGGAGTTTGATGAGCATTTTGTTGCTCTCCGGGACAAAGCAATAGGCTAAGTGGTTTGGGAAGGCGGAGTGGAGAATGGAGTTTACAAGCTTTCAGCACTCTCTCTCCCAGGTCCTCAGGTTTGTGATGAGTGGCACTCTGGTAATGGCCACTTGTGTGTGGATTCGCTGCAGGTGCAGGCTTTCCGGGACCAGTTGGTGGATAGCTTGCCAGTAGATGGCAGCATCGAAACTCTCCAGTACTGATGTTGGTAGTTCTTGTGTTCATCAGTCAGAGGAAACTGAACAGGTAACTTATGCTCTGATGTCTCGTAGTATTCGGGACAAAGAACCTCCTGTAGATGAGGATGTTCTTTCCACGGGGCCCTTTCGGAAAGCCAGGCAGGTGGTAGTTGATTACTTGCAGAAGGAGGTGCATACTCCAGGCTTTGTGGTTCCGGATTCAGAGGGGGTGGTTGACAGGTTTCAGAAGGCCTTGCGTGGTCTTCAGCAGGTTTCCAGGACTTGGTTTTGCACCGTAACAAGTGTTGATCCTTGTGAGCAGTGTGATGCCTCTTTGACTCAGAAGCAGAATGGTTCATTGATCTGGTTGATGGACACCAGATTGGACGGGAGCTTCCTGATGAGGCAGTTGAGCTCATGGTTGCGGATGACTCTTTGGGAGGCAGGATTGCGTTTCCTGTGGTTTCTGCGGCATGCGAAGGATCATGGACTCTTGTACACAGGAGGGGGATTGTTGGATGGAGTCCGACTCCATGGTTGGAGTGACTCAATTTGGGGAGGAGATCCGGACACGAGGAGATCTACTTCAGGCCCAGGAGCAGTTTTACGAAGCAGTAAGCGGCAGTCATCTTTTGCCTTGTCGCGGACAGAGGCAAAGTACCGGGCTGCTTGTGATGCTGCTTGTGAGGTGGTGAGGATGCAGAGGTTGCATTGCAGGTTTGGGCTTCCACTGGAGGAACCCATAGTCATCCAGGGGCACTTTGTTCGTGAAAAAATCGTTGCTGATGACATCTTGCTAGAGTTCTGTTCGACGGAGGACAGTACGGTGGATCTCTTCACGAAGTCGCTATCTCAGGATTTGCTCAGGCAGCACCCCAGCTCCCTGTGGTTGGTTTCACAGCCAGGAGCTGAGAGGGGGTGTTAGAAGTCATCTCCTATCTATTTTTATGCACCAGGGCCTTTGTTGTGGGTGTGCCCGCCCTTATGAGGTGTTTTCTCATTTTTCCCCACTCTCCGCATTTTTTCCCTATTTTTTCCATTTTTTCTGTGGCTTGGGAGGCAGCCCTGAGGTGGCAGGAGGACCCAGTAGCTGGCCGACTGATGGCACTGGTCCACGACTCCATTTCTGAGATGGCCGACTGCTGACACCTGGCCGACTGGCTGTTTTTTTGCTGGTCGTGGAGATTCAGGACCAGTCGGCTGCCTATAGCACAGGCCCGCTGGCATATGGGGCCATATAAATAGGCCCCCAGCCCCCATTCCATTTTGTATCATTCTCCGGGATCTTCTTGTGTATATAGAGCAGAGTTACACGCCTACATCTCTCTCTCTCTTGTGCTGTATTTTTTCTGCATGCGTTTTGGCTCTTGTGTTCCCAGATCGGGTCATCATCTCCGCTGCGTATTCTGACAGGATCCTCATGGGTAGGTGTTGGGGTTGTGACGGACTGCCCAAGAGTGGGGAGAGGAAGGTTGGCAAGTGGACAGAGGACGTCCTATGGAAGAAGGATGTCGTACAGAGACTAAGTGAGTGGTGGGGGTAGGAAATGTGAAGTTGGAGGATGTGGATGCCCTTTGCTTGGGGTAGTCCCGAGTATAATGATCTTTGGATTCTGGACAGTTTCGGCGAGCGGAGCACCTTCGGGAAGAGGACAGCGGCTCTAGTAGTGACCGTATTCCCCACATCTATAGCAAAGAACGGGACGATTGCAAGGTTGGGGAGGGCGAATAGGACGGTTCATGGGGGCTGCTACCATGGTGGTTGGTGCAGGAGGGTTAGGGATGAGTGGTGGAAGGTAGGTCACATGGGGAGTGGGTAGGCAAGGAGGAGGGTTAGCAGCATGGAAGGGTTGTGGAATGGCAATAGCAGCTGTGGCATAATGTACAAGATTAGGGACTGCCGAGGCGGGGTGGGGAAGTTGTTGTTGATGGAGTTGACGGAACTCCTTGAGGTAGTAGCAATCTTTATCTTCATGTCCTCCTTTTTCACAAAAGGAGCAATACTTCCTTTTTGGACATTCCTAGACGGTGTGTCCAAGTGACTGGCATATGGCACACCACAGCCCCTTCTTGGCTTCATGCTGGGTCTTCAATTCTTCAATCTCCCTTTTGAGTTGAAGCAAGGTACTTTCCTCGCTAGGAGATTTTTGGCTCACTTTGAGTGCCTCCGGTTCACGCTTCAGCTGAGCCACCGGGTCATCCGTTTGTGTTGTTGTTGGATTGACAGAGCCGACATCACGCTCAAACAAGAGGCATGTATTTTCAAGTTGGGATGCTAGCTCTTGGAATTCCAACAATGTTGTTGTTGTGGGCCGACTCTCCCGGATCTTCTGTTGGGTGGACTTGGGTAAGGCTTGTGTTACCCACTGACACACCATGAAGTCACCAGGGTAAGTCGGTAGAGGCGGGCCACTAGCGCTATGGTCCGTGTCATGAGTTCCGACACTCTCTCCCCTGGTAGCAGTAGCAGTTGGAGCTTCCCTAGCTCTTGGAGAATGCAATCCTCATAGTTACCAGGATGGAAGGTCCAGAGGAAGGTATCCTTCAAAGTGGTCAAGTCTGTAAAGTGGTCAATTGGAAACTACTTGAACCACTTGTTTGCAGAACCTTGAAGAGTGGACGGAAAGAGCACCAAAAAGGCATCCTCCCACTCAAGTTCTCGGCTCTTACAAATGGAGATGAACCATCAGATGTGGTCATCCACATCCTCAGTGGATGATCCTTTGAAGGTGGGGAGCTTGACATTGACTCGGCCCAGCACAGTGGAAAGGGGTTCTGCGCCAGGAGGATGGGCTGGACTAGGAGGGTTGGCTTGGCCTCCCGCGTTGCCAAGGGTGGGGTTACCAAGGTTAGCCGCCATAGGAAGGGGTGGAGGAGGTTCCCTAGGTGGCAAGTAGCTGAACCTCTTCCGACTGTAGCAACGTATTGAAAGAGGACTTTTGGATGGACTCACCGGACTACCACGGGAGCGTGTATTGGGCATGCAGAGAGGACGCAACACAGAAGACAACACAATACGACACGAAAAGAGGACACAACGCGAAAGAAAAGGTGAGCTATCAAGACTACCAGTTGGAGAGTCCCACCGGGCGTGCCAACTTTTAGTGTACTTGTATAGCAGGGCTGGTTGCCCGATACACTATGTGGTGGCTCTCCTCTGGACAGTATGTCCGAAGTCCTCTATGCTCACAACGTATCACATAAGCTCACAATGCAACACCAGAGACCCTACGTAGCAAACACAACACAAAGAGGCGAGACGAGACCGTGGAAGGAGCAGAACGCTTGCACTAATCGGAGAACACTTGATATAGGTCCCTCACTGTGCTGTGCACACTCAGCCGAGGTCACAGTCAAGAGGACGACACAGCTCAAAGACTAATGACAAACACACAAATACAAGTGGTATGACAGAGGTACAAGTGGTCTAAGGGAAGGGCATAAGGATGTCCTACAAGGTGAGAGGATGATGCCGAGGATAAGGATGTCCTCCTAGAAGGATGTACTCCAAGAAGATGAGTGAAAGATGAAGAATGAAGGATGTCGGATATCCTTCAGGATGAGTCGAGGGACCATATATGCCTAAGGTCCAGTCGATGGCATCTCCTATCTTTGGTGGATGCCATGAGGTGGTAGCATAGCCTTTGGTGGAATCTCTTATCTCTAGAGATGCCGTTGGAGTGTCAGTCGATGCCGTCAGTGCCGTTGAAGCCTTCAATGCTGCAGATGATCCCAATGCTTGGCACCACTGTTGCGGTGGACAATCCGTGTTGGTGTGACACTGTTGCGGTGAACGGTCCGTATTGTGGTGGATAGTCCGTGTGTGGTGGGCACCATTGGTGGACAGTCCAAGTTGGTGTGACACTGTTGCCGTGGACAGTCCGTGTTGTGGTGGACAATCTGTGTGCGGTGGGCACCATTGGTGGACAGTCCGTTGCTGCAGTGGACAGTCCATGTGGGCACCCTTGGTGGCTACAGAGACACGTGTTAAGGAGACATAGGGAAGGGAAGGATCTCTGAAACGACTACTACTTAGAGAAGTTCAAAAGGGACCCAAAGAGAAATAAGAGACATGTTATTTAGGCGCACCAAGGGATCAGCACACAACGCATCAAAAGACAAGACTCTCAAGCCTCTTTGTAACATTGTTTCTTGGCAAAGAGCAAGCTCACAGTGCCCCACCACCCAACTCTCTCTCTCTCTCTCTCTCTCTCTCTCTCTCTCTCTCTCTCTCTCTCCGTGTTTACGATATTTAGTTTACACATGGAACCTTTGTAACACTTTATATACATGATTTGAGTATCACTCTTAAGCTTTGACAAGGAAAGTTTTAGATAGCTTCTCAAATATTTGATAAAATGGAGCGCAATCTTATCTTCATCCAAGTGTTTTCTTCAGGCCAACATCAACTACTGCATAGCACTGACTATATTCTATGACTTCCCTACTTACATCAACAGCGCACAACAGGCGGCACAAAGCCATGCACACATTTAAATACTTTCTATCACCTCTTGAGAGGTGAAGGAAACAGATCAATGCATTCATTATGACAATAAGATGTGGCATATGATATACCAATTCATATTTCTAGAAGGGAAGGACATGCTTTCCGTCTCGAAGCTCAAGCTTATGAACCTCGACAAGGGCCTCTATCGACAGAGGACAAAAACCTGAAGGTCCATAGAAGTGAGGAAAAATGTTGTCATCGCCATCGTCCACAATCCTTTCCACTCTTTCATTTTTGAGCCCGTCTCCCAGCTGTTAATAAAACAGGCCAACAAATATCACCCCAAAGTGAATTGGGAGTATCCATGCGAGTATGGAATAACATATTCACAGAAAAGCCTGCTTCCAGACCTTCGCAGAGTCAATGGCGAGCAGGTACAAGTCAGCACGACCGGGCAGGAACTTGTCCAGGACAATTGGAACCTGTGGTATGAACCCAGCTGAATCTCTCTCTCTCTCTCTCTCTCTCTCTCTCTCTCTCTCTCTCGCGCGCGCGCGCGCGCATACACACGTTAGAAAGGAAGGGGAAATGAATAATGACCTGAGATGGCTTGCTGAGGTGAATGAAGCCCGAGTTCTTGTCCATGTCGCTACCTTTCAACAGCCCAGTCTTTTGAAATGCCTCCAGCTCTGCCAGTGGGCTGATTCTGTACACAAGCTCGCCCATCTCTCTCTCGCTATCTCCCGGAGAATGTTCTTTATCTTTATTACTTTCGTTTAAGTTATAGCTTACCTTTGTAAAAGTCCCACGGTACCTTGGGGTCTTCTACGGACCATGTATTAAGGAAGTAGCGAAACGGTCTACACAATAGAGACGACGAAGCTAATGATAAAAGCATTTCTTTGTTCGAGTTTTAGAACAAGTGTGCTCACTTCTGACCCTGGCTCGAAAAACCAAAACAAACTTACCTTTGTAAAAGGTTTAGATCTTCGCTCAATGTATTTTTGGCTCGGCTCTTTTTGTTGCCCTTTTTTCCCCGAGCATTTTTGGTATTGCACTCCCTTGAGGGTGTAGTGCATCAGGGTTTGAATTTGCGCCCTTGGGGAACGGACTAGCCCATTTTGGTTCTACACTCAGGCAGACACCTTGCGGGTGTAGTGCAGCAAGGTTTGAACTCACGCCCTTGGGTAGTGAGCCAGCCCTGATGCACTACACCATCAAGGTGTCTGCCTAAGTGCAATACCAAAAATGCTCGGGAAAAAAAAAAGATGAAGCCGAGCCAAAATTACATTTTATCGCTACACTACACACCTACATGTGCTCAGCTTCATCTTTATCTTTTGTCAAACAATAGGCCTCGATACATGGTGTAAGAGGGAGGCGTCGCATCTTTTATCTTTGTAATATCTAGCAATTAGAGGCATGTGGATATGCCATGGAGGCCACCTCATGTCAACTTCTTTTAACTACGTGCCATGTCTTCTCCCAATTGTGTGTGACTCCCAGGGATACATTTTTTAATGAACTTGACATGAATCCTTTTCACCATGGGGGTTGAAGAGGAAAAGGCTTTTGATCTTGCATTTTCTTTATAATCTCAACGAATTATTACTATTTTTGAAAAATTAGAGGCATGATTTTCCCTTCTTCTCTCAAGATGAGGTAGATTTTTCAAAAGTTAAGCAAGGTCGAGAATAATATAGATCTTTGTTCCTCGTCACTGTGGAGAGGTCTCTTCCTCAAAAAAGCTTCCCAATATACCACCTCTTGGAATTCCAAAATTTAGTGGACGTTCCCTATTCATGTCTTTCCCTACTCTATATGTGCCTTTGAAGGGTGTCTTTTAAGGGTGTCCCCTCGATCTTGAGTTGTTTACACATTGCCAAACCATTATCCTTACCTAAGGTGCCCTCCCGGACTCCTACTACCCTAATATGTAATGCCCTAGCCTTCCTCCTTTGTTCCTTATCCAAGGTGGCTTTCATTCTCTCTTGGTGGTGGCTTCTGTTTTTTTACGATCTCTATCCACTTGTTTGTTTCCTCCAAATCAAACATAACTTTCTTGTTGATTTTTCCCCATGTGAGTTTCTCTTGTTTTTCTCATTCTCTTGTGCCTCTTGGATGTTTGCATGAGGAATTGGGCTCTTTGAGAGAGAGAGAGAGAGAGAGAGAGAGAGAGAGAGAGAGAGAGAGAGATTACAACTTGCATCTACTTTTTTTGTTAATACTCACACACACACACACAAAGAGACCAGAGAGAGAGAGAGAGAGAGAGAGAGAGAGAGAGAGAGAGAGAGAGAGAGAGATCAATTTAAAAGAAATTACAACTTGCATGAGAATCGTGCCCTTAGAGAGATATATATATATATATATATATGTATATATATATATAAAGAAATTACAACTTGCATTTATTTTTTTGGTTAGTACACACACACACACACACATAGATTATAGGGTGGTTCTCTTGATTGATTGTGTGTGTGTGTGGAGAGAGAGAGAAAGAAAGAAAGATATATTAAGCGTCTACTAAAGACCCAATGGGCCTATGAGACCAAAGTGATACAATAATGTCCATGGCATATCTCATCATGGAATGGAAAATAAAACATAAAGAAAACATAAACATAGCTATCTCACTAGGGTGATATAAAACTATCCATGGAAACTCATCATGGAATACTAAGAACATAGAAACATGAGAGCAGCATCAACTCCGAGTAGATGGTATACTGCTCTCCAAAATATCAAGCATGGGGCTAATGAGTATGGCCAAGAGGTCTCCCTCAGCTATGTCACGTGGAAAGGTAGCTCGATGGTGGTGGAGCATGTCCTAGATCTGGAGAGCTGATGAGATGATAGTGGCCGATGGCCGCGGGGCTAGGGGCACTGGGCACGTTGGAGTGCGGAGGCTCGGTCCAAGGTAACTCCTCTCGAGTGAGGTAGGTCCAGAGAACCTCGTGGAGGGTCCACAAGATCCACTATATCGGTATCCTCCACCTCCTGGGTCCAAGAAGAAACTAGAGATGGTTGGCTAGCAAGGGAGGGGGCGGGGTGTCTGGGGACGAAGCTCTCTCAAAGAAGGTGTCCCTTGTCTGCATAGCTCAAGCAGGAAGAGGCCTAGGCAACACTGGTCCTGGAAGTCAATGATCCTGGAGAGTGGACCAAATCCCTCATGAAATAGACAGTGAAACCTCCCACGGATCTCATAGTATATTGGGCAGCGACATATGTAATGCTCCTCTGTCTCAACCTTTGTGTGGCATAATCGACAGATCCTCTCCTCTTTGGGTCTTCATATAAGCTTCCTGGCTCTAAAGATGTGCTTAGCTCTACCTGTCTCCACTCTGAGGCAGTGGGATGAAACCCATATCTGGCCAATCACAATCTGCATGATGGCATGGGACATGTGAACACTCAAATAGCCCGGTTGCTGGATGGATCCGGCCTCAGTGAGTGTGAGGAATTGATCTCTATAGAAGTGCATCTTCGTAGGGAGCTGTAGAGGTGTGATCCATGTGCAATGGGTGTAGAGGCTGAGAAGATCTAACCAAATAACTCGGCTGGTATCCTTGTGAGAGAGCTGAAGAAAAGGGGAGCCCAAATTGTACTAAAGTGGGGGTAGGTGGTTCATGTGGAGCCCATATACTGAGAACCAAGTGGAAACTAGTGCGTACCATACTCCAGCCTCGAGTACCTATGGGGATCCATGTGACTGATGCAATGAGGTATGTGACTGTCTAGAAGAGTGCATCCACTACCATCAACGCTGCAATAAACTCTGCTTGAATAATCTGGTGTGGGACTAATGGTTTGCGCGGATCATCCGGGAGAAAGAGAGAGAGAGAGATGTTTGAGAGACTAATTTATTGTTGGCCGATTGCAAATTACAAAAGCTCAAGCATCTTATACCACACTCTCAAAAAGTTATTGTTATAGTGTACACAAGGAGCTATCCATCACTTTTAGAATACCAATATTGCTATACATGACATCAAAGCTTCAAACAAAGCCAAGGGATGAATAGGAGATGTGGCCATGTTGGGTGCTTAGAAGACCAAAGTAACAAAGTCAAGTAAGCTCTTTGAGGTCATGTTAGAAGATATTATCAAGCTAATTGAGAGCGTGGTGAGAGATTTAGAAATTGTAAGCTTAAAAAGAATAAACAAACAAGACATTCAAGGGATTGTTTATGCCCCTTTGCTTGGCATTGTTCTTTGTCTACTAGTAATTCCTTTTCTAAAAGTAGACTTAAGAACATTATCATTTGCATCATGATTGGATTACACCATGGTTCATCTACAACCATTCCTCTTCTACCTATTCAACAACTCCATGTTCTTGATCACATCAAAGTTTTTGAAATCCTTTTTCATGGAGCATGAAAAGTGTTAAAGTATATGAATTTTATGGGTGGATTGTTGCCAGCAAACTTATTAGGATTTCCATAATGATAGAAACCTCCTACACATCTTACTCTCGCCTATCTTGGTTGAAATAAACCTTCCTTATTACACCAAAACCATGTGCATTGGCAATTACCAATGGTGGTCCTAAAACGTTTGGTGCAGCAAGGTAACATTCCCATGCACACTCTCAAAAAGGATTTAGGTTGTACAATAGTTGTACATTTTCCCACCATGGTCCCCCCATCTAGAGATGTACATGGATTGCTATTGATGACAATGCTTGTGCAGGTGCCAACTATTATGAGTGCAAGTGTAAACAAGATGTGTTTATGATGTGTAAAGCCTTTGTGAGTAATGCAGGTGTCATGCATGGGCTGTGATGAAGGTTTGTGTGTGTACTTCAACATGTGTGAGTGCTTGTGTAAGCAAGATGTGCTCATGAAGTGTAAAGCCCTTGTGAGTAATGCAGTTGTGTCATGTATGTGGAGTATGAGGGCTGAAGGTGTTGGCTGACTTGACTCCTTAGTGAATGAAGGTGTTCATGGCTATAATGGATCCCTTGAGTCGGAGATCATAAGGGCCTACTAGAGAAGACGAAAGAAGGAATATAGGAAAAGAAGAAGAGAGCACGAATCATAGGAAAAGAAGAAGAGAGCACGAATCATAGGAAAAGAAGAAGAAAGCACGAATCATAGGAAGAGAAGAAGAGAGCATGATTTTTGGAAGAGAATAGAGGATTCTTATGTTGATGATACAAAGATTAAGAAAACTACAAGCAGTATTGTAAAAACAATTTTGACAAAGACATGTTTTGATAGAGAGAGTATATACGAATAGAGTATTGTCCCATGTTTTCAACAATCCTCGTATTACACCATATATTGGGGATCATGATGCACAATCTTCTGTAGTTTCAACCCTCATGAACTCCTTACAAAAAGTGAAGAATCCAAGATCAAATGATGAACTCTTTGTCAAAACAAAGTAGTTTGAACATGGTGGTAAATGCAATGGAGGAATTGGAAGGCATGCATAAGGTTTCCAAAATATTAAACGTATAAAAGAGAAACCTATATGCAACTAAGAGTAGGATGTAGGATGTCAGGCATGGTTGTAGTGATCTAACTTTGGATATGTGCAAACATCAGCAACATAATGACATTTTGAGTAATGATATAAGGGATTTGGTTAGCAAATTCTAGATAGAGCAGACATGGGTGTTGCCCAACAAGAAGGATGTTTGTCTTCAAGGAATTGGAGTAAAGCAATACATAGTAGACCCTGTGCATTATCTTGATGAACCATAGGTAACCCACTATACTCTTTCGTACTCAGTACATGCCATTGGATTCTACGCAAGCCTTACCTTCTCTAGTCTATTAATGTTATATGTCAACCAAAAGCCATTAGCTCTACCACATATCAAACTGAGTTATTCCTTGTAATGGTGGACAGCCACTTACTGCTATTTAGTACTATAGCAATGCTTTAGAGGTAACTAGCATTGACTTTGATAGCACTGTATAACATCACCATACCATTATAGCACTAAGTAGTAGCACTTTATCACTATATAACACTATATAGTAGTACTATACCACTATATACTACTATGTATAACAATGCATAGTGGCACTATACCACTGTATAGTACTTCATACCACTATATAGCACTATATATAGCAATGTATAGCGGCACTATAGTACTATTTATTGGCCACTGACAGCACTATACATATAATATACTATTGTTATATAGGGATTAGTCTCTTGTCCGGATATCCGTGGGGCCTTGCCCCACGGAGAGGCTCTGCCCTACATAAGAAGTGCTACTTTCGCTGCTAGCACCCCCGATTTCGTTGTGCAGAGGGGGCAGGGATCTTTCAATCATTGACTTAAGACTCAATGACCATTTCATCCATCATAGTTATTGAATAGAAACCTCTTTTGACGCATGTTGGAAATACTCTTTGGTGTCCAAACTAGAAGTTCAAAGATTAGCCTACTCATTCAGTTTTTTTATTTTAACATGAAAAGATAAACTCTCTTGTTGGAATTACATGATCCCTAGAGAGAGAGAAAGACAAGGTTAGGCACACAAGAGAGAGGAAAAATGAACACAACACAATTATGAATGACATGATAAAACCACCAAGTACAATAGCATTTTATGCACCAAGGCCCTATCTTGCTAAGCGGCGGTTCACACCTAAAGTGTTCACACCGAAAAGACTTAAACCAAAAGTTCAAAGATTAGCCTACTTATTCAAATTTTTTATCTTAACATGAAAAGAGAAACTCTCTTGTTGGAATTACATGGTGCCCAAACCAAACCAAACTAAAAGTTGAAAGGTTAGCCTACTCATTCAATTTTTTTATTTCAACATGAAAAGAGAAACTCTCTTGTTGGAATTACATGGTGCCTAGTGATGCAGAGAGATAAAGAGAAACTCTCTTGTTGGAATTACATGGTGCCTAGTGATGCAGAGAGATAAAGAGAAACTCTCTTGTTGGAATTACATGGTGCCCAAACCAAACCAAACCAAAAGTTCAAAGGTTAGCCTACTCATTCAATTTTTTTATTTCAACATGAAAAGAGAAACTCTCTTGTTGGAATTACATGCTGCCTAGTGATGCAGAGAGATAAAGAGAAGGTTAGGCACACAAGAGAGAGAAAAAATGGGCATAACAAGATTATGAATGACATGATAAAACTGTTAACAATCTAGAAGGTGGATTGATCATGGTGAAGGACATAGATTAAGCAACATAATTAAGGTGGATTAAACCACACTAAAAACTCCATGACTAGAGAGAGGGAGATTGCACACTCAACACTCAATTCTATTCCCTTGTATATCACAAAATGAATCATACAATGATATAGGCTTTCTAGCCTTATCCCACTTTACACATCATCATCCATGTGGCACTCCCTTTTCCACTCTTTTGGTCAACACTCACACACCATACAATATTACATGTGGCATTCCTATCTCACCACAAGTTCTTGCACCTCTAGGGTGCTTTCCCACATACACACAACACCACGATTACATCTCTCAACACCCCCTCTTAATCGAGGTGTTCCACAACTCACCCATCATCCATCACCCATATCAATGTAGCATTGCACAACCGCAATCGCTACCTCTCAACACTCCCCCTCAATGATACATTAGAGTGTCCATCAACCAATCATGTGTGCACATGTCTACCATCTTAGACACCAAGTCCATTTTGAGCCGACTCGCTCACAGCACAGCGGAACCACTGAAACATGGAAGTTCGGGTGGGAACCAACCCATGCGCATGCACCTCACACGTGCATCGCTCATGCACACATCACAACAACCATTTTGAGCTTCTCGGTGAGCTCGGGCATGGTTACCCTCATACCATGGATGATTACAAAATTTTTGTTTTGAGCATGCATGCTCATGGACGTTTGTCCATCATCATTTTTGGGTGAAACAAATAAAAAATTACAAAGCCTTTTTGGCCAAAGCCGGGCAGCGGACCCTCACGTGTGTGTATGAAACCATGTGAAATGCCTCTCATACAATTAAGGACAGGCTTTTAATTTATTAAAAAACAAATCCTGCAAAGTCTGCAGATAGTGCATAGCACCAAGCTTGCCCACACGACATCTGTGCCATAATTTGCAGCCTCTTTTGTCAGGATTGGGCTCCACGCATGTGGAAGGTCTTCTCCTTCACTAATCTTCTTTATCTTTCTATCTTCATCGCCTTTTACACTTTGACCTGCACTCGCAAGTTCCATGGCAACCTGCGCTCCACATCTTCTCTTCTATGGGAATTCTTTTATTGCATGAAACTGTCATCTTCCTCTGACTTGAGCTGCTACTACTGTCACCTGAGGTCTCCACAGCAGTCTCCGCCGCCTTGTCCTGGGCGTCAATCATCATGCTTCAGTCCGCCGTCTGACACGTTGCTATTTTCCTTGTTACTTCATTTACGCTGCTTCTGATCTACCTATGCCTCCTTCATCTCCTGTTGTTGCAACAGTGGCTGTGTTTGCCTCGCTACCACACTGCCACGAGTTGCCTTTTTTCTTATTGAATTTTCACTATTCGAATCGGACTGCTCTGCCGCCTCTTGCCTGCGAGTGTTCTGTTGACTGGTGGTTACGACTACCTCTTCTGATGACTACTTGCTGGATGTCTACCTGCTATTCCTCATTGCTTTCTTGTCCTTCCATTGCTCTATTGTGTTGCGCTACCTACTGGGCGATGATGACAGGCAGTCTGAGTCTAGCAATGGCGCTTCTACAGTTTGCTGCTGCCGATTTATCTCCCAGATCTGCTCTTGGAGCATGCTACAGATGCATCTATCTGCTTTTTCTAGCACTGTACTCCATTGTCTATTAAATAGACTTGCTTCTCTGCCATTGGTTGTGATTCCCTCTGCTAGTAGCTGCCATTGTCTTGTCCATTCAGCTACCATCTATGCTGCTCTTCTATTATAGCAGTATCTCCACATCAAGCTTGCTAAGGCTTTTCAAAGCCTTCCATTTGCTGCAATTTTGCCAATCCCTTCACAAGATTCACTCTTGGCCTAATCCAAGGCCGCTAGCCATCCAAAGCTCCCCATTGAGCTCACAGCTTACATTCTCCTTCTCTTTGCATGCTGAACCTTTAAGGGTGCTTTTCACATGGTCTCTCAAATGAAACCATAGGTGCATAAACATGTGGAAACTGCCATGGTTTCCATCCCCTTCTTTGCTCTCCTTCATTGAGCAAACATCCACAAGTGCATCCTCTTCTTGATGCACACACATGTGAACTCCATTGAGTTCACCATCTCACTTGCCATTATCTTGACAAGCATGCACCTCCACACAAGATTCATGGGATACACAAATCCCATACATAGCAACCCTACATAGAGCATTCTTCCATGCTCAAACACAAAACTTTGAGGCAAAACTTCACAAAACCAACATTCTTGAGGCATAATCAGCAGCATATCTTCTCTTGGAAGCTTCTTGATGGACGAAAATCTCCATCTCCAACTTCATTTTCATCTTCCCTTGATGCAAATCTTCTCTTTGTTGCAAGACTCCATTTGCAACTCTCTTGGGCAGCTTCTTTAATGTTTGATGAAGACTCCATAGTCTTCATAATACTGAAATCTTGATTTTCAGCTTCATAGGCAGCTTTGAACTCCTCTCTCAAATGCAAATAGATAACAATAATAGAGTGTGCATAATTTTAAAAAAAAACTAAAAATAATGCTAAATCAAACAAACACACAAACAAGCTAATATACATAATAATCACCACCATCAGCAAGACCCCACCCAAGCTCTGATACCATGTTAATAATCTAGAAATGGGATTGATCATGGTGATAGACAATGATTAAGCAACATAATTAAGGTGGATTAAACCACACTAAGAACTCCATAACTAGAGAGCGAGAGAGATTGCACACTCAAAACTATTCCCTTGTATATCACAATGAACCATACAATGATATAGGCTTTCTAGCCTTATCCCACTTTACACATCATCATCCATGTGGCACTCCCTTTTCCACTCTTTTGGTCAACACTCACACACCATACAATATAACATGTGGCATTCCTATCTCACCACAATATCTTGCACCTCTAGGGTGCTTTCCCACATACACACAACACCACGATGACATCTCTCAACAAAAACCACCAAGTACAATACCCTTTTATAGGCACCAAGGCCCTATCTTGTTCATAGTGTTCACACGAAAAGACTTAAACCAAGTTGGCTATAGACCATATGAACCATAAGCCTATATCCTTAATGTTACATGATGTTTTGGTGTATTATTTCAACACCCTCCCTCAACAAAATGTCCATGGCTACTATGATGTCAATGCTAGCTCTAGTTATTGTCTACAATGCTGGTTATGATAACCATCTAAGTGCCTATAGGTCTTACTCATGGTGGTTTGTACAATGCTAGTTATGATGACGGATGCTAGACATCTAGTTATGATTACATTTAACTTAGGATAGAGAAGTGACCACTACAGGTGGGGGCTGCTGGCCCTAGCTGGTCTAAGAAGCCACCTTTGCCTTTTATAGCATCAAGGCGATCCAAAATATCCAAATTATTTAGATTTTTGGAGACTTCCCAAGCAGAGGACCCAAGACTCATAGCCATAAAATAAATAGACTAAATGTGGAGGAATAATACCCCCTTGAGGATAAGATGCTGATGAAGAGCTTCTTGTGTATCTTTGAATCTTTCATCCTCGATAACCCTAGCCTAGATGCATTGTTTCATCTCTCAATAGTGCTACTTCCCCTTGTTCCAAGGAACTTTTCCCCAATTCACATTACTGAACCACTACCATCTCGGATACTCTCTTTCCTCAGGATTGATTAATTCATTATCTTCCAATTGAGTCAACTGAGTGGTAGATCCTCCACTAAGAACCTTAGGACCACCCATGGGCCTCACTTATTTTCTTCCTTCTCAACATCTCAATTTAGTCTTCTCTCTACTTCTTAACTCTATGTAACGAACTTCCCCATTACAATGGAAACTTCTTTGCAATCATGCAAGAAGCTCTTCCTTTAATTTTCCTTCCACATAGTAAAAGTTTTCCCCATCTCCATTTAATTCCTCGCTTTGTCTTCTTATTTGGAGTTCAAATGGAAAGGCCTTAAAAGTGTTGAAAATGGAAGGCTTTGATAGGCACTAAAAGAATTGTAGGCTTAAGAGAAAGGCCCAATTGACAATGAGGGCTAGATTGTGAGGCTACTAGTAGAAGCATTTCCATGCAGCCACCGGTAATCCAATGTTACTACAATAAGTAATGGCACTAGTACCAAAAGGCATTGGCCTACTACTATTACTCTCACCCTTCGATCCTTCTATCACTTAGCCTCCCAAAAAATGCACATGTGGCGGCTACTTCATAAATGTAGCATATGGACTGCATAGAGGCGGGCATCTAAATAATTCCATGTAAAGCTTGGTTTACATGACAGGCTCAAAAATGCAAATAGATGAAGTGAGGTGACTACCTGATGTTGGTGATGAAAGAAGATGTTAATCAAAAATGGAGTTGAGAGAAAAAACTAAAGGAGAAGGTGAAGCAACATGGAATAAAAAAACGCACAAGAGAAGGTGATGGAGTCAACTTGGGCTTTGATACCATGTTGGAATTACATGGTGCCCAAGGATGGAGAGAGAGAAAGAGACTCTTGAGCATACAAAAGGGGGAAAAAATGGGCACAACACAAGAATGATTATATTATAAATGACATGATAAAACCACCAAGTATAATACCCTTTTATAGGCACCAAGGCCCTAGTATCTTTTGACTCTTACTAAGGGGTGGTTCACACCTAAAGTGTTCACACCAAAAAGACTTGAACCAAGTTGGCTATAGTCCATATGAACCATAAGCCTGTATCCCCAATGTCACGTGATATTTTGGTATATTATTCCAACATCTCTTGCAGCATATTTAAATCACATGAAAAGTCCTACTACTCAACTTGTAAGGTATCAAACTTACTATATGGAAGAAGACATTTGCATTGCTTTCTTGCTTAAAAGTTTGCCACAAGAAGACAATGGTAACATACTTACTTATAAATTTACCATCTCCAAAACTAGTGGACATAACTATATCTTTGATGGAAGAGGAAAAGAAGATCAAGCAAAAGCAAGGCATGAGCTTTCTAAGGAGGCTACAGGAAGCATGGGCTAAAGACACCCTTTAAAGGACTATTTCATAAGAAGGAATTCCCCAAGAAAACTTACAACTTTTGTGGGAAAATAATCACAAAGAGAATAATTGTTTCTACAAAAACATGGCCCAAAATGCCTTACTTATAGGTGAAGAAGATTCAAGTGGAGATGAAGCAAACAAAGAAGTTGAAGCCTCAGCAAAGGTAAACTACAGTGATGATAGTTGGGCTTTCTAGACCAGCTATAACCCTCCTTACATGTTAATCACTCCTCTTTCCTAAGTGAATTGTAATCATAATAACTAGAAGTGTAGCATCTATCATCATAAATGGCATTGTAAACCACCATGAGTAAGACGTGGGCACTTGGATGATCATCATTACTAGCATTACAAATAGTAACTAGAGCTAGCATTAACATTATAGTAGCTATGGATATTTTATTGAGAAAGGGTGTTAGAATATACATTGAAATATCATGTATAGTGACATTGGGGCTAAGGGAACATGGTTCAAAGGTCAAAAGCCACTCTTAGTAGTAATTTGTTACATTCACCTATGAAGATGATAAGAATTCATGGAGAATTTAGATAGATTGAGATATTCATGGGCTTGATTCTAGGATACTTTATGGTGCTACAATCTGGGGAGATAATGTACAAGGCTTAAATCACTCAACTAATCATAGATTAGTGTGAGTTAACCACTTATACCCTTGCCTATATAAGAGGCTCACATCTTGCATAAATCACTCACACTAATCATAGATTAGTGTGAGATAGCCACTTATACCCTTGCCATTTAAGAGGCTAATATTTATTGCAAAGTACAAGATTATCTTATTATGATTATGCTATCATTATGCTAACCCTCATGTGATTAGTCTTATTATGTTATCATTATGCTAATCCTCATGTGATAAGTCTTAATCTCTCTCTAGTGTAAACATTATGATTAAACTATGTGATTATGTTATCATTATGTTAATCCTCATGTGATTATGCTATCTTATTATGGTTATGTTATAATTATACTAATCCTCATGTGATTATGTTATCATTATACTAATCCTCATGTGATTATGTTATCTTATTATGATTATGTTATCATTATGTTCATCCTCATATGATTAGTCTTAATCTCTTTCTAGTATGCACATTATGATTAAACCATGGGGTTAATCCTTATCTATGATCCTCCATAAACACTAATAGGTAAGACCACTTTATAAAGTCCAGTACCGTCTTACAAAAGATGTTACCTACAAGTAAGATGGCAAAGAGCCTTATGGTAGGTCGAGTAAGTTGAAACCATGTTAGTCTATGAAATGATTAGCCTCCTTCATAATCATGTGATCATGTCCTTGCATCACCAAGGCCACTAGAGTTAGGCTCTCTGATGAACTACAGTTGTTTGGTCCCTTGGATCAATAAATTGCCAACTGGATGGTTGAGCTTCCACTCTAGTGGGCAAACATGTTGTCCATTTATTGATTCACTAGTCAAATTTTGGCCATATTAAATTGTGTGTCAGATTTTGGCCATACTAAAGCGTGTGTCAGGGATGTCATAGAAGTTTCTTTGAAATATGAGGTCGTGCACATTGGGGAAGTAAGTGAGTTATTGCTCATGGATGGGTAGGACACCCCTAGGTCCTCATGTGTGTTTTGGTGCCACATTAAGGTGGGGCCCCTTATGGAATGGTTCAATGATTAGAGGCTCATGAATCTGGGTGGTGATGAGGTGGTTACATTGAGGAAGAAGCTCAAGAATGGGGGGTTGAAATTTGGAGGAAGCTAGTATTCCCATGAATAATGCTATTAGCATATTCATCCCCATATTTTGCCCATGTATTATGTCCATATTTGATCCCTTTTATGGCCCTTGGTTGTGGGTTGGCCACCCCTATTTTTCCCCATTTTTCTCGTATTTGTCGAGTCGGCCAGGTCTTGTGCTCCATTCGGCCAACCCTTCATGACCTATATATAGGTGGGCTAGCCTCTTCACTTTTGTCATAGCTTGGTCATCTTTTGTATCCCTCACGAGACCTTTATGTCTCTTGCTCGGGATTGCTTTCATTGCCATATATTCAGTATAGTTGCTTCATATATATATATATATATATATATCTCTCTCTCTCTCTCTCTCGCACTTCTCAGATCAACACACTCTAGTGCTCATCTTGCTTCTGCTTTGTGCACTCTTTCATGGTATCATTGCTCCCGATTCAGCGATTCCCTTTGCTACCCCAGATCGTGCCCTATCTACAACCCCTTCACCTCTGCGTTTTTTCTCAAATTTGCAGCCCTCTGGTTGCTGCGTTTTCTGGACAGTTGTTACTGGTCGCTCTACCTTCACTTGGGCTTCATTGCTTTCAGCGTGGAGGTACTTTTTCATCAACGTTTTTCTCTACTAGGAGTGCAGAATTGGTCAGCTTATATTTTCAAGTCTGTAGCCCCTTGTTTGGCTGCGTTTTCCTCTCCAGTGGACATTACCTATTGCAGAGGGGGTCTTGTGGTGATTCTGGCTTTGGTGGCAACCATGGTACCTATGGTGGACACTTCTTCTTTTGATATTGTGCGTTTTTTCTTGAGGAGAGCTCGAGCTATAGTCCTAGTTGATACCTTTCCCTCTTGCACCCTCTTACAGCATATTCCCAGGCCCTATGTGGTTGCCTTTTCTCTCTATATCAAATCTGCATTTTTTGCTTCCCTCTTTTGGTGGCCTCAAGGTTGGAGGGACAGTCGACATAAGCTTCTGCGTTTTTTGCTACAGGAGGATTTTCGGGTGTTGTCCTTAGGGCTGAGTTTTGGTGGGAGGAAGAACGGTTTGGCAAGGAAAGGTCACCGCCAGGCCGGCTACTCTCGCCAATAAAATCGAACGTTATGGGGCGAGCATAGCGGCGGTGTGGCAGGGGGCTAGTGGTAGTAGCCGCCCGCGAGTTCAGGGTGGGTGGTCAACCTCCATTGCTTTTGCTTCATGTCGAGGTATGGGGGAAGGAAGATGAAGTCAAGGCAGTCAGTGATGCAGGTAAGGGGCTCACCCTGGAGGAGGTATGGGGGAAGGAAGTTGAAGTCAAGGCAGTCAATGATGCAGGTAAGGGGCTCACCCTAGAGTTGTCAACCGACCAGATGGCTATTGCTTAATCGAACTCCGTGCAATCTAGGGGATCGTGCTAGTTGAGGGGGTTTAGCAGGGGTCAATTTCCTCACACTCAGATGCACACTCAGATGGTGGTGGCGGCAAGATATCCCCTTCTTTGAGGGTAGAGGTAGGTGGTTATTGAGCCGGCAATGGGGTGGAGGGGTTGTTGATGTAGAGGGTAGTGTGGTGGTGAGGCTTGTGTCGAGAAGTGGGGGGGAGTTTGGCAGATGTAGAGGGTATATCCCGGAATATGGTGTGCATTCCTAAGTGAAGGGATAAGAAAGGTGGTGATGGAGGTGTGGGTGATGGAGGTGGGGGTGGGGGTGGGAAAATGAAGGGGGGGAGAAGCGGATGGTGCATGAAAAAGAGGGAGGGTAATGGTGCTTTGAGGGGGGTGGTGGTGGGGGGATTGGTTATTCGGAGGTGCGGAGGATGAACGGGGTGGTGGGGAAGAAGAGGCTCTCGGGGGGGGGGGGGGGTGGAGGTGGCAAGCAGCCCTGCCCATCGTCACTGCCATTATTGTCATCCAAGGTAGGGCTAGCTACAGCAGCATCATGAGGGCTATGAGCATGGAAGAATCGGGCAGCTTTGGCAACCTCATTTGCACTGTACTCCCAGAGGAATGCGACATGCGTATTGTCAAACTATCATATGCCAAGAGCCCGACTTTAATTTGTACAAAGCATCTGTGGTAGAGGAGCAGCAAGCCATCCACAGAGTACGGTGGGAGAGGGTCAGCCTAAAGAGATAGGTATGCGGTGTTGACAGCATGCCACTCGATCATCTATAGGTACTAGAGGGCTCTTGTGGAAATCTACGAGCGGTAGGGTTAGGGGCAAAGGCCTTCAGGGATACGAATAAATCAATCAAGTCTGCTAGAAAGGTAGAGTCAGAGGGGAATCCGAATCTGAGGAGGTGGCTCCAGCTCGTTCGAGACAACCTGGGGAGGGTGGCTGGGAAGCTCAAAAAATCATGGGGTGCTGAAAGGAGAGAAGGCCTTGGAAGTAAAAGTGGGGGATCAGAGTTACCGAGGCAATGGGCAATTTGGTGAGGGAATAGGTGAAGTGTTGGTAGGAGAGTAGCTTGTTGATGTAAAGGTTGTGTTGTAAAAGGTTGAGGCATATGCTCCTGAACTCGAGATTGACGAGCTGGTAAGGGGTTTGCAGTGGGAGGCCAAGACCAAGAGCTCTTTCGCCGTATCCATAAGGCATCCACCTTTTTGTCTAAGGTGCTTGATGAGGGAGTAGAAGGTGTGGGAGGAGGCTGGGCTACCCTGGCTTCAGCATCTCTGAGCTGCTCTTGCAAGGTGCGGATGGTTGCCTCTGTAAGCTCTCAATGCTTGATGAAATCTGTTTGAGTGCAGGCAAGACTGTCCTCCGCAATCTGGGCACGAGTTTGGGCATCCTGATGCATGCCTTTGATGACTGTAAGCTCGTGAAGTGCCCGCTCGCCCGTTGCATGGGCTTGGATGCCCTGCTACTGGAGCTTAGTGTTGTGGTGGGCAGTAGCAATGCCCAACTGCTCAGTTTGCTCATCGAACTTCTTCTGCAGCTATATGTACTGGAGGTTCATCTGGTATAGGTTTTCAGACAGAACTCTCTCCTAGTCTGAGGCTAACAGCATCTCCCGCTAGGACATCTGGGCCACTTCCTGCGCTGTCTATAAATACAGTCGGCCATTTGTGTAATAAGCTCACTTGCCATTTGAGAGAAGCCAAGCACAAAATTGACCGTGGGCCGCATGTATGCTCTACATAAGCCTAACTAGAATGGAAGCTTCCCGAGCATGCCCAACGGAGAGTATTGACTGTGTTTTGTGTAGCGTTGGGGGAACAAGGGCCGGCCTTTGAATATGATGTCATTTTGTTGAAGCATTCAAGAGGGGATGTTTCAAAGAGGCTCCTGTTGAAAAAATCATGTTTCTACTTCTCTTCCTCCCGCGGCCTTCTTAGTGGCTTCTGCAATAGTTGCTGCAAGCTATTCTTGTGTTGGTCCTGGGTTGGGAGGTGGTGGAGCCTGTTCTGTGACTGTTCGCTCGTGGTGTGGCCTCTTTGCTAGTGGGGCATTAGGAGAAGTGGATGGAGAGGGTAATAAGGTGACTGCAACATCTGGGCCACTCAGTTGGATTGCCCTAGGCAACTCCTCCCATCCAGCTGCATAGTAGAGTACTCGGCTAAGTAGGGTAGCAGCCGCCAGCTTCCCTTGGGGGTTTGAACAAACTACGTGCAGTTATCTGAAAAGGTGATCCGCCCAGTTCACCATTTGTCTCTGGTGGACCCAAGCCAAAGTAGACATACTGCAGTGACTGAAACGGTCTGTCCACCTGGTGGTGAGTAAAAATTGCAATGCTTGTGCAGGCATGACAAGGTCCTCTTGTGCAATATTTTCCCATTCAACATCGTCCTTGTTGGGGCTGCCCCTCTATATACCTTTGGTGAACTTTGATGCATTATTGAGGTAGACATATGGCTGATCCATATGGGGGAGTGACAAAGCATCCCTGATTAGCTCCACGTTGAGCTACCTCTGGCCCTTATTATCTATTACTTCACTAGTGTGCTGATTGGCATCATAGGTCTCTGTGAAGTATAGAGTAGTGTAGAGGTCGGGGCCCCATGGCTCTAAGGTGGGCCTCTACTAAGGTGGGCAGTCTCCCCAACCCAAGCTATTCCTGCTTCAGCACGACAACTGGGTTTGTAGCCACACAGCCCTGTAACATGGTTTGGTGTAATAAAGGAGCTTGTGCTCTACCTTATGATTTTTCTTCATGAGGGAGTGTACAGTATGCCCATTGACATGTTTCATCAGTGCTTCACCCAAGTGAGAGAACTGATTTGGGTGCTTAGCATATTCTTCAAAACATCCCTGTGCAGGTCTCTTCCTCCTGATAGAGATGTGATGGAGAACCTCTTGGGAGGAGTCAGAGGCTTCAGACATGTTGCTGTTGGTGGCTGGTTGGTGAGTGTGGGAGCTCGAGAGAAAAAATGGCAATAGTTTGGCTAAGGTGAGAGCTGAAAGTGAGGAAATAGAGAGGGGGTCCATATTTATAGCTCTAGGAGAAGGAAACGGGCTTGGCGAGTCCAAGATACGGATGCGGCACTGGCAGGGAATAGATGTGGCAAGGTGAACAAACGAGCATGGCAATTGGCCAGTGGGAGCGAACGGGCACAGCAAGTCAAGTGAATGGGTGCAGGCTTTTGATTTGGAGAAGGGAACGGGCATTGAGTCACCGAATTGAAATGGAACAGCCACAGGGAACTTCGAATGAGCGTGGCATTTTGGTTGAAGAAGGAATGCTCGGGGCGCCGAGGCACTTTGGTTGAAGAAGGAATGCCCGGGGCAAACTTGGAACAGCCAAGGCACTCCAAAACTTAAGAAAGGAACAGCCGTGGAAAACTTCAAATGGGCGTGGCAAATGTGGAATGCCCGTGGCTTGTGGCTTCTTCTTTTCTTTTTTTTTTCTCTTCTTTTTTTTTGTGTCTGCACCCTGAAGCACATTTTGTACATAACACAAAGGCTATGTTGCCAACACCCCATTGTGGGTTTTGTACCCACTGCGTGCCCAGTTCGCCAAAGTAAAGAGTCGATTCCAATTAAGCGAAGGCGAGGAGGTAGGGATTACTTAAAGGATTATGATGAGG
The DNA here is from genome assembly GCF_041138505.1 of Cibotium barometz. Taxonomy (NCBI): domain Eukaryota; kingdom Viridiplantae; phylum Streptophyta; class Polypodiopsida; order Cyatheales; family Cibotiaceae; genus Cibotium; species Cibotium barometz. The sequence goes on from NC_141064.1 coordinate 49,934,335, forward strand.
GTGGTAAGGAAGTAGCTGAGGCTGAAGGAGTTAATGATGGTGTTGTAGTACTTTGTGGTTGCAGCCTCACAAGGATAGGTGGGGGGGTTGCTGTCGTTGAAAGTTACATCAGTACAAGGAGCTCTGTCAGGACGGCAGCATGGGGCTTGTGGTGTCACTATGAAGCTTTTGCTTTCCCTTCTCTTGGGAAATCCTAATAGCGGATGTTACTATGAAGCTTTTGCTTTCCCTTCTCTTGGGAAATCCTAATAGCGGATGTCACTATGAAGCTTTTGCTTTCCCTTCTCTGGCTGCGTGTGGGCAAGGGAGATGGTTGGACCGTTTGGGGATCCACAACTTTGATTCACTTGCATAATATCTTTGCACTGCAAGAAGCTTTCAAGGTGCCCAATGGCGAGATAGCAAACCCTATGGAGAGTTTTAGTGAAGTTAGTAATGTTAGTTGGGTTAGTGTGATGTGGTGGGGCAGCAGCTTATGAAGTGGCAATGTGAGAGTGGGTTGCTATCGTGTATGGTGGTGGGGTGTGTGTGAGTGGGTTGCTATCGTGTATGGTGGTGGGGTGTGTGTGAGTGGCATTGATGGAGTTGGCATGATTAGCAGCCTCTTTTTTGGTGGGATGGATTGATATGAGTGAGGTGACGGAATGATGGTGGGCGGTGGAATGGGGAGTGCTTGGCATGGGGATGTAGGGAGAATTGGCTCCTCATCTATCATGAGAACAGTAACTTGGCCCAAAGCCAATTGCAGGGTCACTGTCCATGCATCCCAGTCCATCGATTATGTCCCATCCACCCTCTGCCTAGGAGGACCTCTTCACACATTGTTCCTACGTTAGCAGCAGGCATCACATAAAACTTCCCTTCCAAGGGATTATTTCCAATGTGGAACAAGAGTGTGACTCTGCCTATGCAATGAACATGCTGAGGCAATTGTTGTAACAATGGTAGGGGTCTCTTTGAGTGTGGGTTCCCCAAGGGAATGCCATGTTTCATAAGATATTGAATTGTAACTAGCCCCTGTATCAACAAGAGCTAATTTTTGGACAAAGCTTGTCGGGGTGGTCATTCCTAACCACAACCGAGCTGGCTTTACCTCCTAATCTTCTTCTACCAAATCAACCACTTGGGCCATATTGACCATGATATGTCTATGCCTTAGCTTGGCTTGCCTTGCTTTGGCTTCTTCATGTGCAATTCTTTTCATATCCTCATAGTCTTTCTTTTGTTGTTTTTTATCATGGATGGCTTTTAAGGTGGCCTCAGTGTGAGAGGGCCATAGTAGCATTTAAGTTTTCTACCATTGAAGTAACCAGCCATCTCAACACCATCACGTGTTTCAATGCGCACGTTGACCTGCAATGAGTTGGTAGGGGGCAACTTTCTTGATCAAGCGACGATCTTTGTTAAGGAGGGGATCAACGGGTTAGCCATTGGCCAAAAAGTGAGCCACCTCCTCGCTCCACTCAAGAATCAAATAGAGTTGGAATAGGGCGACGTCTGGTAATTTATCATCTACTCCCACTGGGGGGGATCCTTGTGACATGCATGTGATCTGAAAGGACATGCTAAGAGCCTTTCCTTACCATAATGGTGAAGTCAAACTCAAGCAAAATAAGCAGCCACCGAGTGATTCTGCCTATCATAGAGGGCTTGTTTACCAGGTACTCGAGGGCTTAATGGTCTACAAGAAGAATATGAACTTGGTTGCTAAAAGATAATGGCGAAACTTCTTGACAATTTAAACCATGGCTAGTCCCTCTCTCTCAGTCATGGTGTAGTTCCTCTTAGCTTCATTGAGTTGGTGGGTTGGAAACAATGATGGGGAAATCCATCTTGTGTTCTCCTGGTTATGCCAGCATGCATTCAATAGCAAAGGCCAAGGCATCAACGTGGACGTGAAAGATGATATCCCAGTTTGGGGATCTAAGAATTGGAGCACTTGCCAAGGCTTTTTTTAGCATATTGTAAGCCTGTTGACATTCTTCATTCCACTTGAAGATGATGAGGAGTCCATAGAGAGGATGAGCGATATCAGTGCACATAAAATGAATCACTGATATAGTAGCCGACGTGTCCCATAAAGCGCTAGACTCCCTTGAAGTGTCAGTGGTGGCAGCTCTAAGATGAGCCACACTTTGCTATCATGGGTCGAGACTCCCTGCTTGGAGATGATGTGTCCTAGGATCACTCCATGTCAAACCCAAAATTGGCATTTCAATGGGTTCAATGAGATGCGGTATAGCCTGCACCTTTCTAGCACTTTGTGCAAGCATGCAAGGTGCTCCTTCTAGGAGGAATCGACACAAAGGTCATCCATGAAGACCTCAAGGAATTTTCAAAGATATTCCTTGTAAGCCATGCACATAAGACGTTGGAAGGTTTTGAGGGCATTGGTCAGGCCGAAGGGCATGACTCGATATGCATAGGTGCCCCACTTTGCCCCACTCGGTGGTGGCAAAGGCCATTTTGTGCTGGTCTTTTGGATCAATCAGCACCTGATTATAACCAAAGAATCCATCAAGGAAGCTGTAGGCTTCCTTTCCTACTACTCATGCTAGCACGTGTTCTATGAAAGGTAGGGGATAGTGATCCCTGATGGTGGCGGCATTTACCTTTTTGAGGCTGACTTACACTCTGACCTTACTGTTCTTTTTGGGCACTATCATAATCACTGATACCCACTCTGTATGTTCAATTTCATAGATGAATCCGGCATCGATGAGTCTTTCGATCTCCTCTCGAACCATCTTGGAGTACTTAGGGTTCATTGGGTAAGCTCGTTGTTTGACAGGCCTGGCTCCATTAGCCATGGGAATGGTATGTTGGACTACTTTTGGGGGTACACCTTTCATGTCTGTGTACTTCCATGCGAAGCAATCTTGGAATTCAGTCAATAAGGTGATAAGCTATCTCTTCTTTGTTTAAAAGGTCTTTTGCAATAAATATCGGCCTCAAATCTTCACCCGGGCCTACCAGGTTTATTTCCTTGACCTCGGCTAGACCATCATATGAAGTCCCAGGTTGCCCACTATCAGAGCCGAATCGTATTGGAAAAATCGGCCAGTCTTTAAATGCTTAGGCACATGTCTAGTTTCTTTAGCTTTAGCACTTTCTTCATCAACTAACCTTTTGGCTTCTTTTTCTGCAAGTGGTAGCTTCTTGTTATGTGCTTTGCGCACAGAGCAACAAAGCTTTTTGGGGACTGGTTTAGGTTCAGTGGGTGTTGGTGGCTGTGGGATGGTAGAGTGAACCAAAAGAGAGCTATTGGCAAACTCCTTTTGCCACATTTCATTAAAATGATCATGTGCTTCCACAGCTCTCACATATTTCAGCCAATGGGTATCCGAGTCATCTAGGAATACATACCTTTCTGGCCCAGGAAATCCCTTAGGCTTGTGCATTTTATGGGAGTGTGCAACTCCTCATGGTCTTGTTCTAATAGCTCATTCAAGATCTTGGGTGGCTACATTGGGCAGGTATGCTAAACTGAGCATGTATAGAGATGTGATCTCCTGCCTGTCTGCCATGGCAAACCTTGTACCATCTCTTCTAGGTAGAATGTCCAAGGTAGCCAGGATATGCATCCAGTTCTCAGAGTCCTCAGGCTTTGGAAGAGGTGCACATCCCTCACTCTCCTTTTCATCCTCAAGTGTCTTGTGGCACGTTTGACACACAGATGGATTGCTATGGATTGCATGGTTTTGACTGAGTCCTCTGCAAATGGTCTACCACTCATGGGGTACCTTCCACGTGTGTAGATTGATCTTGATTGTAAGATCTTTTCTCTGAATGTATATGTGGCCAGCATCCCAATCATGAATCATTTTTTATTCTCTCATAAATGGTCTACCAGGGATGCAATCGTATGAGACTGGCTAACGTCCAAAATTCATCACCACGAAGGTGTGGTGGTAAGTAGTTCCTAGGATCTTAATATTAAGATCCCTTAGTAGACCAATGGGTCTAGCTGTGGCTCCATCAACGAGTTTAACCAAAAGAGTAGTGTCATCCCAAGATGATGCTCCCCATTTCTCCCAGCATTGCTTTGTAACAATGCTTACACCTGCTCCACCATCCAAGATTGCTATAACTTGATGGCCATCAAAGTTTATCGGCGAAGAAGCATTGAGTTCATCACCTTCGAAGTACTATCCTAGCTTGTTCACTCGGACAGTAGGAGTTCCAGTTACCTTAAGGGGTATGCAAAATTCTTCTTCCTCAGATTATTAGAGTTGTAAGGCCCCATGGTTTTGTACATGCTTGCCCTGAGGATTCCTTCCATCCAATCCTTCAGGTCATTCCATAAGCTTGGACTACTCTGGAGCAAAGTGCTAATGGGGATTTGGAAGAACTGAGAAGAGAGGAAAGAAGAGAGACCTGCAATGTCTCTAGGAACCAGGGCTGTTTTGTGAGGAGGAAGGGTAGTTTGGCTTCGTCTTAAGCTCTTTTGTGTGTAAGGGATAGGAATAGGGATTTCTGCACTTGTTCCCCTAAATGGTAATCTCTCAGGTTTCCAAACATATTCGGCCACTGTGTCTCCCTACTAGGTGGTAGCTGTTGGAGTAAGAGTTGCTATTTCTGTTTGTCTTAGTGAGGGTGGTTGGTCTTGAATCTCTCTTGGATACACCTGAGCTTCCTCAGTAGGTCTCAAGTTTGAGACCGATGGGCATGGTTCCAAGGTATGTGGTAGGAGGGTCATCTTCCAATTGCACTTGGCATTCTCTGACTAACTTTTGGGTTGCCAGGAGTCTCTCCTTTTTCTCAATGGGGTTAGGATACTCTGTGAGCTTCCTTTGCAAGTGGCGGTGTCAATGGGTTCTCTGGCTTGGGCTACAGCACATAGCAAATCTTCTTCTTCAGATAAAGAGGTCGAAGGGTGAGGTGTTGTGCCGTCCTCCAAACCACTTTTGATAACTTCTCGGCTCTCACCCTTGCCAATATTTGTGGCTTTCTTTCGTGAACGCTGAGTCACTCGTGCTTGTTCAGGGGATCTTGCTTGGCCTTGGGCTTGTGAAGTCGATGCCTTTACAGCAGCATGCACCGCGGCCCTCTATCGATTTTGCAATCTTGTGACATCGTTAAACGGGACTGCTCATATGAAACCATCTCTAACACTCAACAGGTTAAGGCTGGTGCTAGGATTAGCTTCGTGAGCCTTTCCAGTCATTCTTGGTCTTAGTGGACAATCCTTATATATATGATCAATACCGCACCCAACATACAATGGGGTCAAAAGGCACAAGCACTTGCAGAGGTATTCGCTATCCCCTTCCTGTTGGGATACTCAACCACTCGATGAGGTCCCGCACAACTGTAGCATTATATGGGTGGTCGTTTTGTCATCTGATTCATGTTTCTAGCCCGTGGTACTGGGGTTGCTAAGTACACAGGGTACATTTGATCTCCCTCCATAACGTAATGTGACTGAAGGTTTGTGAGGGTGGGCTTGTAGGCTCTTAGGTTTCATAGATAGAAGCTTTTGAAATTTCCCCCTCGTTCCCATCTTCAAGGAGTTCCATCAAGGTTAGCTGATAAACTGGTGCAACTCTTGGGCAGTAGGGGCTAAGGTGGAAGAACTGGAGGTGGAAAGGGCATTTCAGGTACCCTTAAGATTCCTCTTTAGGCCACTTCTTGGCCAGGCTGAGGTACATTATGATGCCCAAGTGCTGGCAAGGCCAGCAGTTGCCAAGGGTTTGCGAGCAACGCCTAAGGTAGAGCTCTTACTAAGGGAGATTTCTAATGGTAGCAATTGGAGACCTCATGATTGCCCCACTTGACACAATATGTATGGTCTCAAGTGTGGACACTCTGTTTTCGTATGGTTAGCTCAACATGTATAGGGCACCATACAAGTTCCCTCCTAGGATAAAGATGAGGTTAGTCGCCCTGGTTCTTGGCCGGTTCTCCATTGTTGGGTCATTTGCTACATTAAAGCAGCAGCCAATTACTTAACATTCTATCCCGATGTGGACTCCTTACTTTTACCATCAAGCTTTGTATTGGTGGTCTTGAAAGAAGATTATGATGTGCCTTCATGGAGTTCTCGGGAACGAGTCCCCTTTAAATTATCCTCGAAATCCATAGCACTCTTGCAACATTGCTCAAAGGAGGTATGGCCCAAGGTATACAATAAGTTGTGGAAGGGCATATCATCAAGACCCTCTGTAAATCTCCCTATTAACCTTTCGTCAGAGAACTTGTCTAGCACTACAGTGTGAGAATGGAGATATCTAACTCAATTGATATAGTCTCTGATGGTAGCTGCTCAACGGGGCTCCACCTGGTACCTTGGCAAGAACATCCTGCCTTGAAAGCCTCTTTCAAAGCTTCAAAGGTGGCCTTATCCTTAGTCTTCAAAGATCGAAACCATTGGCCTTCTTTGCCATCAAGGGTAAGGCCAAAGGCACTCGCCTTGCTTGGTCTTCTACATGGCCGAAGGCATCACAAATTTGTTTGAACATCTCTAAATGTGGGATTGGGTCTCCAGTCCCATCAAATTTTGTGATAAGTTTTGAGATGTTTGTGGGTTTATTATGCTCTATCGCAGGTGCAGGTTGCACTGGTGCTGGAGGTGTGATACCAACAGCCACCGTCCCTATTTCCATGGCTAATCTCAGCACTTCTAGGGCGATAGCCCTACCATGGCTAGCACAGGTGCAATTTGAGGAAGGTTTGGTGTCTGATTGGTGGGTTTAGATGTACCCCTTGTGGTCCCATGTGGTACCCAAGGTAGACTCCTTGCTATGGGTACTGCTGATATATAGGCAGACCAGGCTGATGTGAAGGGCCTGGGTAGACCCTTTCGTCTTGATGCGTTATTCCTGGTCCTTGAGATTGTGGACCCGGCAGCACTGGACTTTGTGCCAGTCCCTAGGACCTAAACTGATTAGTTATACCCAAAACATGTACGGTTCTCCAGACAGGTGGTTCTGTCTAAGTTTGTTGGCTTTCACTTTGTCCTACATCTACCCTAGGGTCTAGAGATGGAGTAGGCTCGTTTTCTTGGGGTTGAAGTTCTTTCCATGCCTTTCACCCTAGGTTGAAGTTCTTCTGATGATTGTGTATTTTGCAGGATAAAATTGCATAGCCTCGAAGCAAAACTTCTCTACAAATGTGTGGGAGAGGTAGGAGCTTGCTCTTGGATAGATGGTCCATCCATACACTGAAGTTCTATCTCTCTGGTTTTGAGGTCTGGTGTCCTTCATCCCGTGCATGGGTGGTCTTCACTTTTACTAGTACTATCAAAGAGACAAGCACTGCATGACTCTAATTGATATTGACCAATGGGTCCGATCTTATCAGCTTCCTAAGAGTTTCCTTCATCGAAGAGAGGGTTATTTCGCACCAATCTACCCAATCGTATAGGTGCATGGAAATATGGAACTGTAGTACCGAACCCCTTTGAGAAAAATGATTTTTTTGAAATGGAACGGCTATACGCTTGGAAGAGAATGGAACGGCTATATGCTTGGAAGAGAATGGACATACACTTTCAAAATGTGAAGGGAACAGGCGTTTGCTGCTCAGGGGAGAAGGAACGGACATGTGCTTTAGAGTTGAAAGATGGAACGGGTGTTTGCTTCTGACCAGAAGAGAACGGGCATTCAAAGTTCAGTGTTCTGTGGAACAGGCGTTCACTTATGGTGGATTGGCACGGACGTGCACTTCAAAGTTGAAGGATGGAATGGGCATTCGCTTCAGATCAGACGAGAACAGGCATTTGAAATTTGGCCCGGAACGGCACATGCATGGCAAGTAAACCATGGGCGTTTGCTTCAAAACTAGGTGGAATGGACGTTCGCTTCCGGTGAGAAGGAACAGGCGTTCAAGGTTAGGTGCAAAATGGAACAAGCGCGGCAATAGAACCCACGGATGTTCGCTTCGAAAAGAGAAGAAATGGATGTTCGCTCAAGAGGACAAGAGGGAACAGGCGTTTTCATGCAAGATTAGGGATCAGAGGGAAGACGCAGGCATGGCAGTTGCAAACGTGCACTGGAATGGACGTTTGCTTGGGTGAGAAGAGAACAAACGGATGTGGCAAGTTTTGGAACGGACGTGAAACTTTAGGAATGGACGTGGCACTTCAGGAAACGGACGTGGCACTGCCAAAATTGGGAATTTTCAAAATTGACTGGGGATTTATGGCTGCAGGTCTTATAACCACCCTAGATATTCTCTGATAGTGCTGTCCACCCTCTAAATTGAATGCACTTCAATGTAATTTATGCTTAATTAAATGCAGATATACTATTTTTAATTCCTCTTCCACATTTAGATAGAAGATATTAATAGATATAGACTGCAGATGGAAGGAATGAACGTGGCAAATTTGCCACGGTCGTGGCATGATAAGCGAATGGATGTTTGTTTCTCATAGTAGCTTGGCAGAATGCAGTTTTGCCTCGGATTTTCTTCAATCATGCTGATTCAGATATCTTCCCAATGTTTTTTTATGTTTTTGTTTTAACAAGGAGCTAGAGCTAATGTCTAGCTACTTATTGACAAGGAGCTAGAGCTAATGTTTTTTTATGTTTTTGTTTTAACAAGGAGCTAGAGCTAATGTCTTATTGATTTCTATAATGTATGATTTAAGCTAACAAATTATAGTTAATTTGAAGATTAAGCTAGAATGCAAACATGAAGAAGAACACATAAAATTGAGATTTGCTTGAATGTTATGGCAAGGTAAGGGCACTCACTTGCTTCTCCCGCTCTCGGTGAACACCCAGTGGATTTGCACTCCAACCACGCTAAATTAAAGACTATAGCAAATGAATTAAGTGGAGGGCCCTAAGCCAAATGCCTTCCCCGACAGCAGTACCTCATGCCACTAGTATGCAAATAAGACATGGTAGATAGCAAAGGGAAGGTAGAGAAGGAGAGAGAGGAGAGCATTACCATTCCTACTCACATACACCAACAATCAAAGCAAGCAAGCAACCACACAAGCAAGCAACCAACCATAAGCTCAAATGAGAGAAAAGAGAGAGAGAAGGCAAACTCAAGAGAGACAAATGGGGATTCTCCCTTTTCATATTTCATAAAATGTCTTATATACATGAGCTCATATTTACAATGTCTAGCCGGCCAATAACAAGTGGGGGCCCAAAACTAGTCTTCCTAGTTTACTAGCTCTATGTACATCAAAACCTCATGATCGGCGTTACACATGCCGTAAGCTCGGTCATCCCATGTCTCATATACAATTAGCGCATTATGCGGTTACAAAAGAATGTGTTACAAAAGTGGCGTAGTAGCCGCCGCAAAAGGTCATGTTAACCAGAGTGGTTAACAAGGACGAATATAGGGGTTGATTCTGCGTGAGGTATCCAAACAAGTTTACTGGCATCTAGGGAAGAATAAAGTCAATAGGGTGTCAACATGGAACTGATAATTTTTTAGAAGATTAAGATCAAGTGTTCATATTAGTTGCCACTATGGAGCATATTCTATAAGACAGGTGGACATGATTCTACTATAGACATATGTTATAAACTACGGGCATAATTTGTTCATTTATGTGTCAGTCATCTGAGATAGTTTTCTCAATTTGTTCTGTCATTAGGGGAGCAGAAGGGGGTCATCCAATAGATGGATAAGGTCCTGGGATAGTGACTGCAAGGTTTGCTAAAGATGGAGGATCACAGAGGATCCAGAAAGACTCATTTTGGGCTAGAAACATAAAGTAAGATTTCGGAGGCGATTTTCTGTCATTTCTACATCAGTTAAAGTGACTTCTAGTTAGTTGAAGGATGCTAATGTGTGCTATGGAGTTCTAAAGCAAGTCTTCAAGGTGTTCTGATGTTGGTAGGATAGTTTTTGGTATGGGGTCACCAGTTAGTGTCAGTTTTGAGTAATAGTTGATATCAAATCTGTCTCGGGCAACAGAGAAAGATTTAGGTCAGCTACTCGTCAGTTGTGGTCGGTTGAGGCTTTTGGGTAAATGGTGTGAAGTCTTAGAGGTTAGGTCTGATGGTTGAGGAAAGTTGGAGGTAGTGGTCAAGCTGGACAGGAAGGTGTAGAGGTGCCTATTTGTGTCAGCCCCAGAGGTCAAGTAATAGAGCTTAAGTTGCTTGCTGTCATTTGAGTTGGGATCCTAGATTCCCTAAGTTATGATCCTCCTACATATTCTTCTTGTGTGTCAACCAAAGGTCAAGCCAGATAGGAAGGTGTAGAGGTGCCTATTTGTGTCAGCTAGAGGTCAAAGGATAAAGCTTGAGCTGGTTCTAGTCATTCGAGTTAGGATCCTAGAGTTCCTAAGTTCTAATCCTCCTACATATTCTTCTTGTGTGTCTGTTTCTGACCCAGCCACCACCACACAACATCAAGGTCACAACATGAGGAAGCCAGCTAAGAAGACCACTAATTTGTGAAATCTTTGTAAGGTCATGGGCACCTGGAGTCACTTACTCCAAGGTGGCCTAGTGAGAAAAGGCTTATGAAGTATAAATGTCAACTTCCATGTTTGTAAGAAGGAATCTCATTCATGCAATAGAGCTAGTCTCTCCACTCTCCTGATAATCTAATTTAGCATATGTGGATGTAATTAGGATTAGGGTTTGGACATGCTTTGCTCTAATTGGCTTGCCACCGTCGGGTGAATGATGGCATAACCTCACATGCCTACTTATTACAAGGAGTATTTTGCTTACCTATGCTACTTGTCATGCCAGATGTGTTTCTAGGGCTTCTAATATGGTTAAATTTACATGCTTGGATTTGTCCCCACTAGACTTTTGAGGAAGGTTAGTATTCACCTTGGATTTGGCCACCAGACTTTTAAGGAAGGCCTTTATTCACCTTGGCTTGCCAAAATAATTTTTGTAACCCATTTTTGAGCATTTGAGGTTTGTTGAGGTTGGAGCCTTGGTTGGGCTCTTCATCTTTGCTGGCAAGGTTTTGGATAAGATCCAGAGTTGGTGGGGGACTCTAACTCAACAAGGTTTAGAGTTTTGGTTTTGAGAAGTTACCAAAACCAAAGAGGTGGCATGGGTTGATAAGGAGGAGGCTTTTACCTCTAGGGTATCCTCATGCATCATTGGCATAGTAATGACTTTGATAGAGAGCTCTAGGGTAGCGGTTCTCTTTCACCGATTGATTATGCAATCAATGGCCGTTATCCACCAGAATGCTCTTTTTCATGGTCCCTATAAGGGTTATATCAAACCTGCAAAACATAGCTTAGTTCCAATGTATAATTTTTATTGATGTTATGATTTGGAATTGTTAATTGCATGGATGGTAGTTGTTGTAGGAGTAAAAGTTGGATCACTTAAAGAGATCTATGTTTCCCATGACATTAAGTTGTGAATGGCCCCAATGTCAACCAAGGCTGGCCACACAACTACATGGTCTTTTTGAGAAAACTCCATCTCAACATTAGCAAGTTCACTTTTGGCTTTGTTTCAGTTGTACCTTGAAGGTCGGCTTATGCATTGTTATCAATATACTTTTAGCCCCTTGGCCATTCTACTTCGAGCTAATGTTTTAAGGCAAACTCTACATTTCTTGTGAGCTAGTTTTTATTTTTCCTCTTGCTTTTTATGAATCTACAAGAGTATTTCTCTAGTGAGGAGTTCAAAGTAGCACTTAAGCTTTTGATACCATTGAAATATCCTTCCATTTCAATCCTATCTAGGGTTTCTATCCTTACTTCTCCTTGAGTAGTTATCTCTGGCTCACACTTACGAAAATCTCCATATCACGAGTGTGAGGAATCAACCTTTCATTAGTTGCTCATAATTAAACTTGGCATTTTCTTGAATGTTTCATCATCATCCTCTAAGAAGGAGATGATTCTACAAATAGCCTTGAAGCCAAAAGAAGTTGCCATTGACCTAAACAACCTACCTAAGAAGTTGACAGAGTACGTGAATCCTATTGAGGAGAAGAGTAGGGTAGAATCTGCTCAAGAGAGTCAAATCTTGTGTTAGAGGGTGAGATTCCAAGAGTTTTGACTATAAGAGCTAGCTCTACCTTTGGAGGAGAGAGTAATGAGAGATTCATGGAGATTTAAGAAATGGGCAGTATTGTGATGAGGTGAACATGCTAGTTTTGGGATTAATGACTTGATTAATTCATCATTAATCAAGATGAGGGCTAATCCATTTTCTTCTCTCTCGTCCTCTAACCTTCTTCGATCTCTTTGTTTTGTCTCTCTTAAATTATTAAAAATTTAAAATCAAAATTATATATATCAATATTGAGAGGAGAGGGGGGTTTTATAGGGGAGAAGGAGGAGAGTGTGAGTGAGAGAGCGATAGAGAGAAGAAGTCAAAGGAGGTGGAGGGGTCCAATGGTGGCCAACACACAGACATGCAAGGGGGGTACAGTGCCAGTGTAAGGAGGAGGGGGCTAGGTCCAATTGTGGCCAGCGCATACGCACAAGGAGGAGGGTCTAGTGGTGGGGGTTGGTAGGGTGTTGACCACCTCCTCCATTATATATCCAACCCCCACCACTAGACCCTCCTCCTTGTACATACATACATACATACATACATTCATACATACATACATACATACACACACACACACACACACACACACACACACACATATATATATATATATATATATACATATACATACATACATACATACACACACACACACACACATGTGTGTGTGTGTATGTATGTATGTATGTATGTATGTGTGTGTGTGTATATATATGTATGTATGTATACATATACATATATATATGTGTGTGTGTGTGTGTGTGTGTGTATGTATGTATGTATGTATCTATCTATGAGGGGAGATTCTCATGTAAGAGAAAATGTAGAATTTTACATCACATGTCTTGTGGGCTCACGTCTTATAGGCTCACAACTCATGTTTTGTGGGCTCATGCTAGGGCTCACATATACATGAGCACACGTATGGTGGCTCACACCCTTTTTTTTGTATGAAATAGGATCTCATGTAAGTCTAGTGAGCTACTCATAACATGCTTGGTAGGCTGACATTTGTGGGCTCATGCATCTTGGCTTAGATCTTATGGGCTCACACCTATGCTTAACTTAATTAGGACTAGGAATTTTAATCACCCCCATTCAAGTCCAAAAAACCATAAAGAACTCCAAAAACTAGGCCAAACCACCTTGTCCAGTTTTGGGAGACATAAGTCCACAATCCCACGAAAAAGAGATGTGAGCCTAGCATATATAATCTTGAACCTAAAGACATAAGTTGTGAGCCGTGAGTTTGTAAATGTGAGTTGTGAGCTGTAGAGGTGAGCCATATAGGCAGGTGAACCTAATATTGTACTAGCTAATTAAAATTTCCTTGAAGACTTGTAAGGACACACCTATTGATGTCCTATAAGATTTTCCTTTTATTGGAGCATTACGTACTTAGAACTCATGATCAAGTGTGTCTATTTCATAAAAATAAAAGCCAAGAGCTTATTTCATAAAAAAGTCCATGACCCAAGTTAAACATAAGATGTGGGCCAAGATGCTTATTTACATACTCTAAGCTACCAATTTTACAATGCATGAACAAAAAATAATGAAATGCATGAATAAAAATCACAACTTTCTCACACTAATTCACCCTAACTGAAACTTAAAGCTTATATTTTCAAGGTGGATGACACTCCTAAAATCACAAATGTGAATCTATTTCTTTATTTAATGCAACAACATTAAATCATTCTGAGCTTTCAAATCATGCATATCATTAAGATAATAATGTTTTTCCCCTTCTAAAAATAGAATGACCTAATGTAAATTAGCCTGAATAAAAAACTCTAACACATCTAAAGCTCCAAAACTGATGTTTTTTGGAGTATGACCCCCTAATCAGTACCAAGCAAAATTGAGCGACCCCGATAGCTTATAATGGATGGAAAAATAAAGCAAAACCCTAGGCTGGACCTCATCAATAGCACCAAACTTACCTTAGCCTTTGTCGAAACAAGTGTCGTTGGGTCTTGGTTTTTAGAGCCATAAATGTAACTTCCAGATGTGGGTATGCTAGCTCATGCATCACATCCTCACTCCTCATTGTGTTTGACACACTGAAATGCTTCCTTTGCTAAGGGAGTAAAGGTAGACTTTCAACCACATTGATGAAGATAAGGAAAAGGTGGATCAATCACACGAGAAGTGGATAGAGAGGAGAAGCTCATGCTAGAGAGATCCTAAAATCAAACTGATTTGCAAGCATCCAATCAAGCAGCAAGATTCAGTTAAACACAAGCAAGAGGATAGGGACAAGATGGAGAGCTCACAAGTATTAATGGCTAGGAATCACACTTTTGGTCGACAATAACTTAAAACAGTCCAAGGTCACCAGTTTTAGTCTTAAGCAACTATATACATGAGGTTCAACACTTTCCCATTTGGCATTAAGCTCAAGGTAAGGTCGCTTCATAAAGTCTAGCACTGCCTTACAAAAGATGGGCTTTCGCTACATGCAAATAAGATGGTGAAGAGCCTTACGAGGGGATGGGTGGGTGAAACCATGTTAACCTATGAATCGGTTAACATAAACCCATATAGATAAGGGGAAGAAGACTGAAGAAAGTTCACCAAAAGAGGTAAAGGCAACACACAATGCCTTTAAGGCTATCCTAAAAAACAATGAACCCTCATTTAAGACACTTGTTCCATGAAGAAAGTTCACCAAAAGAGCTAAAGGCAACACATAATGCCTCTAAGGCTATCCTAAAAATCAATGAACCCTCATGCAAGCCGCTTGTTCTACATGGCCAAAAGAAATTCCATTCTACCATTTGAAGTGATATTGACGTCGATAGCCCCTCTATTGAACAGAAAAGGAAATAATTTTCCAAATACTTGCAAGGAAAATTAAAATATGGGTGGGAAAGCAAGTGCTCATAGCTCAAGGCTACTATGAGGGTATCAATCCAAATTTGATACCTCACGAACAACCAAGGCCACACTCACATTACAAATCTCAAAATTCTAGAAACAAAGGTACCCTACCACTTCTTCCAAAAACCTATACAACCTCAACAAAAAACTCATCCAACTCAAAAGCTCTAGGCTTAAAAAGCACTTGTTACATACTCAAGGAAACCTCAACAATCACAGCATGAAACCCCAATCCACAAAGTCAAAGAAACATGGGTGCCTACATGCTTACTCCAAGCTCAAGGGTATTATAACGAAATTATAGAAATATCAAAGCCCCACCACCAACTTCACCTACAAGTAATGCACCATGGTGTGGAGGCCAAAACAACCTTAAGCCCTCTCCTAAAAATGGAGAAACCACAAGAACCTCCTTACACTCTAATCAACAAAGGGAAGCAATAGGTAATTGTACCTATTACATCAATTCCTAAAGAGCAAAAACGTCAAACTTCCACATCCTTTCTTATCACATCCACAACAAAGTTTCTTGAGCGCATAATGGATATCAACCCACTTTTTGAACGAACAAAACAGGTTACATAAGCTTAGCAGTAGACATAAGAATCTACTCTCTCCAATAGGAATGTAGACACAGGCAAAAAAACTAACAACAAGGGAGCCACAAGAATCATTTACCTAAAAAATGGTAAAATGCCACAAGAACCTCCCACCCAAAAAAAAAGTGTAGAACCAACTCTTATTAATAATCTACAAAGGCTGCTATACTGATACATTGTTATTATATAGTGCTATATAGCAATACTATATATTGTTATTGTATGCTATACTGATACATTGTTATTATATAGTGCTATATAGCAATACTATATATTGTTATTGTATGCTATACTGATACATTGTTATTATATAGTGCTATATAGCAATACTATATATTGTGTTGTATGCTATAAAGTGATATTGTATATTTTGTTGTTAGCTTAAAGTACTCTAGATATAGTATATATAGCACTATATAGTGTACATTATATATATTGTGTTAAATATATGCTATATAGTAGTAGTGTTATACTCGTGTTATATAACTACATTCTGTTATAACAGTATATATATTGTGTTATATTTGTGTGCTATATAGCAACAGTGATATAACTATAACATTATGTATAGCAATAGAAAATGTTGTATGTATATGTGATAGATAGTGCTACATAGATGTAGTGATATAATTCTAACATTATATAAAGAAATAGTAAATATTATATGTATAGTACTATGTATTGCTATATAGTACTACATAGCGTTATGTACTGCTATGTAGTACTACATAGTGTTGTCTCAATGCTACTAAAAAGTGCTATATAACAAATGTAAATATTGTATGTATAGTGCTATATATTGCTATATAGTCCGACATAGTGTTATCAATGCTAATAAAAAGTACTATATAGTGGTATGAAGTACCATATAGTGGTATAGTGCTGCTATACATTGCTATATAGCAAAATTATTACATAGCTATATAATGTGCTATATATATTGAGTAGTATATATGTGCTATATAGTGCTATATATATTGTGGTATATGTTATAGTGCTAAATAGAAATAGTGTTATATAACTATAACACTATGTAGTTAATAGTATATATCTATATGTATAGTGCTATCAATGCTAATAAATAGTGTTATATAGTGGTATGAAGGACTATATAGTGGTATAGTGCCACTATACATTGCTAAATAACAATAGTGATATATAACTATATAACTTGCTATATATATATTATGTTATATATATGTGCTGTATAGTATTATATATAGGTGCTATATATATGGTGGTATATGTTATATATATGTGATGTATATGTATTATATATAGGTGCTATATATATACCACCATATATATAGCACCTATATATAATACTATACAGCACATATATATAACATAATATATATATAGTATTATATATAGTGCTATATAGTATTATATATAGGTGCTATATATATGGTGGTATATGTTATATGATGTATGGCAATAGTGTTATATAGCTATAACACTATATAGTGTTATAGAGTAATAGTATATATTTCTATCTATAGTGCTATATAGTACTACATCGTGCTATTAGTGCTAATAAATTTAGCGTTATATAGTGGTATGCAGTAGTATATAGTGGTATAGTGCCACTATATATTTCTATTTAGCAATAGTGTTATATAACTATATAATGTGACATATATTATGTTATATATATGTGCTTATATATTGTGTTATATAACTATATAATGGGATATATATTATGTTATATATATGTGCTTATATATTGTGTTATATAACTATATATGTGCTATATAGTACTATACAGTGCTCGGTTCTTCTAAAACCAAACCCAAAAAAACTTCCCTCCCCCAAAAAGCACGGGCGATTCCTCCAGGATATTTTTATTCTAACATAGTCAAGAGCCTTAACTAACCAAACTAATCCGACCGAACCTGTAAGTCACATGATCAGATCAAGGAAGAGACTTGCACTTGGATCCTCATCAAGAGGCACAGCCGTTGATTCTTTTCCAAGGACTATCTAGGATTTACTTCATCTATTGTACCATAACAAAATTGAGTCTCATTTTAGGGATCCATCAGTCCCATGGGTTAGCCAACCGCCCAACCACTGTAGTAATAGGATCCGTTTAGGAATTTGGTTATGTTTTGCCCCGGGGTACCAGGGAAAAGAGTTCCCAGGCCCCCTAGCTGGTGCTTCAAGCAAACTTCAAGATAGTCACACCACTTACACACCCAATATGAAATTACTTGATTCACAGATTCAGCTGTGAAATTACTTGTTTCACAGATTCAGCTGTCTTTAAAACAAACTTTTAATGAAACCATAGTATCATTGGTCAAAATCCTCCAAAATATCCAGGTTGAATTCTAATTTCCAATCATTCTTTCATCGGTGTACCTATGGCATCATTGGCAACCAGAACGCCTATTCACTCAGGGGCCTTTTCAATAGTTCCTAGCTCATAGTACCCGGAAATATATTCACTTATAAAAATCCAGATGGACTCCCCATTTTTAAGATCAGCAAGATCAACTAATAAATCCATATAAAAGAGCCATGGACTCATCCGTTTGAGGACCAGCAAGGACAATCAACCAGATCCATGCCTGAGTTCATAAAACAATTCTAACTCCTTGTTCCATTTTCTTCCTCGACGCACGTGTGGGTATCTTCGGCGACCTAGAGCCCGAGCACCGTATGGTTAGCACCCTCTAGGTTCCTTCGTAGGTCACCTACACATAGGCTGCTTCCTTGGTCCCTCATCCACCGTACCAGAAGCTCACCATTTAAATCAAACCGAGGCTAGTCAAGACCTCAATCGACCTTGCTACGCGAGACGTCCTCCGTTGACTCTCCGTCAGCTGTTGCAACTTTATCAATTTTAGGTCTCCATGACCTCATTCACAAGATGGTCAAAATGCTTCCCCAGCATTCTTGACATAAAATTATCATTTAAAAACAGGTCATAAATACAGTTTCTAACGAACTCTCATCTTTCCACATTGTTCCACATCATTTCTCGTTATTCCACATTCTTCTACATCAATTCACATTGCTTAATCCACATCTAATCACATGTATTCCCATCGTCCATCATCCATTCTCATCCAATCACATCATATTACATCTCATCACATCTATCCATCATATTACATCTCATCACATCTATCCTCATCACATATCATCCATTCACATCTACCCATGTCCATATCACATCACATCACATCCATTCACATCACATCTCATCCATTCACATCTATCCTTATTCACATCACATCTCATCCATTCACATATATCCTTATTCACATCACATCTATCCCGATTCACATCACATCACATCACATCACATCACATCTCATTCATTCATATCTATCCCGATTCACATCACATCTCATTCATTCACATCTATCCCGATTCACATCACATCACATGTCATCCATTCACATTTCATCGCATCCATTCACATCCATCTCATTCATTACATCCACATCATATCACATATATCCCATCCACATTACATCACGTTCACATCTCATTCTCATCCATTTACATCACATCACATCCTTTCACATATTATCACATCTTAATCTCATCTCATCACATTCGCATCCACATCCATTTACATCACATCACATCTCATCCACATCTCTTCACATCCACATCCACATCCATTTACATCACATCACATCCCATCCACATCTCATCACATCCACATCCATTTACATCACATCACATCCCATCCACATCTCTTCACATCCACATCCATTTATATCACATCTCTTCACATCCACATCCATTTACATCACATTCACATCTTATCACATCCACTCACATCTTATCACATCCTATCACATTGCATTCACATCTTATCACATCGTATTCTCATCTTATTCACATTTAGTAACATTTTCTACTTTCGATACCCATGGGACTTTTTCTAAATTTTTGCCAATTACTTGGCCTAGTTAAAGGTACTTTTTCTCGATGGATATTTTCATATTCTTTCTCAAATTTCTCAAGTGAAATATATTCAATATTCTTCTTTTGAGTAAAAGATTCATGGGATTTACAAAAATCAATTCTACCCATATTTCCCAATAATGCTCAAAATTTCACTTTTGATAAATACTCACAATTTGAATTATGCTAAAAATTTCTCTTTTTTCCATTTAATTTCTTGGATCTCAAATATCATTGGAATTCCTCTTTTTACATTTAAATGATTGAATTCCAAATGTCATGGGAATTCCTCTTTTATCATAAAATGAATTTATCTAAAATTCCTCTTTTCTTTAATAAAAATATCCATTATTTCAATTATGCCAAGAATTCCACTTTTACAATTTAAATGATTGAATTCCAAATGTCATGGAAATTCCTCTTTTTGCATAAAAATAAAATTACCAAAATTGCCTCTTTTCTTAATTACTTATTTATGCATAAATGCTAAAAATTAGTTTCCCATAGAGAGAAAATATTCTAGAGAGAGGTAATTCAGTTTTTAGATATCTTTGGATGGAAAAATATCCCTTCTTCTTAAAATAAATTCCCCCGAAATAGAAGTTTAAGAAGAAATTCCTAAGGTACATTAGAATTAAATTATAATGTGCACAAAAGACCTTAGCCTGAGGGCCCCTGTTTTTCAGAAAATTTTGGATTAAGGTCCAAACAAAGGTTTGACAGGCCAATGAGATTAATTTAAATTTAGGGAGGAGATAAATTAAAGAATAAAAGAAAAACCCCCCAAAAATGAGTAAATGCTCACATAAGATGAAGAGTGGACTAAGGACCAAAGAAAAGAATTAAAAAAACTGAATTTTGACACCTCAATGTGGGGATCTCCCCTCATGAAATAGGCGCTTTTTTCTCTTCATTACCCCCAATTTTTAATCC
Source organism: Cibotium barometz (assembly GCF_041138505.1). Classification (NCBI taxonomy): domain Eukaryota; kingdom Viridiplantae; phylum Streptophyta; class Polypodiopsida; order Cyatheales; family Cibotiaceae; genus Cibotium; species Cibotium barometz. The sequence goes on from NC_141064.1 coordinate 49,954,637, forward strand.
ATAAAATGAGATATTTTCATCTCTCCTCTCTCATGTTTCAAATCTAGATCCAAAAAGTAAGCTAAACTGACCCAAAAATGGTCAAAAATTGACCAAACTGATCTGCAAAATTCTAGAATCAATTTGCTTGGTTAGAGGCTCGCTTTTTCCTATAAATAGAAGCCTCCTCCTTTGTAAAAGCTTAATGGTGTTTATGCACTGTTACTCTACTCCTGTCCCATTGAATTTTTTAATAATTCAATTATTTTTTGCCTAATCCTCTCCAAAGTGAATTGGTGGCCACTATTGCTTCAAACAATAGTAGAACCCTCAATCCCTCAAGCCAAAGGAGAGCTTACAAGCTCCATGTAAGCTAATTTTCTTACTTTTTTTTATGGATTTTAATGAAAAATCTATGGTTTTATTGATTTTTATGTTTACAAATGATTGAATTAAATTCAAATGCTATGCCTTTGATGAAAAGGCCACCCCTTTCTCTTCTTTACAATTCCAACCTTTCTTAATCCTAGAAAGATTAACTAAGTGATTAATTAAACTCTTCTTATTGTTTACCCTCTTGAATTTAGAAAATTGTGTAGATTAGAGTTCTATAATTCTAAATTGGGTTAATTAAGTTAAGTGAAGAAAGATAAAAATAAGAAATGGTCAGCCATACAAAGGAGGTTATGGCAAAATTTTCCAAAATTTTGTGAAAAAAGAAAGATTGTTTTTATGTTATTCCAAAAGAGTAATTCCCACCATTTTTGCATCTAAAAGAAATATTCTAATTACTCCATGTACATATTCACCTATGAATATGCATGGATATCTCTGATATTAATTATTAAAATTGATTTCTATGTATAAAAAGATGCATAAGAAATTTTTTTTATTATAAAAGTGTTGTTCTTATTAAATTTGATTTCTATGCATAGAAAGATGCATAAAGGAATTTTTTTTATTATAAAAGTGTTATTCTTATTAAATTTGATTTCTATGCATAGAAAGATGCATAAAGGAATTTTTTTTAATTATAAAAGTTTAAATTTAATTTCTATGCATAGAAAGATGCATAAAGGAATTTTTTATTACAAAAGTATTATTCTTATTAAATTTGATTTTTATGCATAGAAAGATGCATAAAGGAATTTTTTTATTACAAAAGTGTTATTCTTATTAAATTTGATTTTTATGCATAGAAAGATGCATAAATTCTATGTTTAAATTCTATGAGTATTTGATAAATGAATAATTAAATACTCTAAGAGAGAAATTTCTATCGTTTTATATTCACACGGATTGTAAAAAGAAAATTCAAGAAATTTATCGAGATCGAAATATTCAGATAAATGATTAATTTATTCCTCATTGGAATTCGTAACTAATTTAGAAATCAGTTAAGTGAATATTCAAAGAAAGAAATTTAGTAAAATAGTAACTGAATTATCAAACCTTTTCGAGAAAGATAGTTCAGGAAAAATCTTATCTGACTCGAACCTTGAATCAGACTATGACCAAGACCAAACTCTTTCGTCAATTTCGAGGAAAGAAGGTGTGACCAGTTTAGAAAAATACACTCAAAAACTCCCGCCAAATCTAAAACTAAGTTTGAGACCCTCGAATTGATCTGTGGATCAAGGTTATAGAATTCGAGGAATTCTCGTATGAAATTCAGAATTCCAATCAAGAAATTTTGGGGATACTGATTCAAGAAATACTCCTTGTATTCAAAAGAAAATCAAACTGAAAACTTTCATAGAAACCCTATTTTCTTAAAGGACTGTCTTATGCCAGAATGCTAGAGGGAGCATTTGGTATATGTTTTTCTAAGGGAAGTTCGGTTGCAACAGCTGGTGAGGAGTGTTTAAAGGACGGCTCACACGGCAAAGCCTGCCCAGGTCATCTTGACCAGCCCTCGGTATGGTTGAAAAATGGTGCGCTTCCGGTACGATGGGTGAGGGCCAACGAAGCGATCCCTGAGTGAAGTGCCAGGACACCTAAGGAGGATCCTAGAGGGTTCTGACCAGGAGATGCACGAGCTCGCGGTGCTGCCTAGACACCCATGCGTATGTCGTGGAAGATATGTATGATGGATGAAATGATTATTGTAATCTGTTATTGGATCTCGTTGTTGCTGACCAGTTGGTCTCAAACGGAGAGTCCAGAGTGATACTATTTTTTTAGAAATAAGAGACTGGATGGAATTTTTGAGTTAGGACATCTGTAACCAATAACTATTTGTCAATGGATTATTTTATATGTTAAAGTTTTAAAGAGGAGTGCGTGCGTATCTGTATTCGAAAGCAAAAGTTAAGAAAGGCATTCAATTATGGGTGGGTGAGTAATTGTCTAGTTCTACCGATTCCAATGGTTGGGTGGTAGTTAACCCATGGGCCGGCCGGATGGGGTAGGCTGGAATCAGTGGAGTTTTAATAATTAAATTAAAATAATAGGAATACGCTTAGAATTTGAGTAAAATAAAAACCTAAAGAATTTCTCAAATGAGTAGATCAATGGCTGCCTGACTTCAGTTAAGAAAAAAGCGTTGATTTCCTCAAATGATTAGATCAACGGCTGTGCCTAATTTTGGTTAGGAAAAAAACATTGATTTCTTCAAACTAAGTCAGTGATAGTTTTCCTTCTATCTGGTTTAATCAGGTCAAGGATAGTTGTCTCTTGACCCCGTTAGAAAATTCGTTAAGAAAATAAAAAAGGTGGAATCGTCCTCGTTTTTTGGGCAAGGTAAATTTTCTCGATTTCAGTTTCGGAATGATCACCAGATTAGTCTCGTGTCCAGACATTCGAGGGCGAGGCCCCAGTGGGAAACCTTGCTCCGCGCAAGAGGAAGCTACTTTCGCTTTGCTGCTGCTAGCAAAACCGAGAATCCAGTGCACGGAGGGGGCAAAGGAGTCTCACACTTTTATTCTTTGGATTTATCTCATCCCAACACTTGGATTTATCCAATTGGCCCATTGGAACCTTAATTGGACCATAATCCAAAAATTTCTTAAAATGTAGACCCTTAGGCTAAGGTCCTTTATACACATTTTCAATTAATTCCAAATGCACATTGGAAAGTTCTTTTTGAATTTCTGTTTCAGGGGAATCTATTTTAGACATTAGGAGGATTTTCATATCCAAAGATATCTTAATTTAGGATTATCTCTCTCTATACTTTTTCTCTCTCTAGACCAAAACAGGGTAAAACAAGATCTTTCTTCTATTTCAGAGAGGGGAATAATTACAAGAACAGAAGGGGAGGATTTTACACCTTTACACCTCAAAAGCTGGAGGGAGGAATCTTACAATGATAGCAAGTTCCTTTTCTTCTTTGGCCATCCATATGGCCTCAGCATCATGTGTATAAGGCTTTTTCTCCCTGCTGTTGCCAGAAGCTATGCTCTATAAGCCTTTTCTCATGAGAGTAAACTTGACCTTAGTTTGCCAAGTGTGGAAACTATGTCCTTCAGATTTTTCTAGTTTCATTGTGGTAGCCATGTGAAAGAGAGAGGGAAGGTCTTACTTTTAAGATGATGTTTCTCAAGGCAGTGTCTAGTCCCTTACAGTAGTGGTGTATTTATTAAGTATATGCTCCGAAGTTCCCTTCGTCTCATAAGCATAGTAATGTGGTTTCTTCTTGATCTTCTTAATGTGATTCCTATTAGATAATTCATATGAGCTTGGCATATTGAGAGTAGGTCTTACTGTAAAGGGTAGTATCTAAACTCTTCACAAAATAGAGGATTGTTGTAAGATTAATAATGAATAGAGGATCAATGCAAGATTAACAATGGTTATTAGGAACCATCTCTTGGTGTTTATGTAATGTGACTTGCAGCACTTCAATCTCTCTAGTGATGAAAGTAAAACCCACCCAATGATGATAGAACTTGAAATAGCAGTGAGTTACTATAAACCAAGGTTTACAATAAAGAATTAAGGTTTAATTGTGAAAATGGTAGAGGCACTCCTTGTTTCTGCACAAAGTTGAAATTAGCCAGTTGGGATTGTTTTCAATGATTTGTCGTAGGCAAGTTGCACGGGTGCCAAAACCCCCAGCCCTTTGAGGAATTAGATTTGTTTTCAGTAGAGAGAGATTGAATTTATGATTTTTCCCAAACAAAAATGCCTCTGATAACTTCACGATTCTACCTAGCTCTGCTATGTTTTTGCCCAATTGATGTGACTAGGAGCAACACCTAGGGTTCCTCTAGCTTGCTCCAAGTGATGGTTCATGCGCAACGACACCTTGTGGATGGAGATTGGCTTGCTCCATTACTAGGGGGTTTCTGTAGAGTGTGAAAAATAGAGGTTTATGATAATTAGGAAGATTAGAGCTTAATGATAATGATGAATGAGAGATTTATGGGTTAAATAACCTAGGTCTAATACCATATTAGTGTTTTAGATGATCATAGATAAGGATTAACCTCATGGTTTAATCATAATGTGCACACTAGAAAGAGATTAAGTCTCATCACATGAGGATTAGCATAATGACAACATAATAATAATAAGATAAGCTTATACTTTGTATTGGATGTGAGCCTCTTATATAGGTAAGGGTATAAGTGATTATCTCACACTAATCTATGATTAATTGAGTTATTTAGGCCTCTTACATTATCTCCCCTGATTGTAGCATGATAAAGTGGCCACCATCTCCTAGCCCTTAAATATCTCAATCTACCTAGATTCTCCACAAGTTCTTCTCATCTTCATAGGTGCATGTACTTGCCAAATTACTTGCTTGTAAGAGTGGCTTTTGACCTTTGAACCAGGTGCCCTTAGCACCAATGTCACTATACATGATATTTTGGTGTATATTCTAACATTATCTCGAGCTAAATGCCAAATAGGAAAGTTCCTAACTTCATGTATATACTTTCTTGAGACTAGAGCTAGTGGCCTAAGACTTTTTTTTAAAAGTTTTGTTCGACTTAGTGTGAAAGCTAGTCATTTGTATATAAGTCAATTTTGACATTAAGCAATAGACGCTTATAATAGAATATTTGTGAACTCTCCCTTTTATCTAATCTTGCTTGCTTATGTTTTGTTAAATTCTTGCATGATTTATGGTTTGTTTGCTTAAATAGATTTGAGTGCATGCTTCTCTGATTAGCTTCTTCTCCACCCACCTTATGAGAGAGAACGACCATGAAGGCTCTTCTCTTCTTGTCTCTATCTAGGCAAAGATAACTCTTGCTTCACCCCCATAGCCTTGGAAGCATTCTAGTGTGATACACTTGTTTCTTGACTTGAACACTACAAGATCATCAAGGCTATTCCTATGTGCAAAGCTATTCATTATGTTTCATACATGTTAGAGTAATAATTTTCTTCACCTCACATCATATTAATCTACTTTGATATAGAAAACACACATATTATCTAGGGATTAGGATGTCTCCCAACTTTCCCTAGTTTGGATCCTCGAGAAACCATAATCCGGACATTGGCCTCCTAGGTGTTAAATTTTGTTCGCTAAGGGTGCGGATAGTTCAATATCTTTTGTTGGCTCCAAGGTGGCAAGGTGGTTTTGGAGGGCTTGTAATGCTTCTTGGTCTCAGCTTCATCACAAAAAGAAGCTATTGATATATGTGCTCCACATGAAGCTCTACCACCAAAGATTTCCTCTAGGACTCCAAAAGGTCTTCTTGTTTTGCAACCTTTCTTGATCCACTTTTACCTCTTTGGATCCTCTTTAAGGGAAAGATTTTCTTGGCACATGCCAACTTGCACGAACTCCATATCGGCAAGTTTGGTTTAACAGGAAGATGTGCCAAGTCCACCTGAGTTGACTGTATTTAAGTTTGTAGGCCTTGGTTCTGACTCTGCAAGAGGTAGTCATGACAGTCCTCAAAGCACACCACCCAATGTATGGTAGGTAGCTTCTTATACCAACTTTGCATTTAAACTTTCTAGGAAAATAAAAGAAGATGATACCATGAAGACTGATGTGCCATGTCCAGAGGGATTACTACCTCCTTGTCCACTACAGTTGTATCTACGGTCTTCTTTGTAACTTTCCTTTTAGCCTAAGACTTTTGCTATGGCATTGTCTGCTCTCCTGCCTTTTGCAACCTTTTGCTACTGCTTTCTTGCTTCTTATACCAACTTTGCATTTAAACTTTCTAGGAAAATAAAAGAAGATGATACCATGAAGACTGATGTGCCATGTCCAGAGGGATTACTGCCTCCTTGTCCACTACAGTTGTATCTACGGTCTTCTTTGTAACTTTCCTTTTAGCCTAAGACTTTTGCTATGGCATTGTCTGCTCTCCTACCTTTTGTGACCTTTTGTTACTGCTTTCTTTATCTTTTTGATAAATGTCTGCCCTCTCAAAGCAATTATCAGTGGAGGCATGGGGTTTGGGCTGTCAAAGATCTATTGATATAAGAAAGGAAGGAATGGGGAGCTCTTGGTTTTCCTTGTGCTAGGGTTGAGGTTCTTCATGTTTGCCCATTAATTTTTTCCTCCCTTTTGCATGTAAGTGGTTTTATGTGTAATCATGATTATTTCTATTAAAAAGTGGACGCACAAACTAGCCTATTCACTAAGATGTGGTGGTGGCTAGAAATCTCCCATTCCTTAGATATACCCTTCGGTCTAAAGAAATGTTTCACAAGTAGGTTGCAAAGTCATGCACAACGCCATGTGGAAGATCTCAACAATTTATGCAAAGTGTCAGGTGTTTTTCTGAAAGATCTTTTGGGCTCGTGTATATATGGATGCATGGCGTGTGTGGAGAGTTTGGTTTTGAGGGCGTTGCCAGGTGTACAGGGTGGATGGCTTTTATTTTAGGCTTGTTGCAGGCTTGTCTGGAATGTGGTCAGCTGCAGGTGCTATCAGCTGTTCGATGGCTCGTATGTGTGCGCGTCCAATGTATAACTGGGCAATTAAAGGCTGTATTTGGAATGTGTATGGAGGCATGGGCATTAAAGACTGAAGGGGCCGGTGTTGCCTTGAGAAAGAGGTGTGTGGAAAGCGTGGAAGCAATTATTGATGTGGCCGATGTATCTTTGAGCATTAGCGTGAAAAGGGATGTAAGGGTGGCCATCCATTAGGAGAGGAGCAAAATAAAGAAATAATAGTAAACGTGGCCATTAGTGAAGAGACCACGTGGAGCTTTGAGCTGCCGCCGCCAGCGGCGGGTACACTCAGGAAGGTTGGCAAAGCTTGGCGAAGGAAGGGAGTAGGCGCAGCTGCAGAAAAGGAGAAGCGATCGCCTTGTACGAGGAGGGCTCTTGGGCGCAACAGCAGGATTGCAGAGGTTGGCCGTGTGGAGTGCTGGGGGTCTCTCTGAGCGTGTAGGCATGGTAAGCTGGCGAAGGGTGCACGCCCTAGGTATGAGAAGCAGATGCTGGACACGCGAGGATCGCCGTGAAGTAAAGAGTGGACGCTGAAGACAAGTGGACAGCGTGTGGCTGTGGATATGGTAGAAGGCTGGTGGCTGGTGTGGGCCACCTAGGAGACAGGACAGTGGGCAGAGCGGTGCCGAGTGAAGAGAAGAGAAGAACAGTGTGGCTAGGCGCAGCCGGAAGCCCTAGAGCGGACAAAGCCGACGCAGTGGGGATGTAAGGGCGAGCGACGGGCTGGTGAGTAAGGTGGCCGTCGTGCAGAGAAGGTGGAATTGCAACGAGGGCAGGCGCCCTGGTGAGCGCAGCTGGCTTAGAAGGGCTGACGGGCTTCAACTGGTAGCTGAGGCCTCCCTTGTGAAGAGCAGCGAAGAGGCCAAGACAGGTGGATGCGACGGCTGGACGTTGAGGTGCGTGGGGCTGGTGATAAAGCGAAGATAGCCGATGTGAAGAGATAGCCGCCTAGTGTACTGGGGAGATTGCTTGCGGAGGTGCTCGAGAGACGGCAAGCGCAAGGTGAGGCCCTGGGTTCTGCAGAGAGCAAAAGGAGCTGTGGCGTCGGGCTGTAGGAGCAGGCCAAGCTGGTAATGCAGCGGTAGCTGGTGGTGACTGGGGAGGCGCCAGGGAACGAGAAGAATCGAGGTCGGAGCCTAGGAGGTGGCCGCCTTGTGGACAAGGTTGGGGCGCAGCTGTAGGTGCGTGGCTAAAAGCTGCAACAGACAGTAGTAATTACAGACTGGCGCAAGGGGAGGCTCTGAAGAGAGAAAGCCAAAGCGGAGTGGCCGCATGGTGCTGGAGGTCGCCTGGGGACAGTGAGAGGCAGAAGTTGAGGGTGATTGTGTAGATACAGAGGCTGCTGGGGTGGCCTATGCAGGTTGAGAAGCTGCAGGAGAAGAGCGCTGCAGGCATACAAGCTGGCGTTACAGGCGATGGGCCAGTGTGAGTCGCCAAGGAGACAGCTGGCGCAGCTGCTGATGGACAAGGCCGACAGGCTGGCGAAGAAGATCAGTGTTTGATGATTGTCTGCGAGTGTGGAAGCAAGACAAGGCCAAGGTGAGGCTGGCCGTGTGAAGAGCAGCGCCCTGGAGAGCGGACAGGCAATCACGGTGTGGTGTGGCCGTTGTGTAGAGGCTGGGGCCTCCCTGGTGAAGAGCAGCCCGCGGAGAGAGAACAAGGCGGGTACAGAGGATGATAGCGAAGTGAGAGGGGCTGGAAGGCCACCTGTGTGTGCAGCTAATAGATGAAGGCTGGCGCAGCGTTGTGGAGACACTGTGAAGATGCGCGAGTGGCTGGCGCAAGGTGAGCGCCTTTGAGGTGTGGACAGGTAGGTGCTGGCGTGCTAGGCCGACGTGGAAGCCTTGGTCGACAAAGCTGACGGGCTGGCGGCTCTAGTGCGAGTACAGTGGTTTGCAGAGGACTGGCGACAGTGAGCAGCAAGAGGCTAGCATCAAGACATGTGGGCTGGTAAGCTGAAGCAAGGGACAGGCTGGCACAGGCGACAGAGAAGCCGCCTTGGTGAGGGTGCAGCTGTGATGACTGGCGTCAAGGTGATGGTCGTCAGCGACGAGTAGAGACGTGTTTGAGGACAGCACAACTGAAGGTGCTGCAGCAAGTGGGTGGAGCGACGCCTCTGGGAAAGAGACAGAGGTGGTCGTGTGACTGGAGCCTGGAGAGCGGACAGGTAATCTCGGTTTGGTGTGGCCGTTGTGTAGAGGCTGGGGCCTCCCTTGTGAAGAGCAGCAGAGAGACGAGGGAGAGACATGGTTGTGGGTTAGCAAAGGTAAGAGGAAAGGCCAGTTGTGAGGGTCGTTGAGGGGCTGCAGGAGAAGAGAGCTGCAGGCTTACAGGCTGGGGTAAGCGAGGCCGGGAGATGGCCACCTTGAGATGAAATGGATGGCGCTCTTGTGAGTAGGCAGAGCAGTGAAAGTGGATGTGTAGGCTGGTGTGGGCCGCGTAAGTGAAGCCGGAGGTGGAAGCAAGGGCAGGTGCTGAAGACCGGAGGCTGAAGCTGACAGAAGACAGATGGTGCCAACGTGAAGGACCATCTGAAGAGAAAGACAGAGGTGTTGCTGCTTGGTGGTGGGCCGATAGCACTGCAGATAAGCTGCAGGTGACAGAGGATCAGATATAGAGAGAGTGAGAGAGAGATGATTGGGTAGCTGCTACTGAGACGACACATGCAGAAGTGATGGGCTGCAGACAGTAGAGGGTTAGCTGGTGGGGCGCCCTCTGAAGTGAGTGGCCGGGTTCATTCTGGTGTGATTGGCACAGCACGCAGGCGAGTGGATCATGCGGTGATTGAGGATGTGGTGTATCCTCGGCAGTGAGTGACAGGTCTGAGTTAGTTTATGGTTGTGTGAGTAAGGCTTCTGTGTCAGGAGAAGCTTGTATGAAATGTTTTTACTGGGAATATAATTGCTGGGTGTTCACTTTGAGTATGGTGCCCCCGTTTTATGCTGTCTTTCTGGCGTGGGTTGGGTGGTGAAGTGTGAGAAGCGTTCCAGCCGCGGTGGCTGGTGGTGCCCCCGTTCGTGTTGTTGTTTCCAAGTTTGCGAGGTGAAGGGCTATAGAGGCAGTGGTCTTTTCTTCTTTTTTTCACCTCTCACACAAAGCAAGGCAAATTTCATCATGGTTGTAGGTGTGAATAAGTGAACTCAAAAAGAAGAAGCTAGAGAGCATAGAGACAATAAATTTGAGAGGGATACACGATAATGAATAATAGAAAGAAACAATAGAGCATAAGTGAATAGTGCAATGAGAATTTGTGGCATTGCATGCACAAGCATAATCATTAAATTGAAGAAAATCGAGAATTGAGATGACAAGGCGACAAACAAAAGCAAGAAAAATTACATCCATAATTGTGGTGGTTTTGCATATAGAGATCTTGCTTTGCACAAATTTCCAAAATACGATTTAAGCTAGAATCCATTTATTGGCTACGATAACTGTAGACCCTCGAGTGTTATAAGTTCAAAAGTTTCGGATCCTTTCAGATATGTAGAACAAATTAGCTTTTTAGGATGTGGACCCATATGCAAATTAAATAGCAAGATTGGATCACCAACTTTGAAGATCCAAAATTTTCTATCCAATCTACCCAAAGCTGCCGGTGGTATTGGATGATGTTAGCCATCCAAAGATTTTAGAGCTGCTTTTCATTGAGAGCTAGTAATCGCAGGATCTGTTGTTCTTGTGATTCCTTTGAAGATAATCTTTATACCTATAGACTAAGTGACCTCTAATTCCATGCAACCACTGCTTCCTCCGTACACCATGGAAAATTGTGTTTGCCCTATTGTTGACTTGTGTAGTTTGGAACTCTGAGGAACTTTGAGAGAGCAGAGTGAAGTTTCTGTCCTAGTCTGTTTGGTTCTCCAAGAATAAGCTTCTTTAGAATCTTTTTATTGTTGGAGAATTTAGCATAAACATTTTCTTGAAAATAATTATTATACGACGTTGGGTTGGACTTTGAATGACCTTTTTAAGGAAATGTCATCCTTGTTGATGATCACTCGTCTCTACCAATCTAGTCATAATCAGCTATAATACAAGAACTTAGCACAATTGAGGTAGCATTATTATCTCTTAAATCTTGAGTCTCTACCCACTTGCTACAATAATATGTTCTCGTAAATCCTGAGCCTCTACCCACTTGCTACAATAATATGTTACCACCAAGATGTATTTATTGCTAGTCCAGTGAGTAGGAGGTTTAAAGGTCCCTATAAAGTCTAGATCCCATTTCTAGAAAGGTTACAGAGGTAGTACCATATTATGAGGCATCTGGTTTGTTGTATTCTCACCCAATCTTTGGCAAACATCACATTCATGAAAGAAACTCCAAGCATCTTTTAACACTGTAAGCCACCACAATCTTACTTGAAATATCTTTCGGCTTGTGGCTTCTGTGAAGATATGACCACCACTTATTCCTTGGCAATCTTCCATAAGAATGGCTTATTGCTCATGCTGCTGCACACATCGATGAAAAATATGATGAATCCCCATCTTATATATCTAGCTACTACCAACATGAAAGATTTACTTCGGGGTGCCTAGTTCTGTTGGTTTTGGTTCATTGCCTCCAAAAAGCTTCCCTCTATTAAGAAGAATAATATTCCATCATACCAATCCAAGGGTATGGAGATTTCAAATAAATTTGCATCTAAAAATTTATTCAGTACCCCATTTGCCTTATTTCAATTTAAGATATAAATTTTACAATACACCCATCAAGCTGACTTCCCTACCAAATTTATCTTATTCATCAAGAACTATAAAGCGTGATGGTCTCTACATGAAAAGTAAAATGATTGCCTAGTAGTGTTTGAACTTGATAATTATTGAATATAGATTATCCCAAGAGCCTATCTCTTTGTGGTGGTGGAACAATTACGTTCTCAATTGACAAACAACCTACTAGCATAATAAACTAGGTGGAACCATCCCTCAATTGTTGCATTAAGACCCTGTCTCTTTGTGGTGGTGGAACAATTACATTCCGAGATGACAACAACCTACTAGCACAATAAACTAGGTGGAACCATCCCTCATCTTATTCTTGCATCAATACACTCTCAATCATGCCACATGCATCAATGAACACGTGGAATGATTTAGACCAATCTAGCTAGATGATTGAAGTAAGAGCAAACATAAGTGGTAAATAGTGGAAAGTCTTCTAACACCATTTGACCAGTCATACTATATGCATCCTTCTTTGTGCAGCAGGTACATTGGACAAGCCACATCAGCCAAAAATCATAGTAACTAACTATGACACTTGATTTATCCTAAAAATTAGCCCAATTCCTTAAGGTTATGTGGTGTAGTGGCTGTCATAGTGCTTTTTTCACCTCCACTTTGGAGTCTATGGCTACGTGTGGCGAAAACCACGTGTCCTAAGAGATTGCCACCCCAGATGGACACACTTTCGAGATTAAGCCAAGTGGACATGCACTTTTCTAGATAAGAGATAAATACAACAGGTGCTGCACCACTTTGTTGTAGAGACAGACCTTGAAATCATCCAAAAATACCCACATGATTGTAATTAAGTATTCATAAAATATTTTTGCTCCACGACTTTGTTGAAGATGCCAAAATCGTCCAAAAATACCGCATGAATGTGATTAAGTATTCATTAAATATTTCTTACACATCCTTTGAAATGTTACTAGGGCATTCTTGAGACCAAATAACATTAGAAGTAAATGCTCCCCACTCGAATGACAAAGGACGTCTTTCTGGAGCCATCATGTATACCACATGTTCTGGCACCATCATGACATGACCCCAGTGAAATCATCCAAAAATTAATGCATCTTGTGGCCTACTATAGTATCCATAATAGAATCTATAAATGGTAATGGAAATGCATCTGTACTTATTGTTGCATCCAGAGCCATCATGTATACCACATGTTTTGGCACCATCATGACATGACCCCAGTGAAGTCATCCAAAAACAAATATATCTTGTGGCCACATCGTATGGCCTGCTATAGTATCTAGAATGGAATCTATAAATGGCAATGGAAATGGATCTATTCTTATTATTGCATTCAACTTCCTTTAATCTACAGAGACCCACAACTTCGTGTTCTTCTTCATCACAACTATCATGATGTGTGACTGCCACATTACTTTATCCACTAGGGATAAACGAACTTGACTTTTAATAATTTATCTATTTCTTCCTTCACCTATTCTACATAATTTGGATTCATATAATAGCACACTAGAACTTCATCAAATTTGCCTACTTTCCCAAAATAGCATCCTCTGTGAGATTGATGTAAACTATGAATCCACCCCTTTCATGTCCTTGTAGCTCCATGCAAACACATCCTCTGTAACAACTCAGGCAACTTTGTCTAGAATTTTGGTTCTAGATTTATCTAGAATTTTGGTTTGAGCTTTACACTTTACCATAATATCCTTCGATCATCCTCATCTCCTAGATCTATATTTTCTAGCTTATCTCTTCGACCCTATGGGCGTGCTACATTTCCATTCATGTGTTGCATTTCCCATTCATGTGATGCATTTCCCATTCATGTACTTCTTTGGTTTCCATGATAGCTTTAATATCATCCAGCATGCCTAGGTTTGCCTGTAGTAGTAGCTGGGACTAAGGTCACTTTTTGGGGTGTATTAAGAAACAATCCAATCTATATCCACCTCAAACAATGAAGCTAGATTTTGCTTTTGCTTGAGGATTTCTTCCTCATCTATATCCATCTCTTCCAACTAGTTCAATCCTTCTTCAATTATTAGATTGATTGCTCTATGCAGCATATCTCTAAATGCTATTGTCAGCTAAATTTTCTTTTTCTAATTCCTCATGGTTATCTGATATGTGGCCTAGTCGTGCTTGATGCAGCAATGGTTGGCCTAGTAACATCGGCGGGTATAACTCAAATTTTTTCCATTTTTAGAACAATGAAGACTACTAGGAAAGTCATAGCCCATTGAGCTTCACTCTGTGCTATTTTTACTCTTCCAAATCTTTGTAACTTTGCATTCATGGCTTCCAAAGCCTTCTTTACACACCAAGTGTCCTCATTGTTGGAATCCCAAGATCCTCATCAAGGCTCATCTACAAGACACTAGACTCTCCATCAATAAAAGAATGCCTTACAGAAATATTAGGCACACCAAGGGGCTCAACCACTTTCTCTTTGCCTTTATGTGATGTACCAACTACATTTCTAGGACTGGTATTATGACACATCCTGCCCCTCCATGGTCTATCAACAAAATATTTGCATGAGGACTCTTCTGGTCGTCTCAATGACTCTGATTGCTGACTTGCATTCTGTGCAACTACATTTCCACTTGCATCAACCCCAGCATCATCTTCTTCAGTAGCATACCAGCTACTCATCTCATCAAATATAATATCCCTACTTACTCTCAATTCATGTGTAGTAGGATTATAACATCTATATCCCTTTTGCTCAAGGGAATACCTAATAAACACACATTTTTTTGTCTTTGGATCTAGCTTAGTACTCAACTCATATGGCACGTGCACATATGCAATACATCTAAAAACTTTCAAATGAGACAAATCAGGTTTCTTGCCATTAAACTTCTCCTGTGGCATTACATCATGTATGGCTATAGTAGGAGTCTTGTTCTCATGATATAAACTGTTGTAGACACAGCCTCATCCCAATAGCTATGCGGCATATTCTTCTCTACCATCGATGCTCGTGCAATCTTAGCAATGTGCCTGTTTTTCCACTCAGAAACTCCATTTTACTACAGAGTGTATCTATATGTAAACTATCTCTGAATGTCATCCTTCCGCAAGAAATCAGAGAACTCACTGGAGAAGTACTCTCCCCCTCCATCTGACCTTAGGCACTTCACATGCTTCCCTATCTGCTTTTCAGCCATCACTCTAAAATTTTGAAAATGAGTGAAAACTTCATTCTTCTCCTTCATGAAATACACCCACACTTTCCTCATGTGGTCATCAATGAATGTTACATAATATCTGAGCCACCCATGGACGTAGTTTTTGCAGGACCCCATACATCTAAATGCACAACATCTAGTACATTCCTGCTCACATTTCTATCATGCTTTGTTTACTTTCCAAATTGACATGCTTCACATACTTTCTACATACCTTCAACCTTAAATTTAGGCAGCCCTATCACAATTTCTTTAGTCTACATAGACTTCATTCTTTGCACATTTACATGCCCAATTCTCTTATGCCAAATGCCTATATCTGCAATAACTCCTGAACCATTCTTTAGTCTACATAGACTTCATTCTTTGCACATTTACATGCCCAATTCTTTAGTCTACATAGACTTCATTCTTTGCACATTTACATGCCCAATTCTCTTATGCCAAATGCCTATATCTGCAATAACTCCTGAACCATTCGCAAACATTGCAACACTCACTTTAGGTATATTTACATTCAATGTAAGCATTCTGCCAACTCTGATGCCTTTTGCAACCAACCTACACTTATCTTTAACATCCTCTACATAACAACCATCAAGGTTAAACCGCCCCCTGCAAACTGTGCTCAATCATTTGACCAACAGAAACTAGATTCTTTGTAATGTTCATACCATGAAGTGCATGTGCAAGGTACTTCACCTTACCATCCTTTACCATCCTGCATAGACAATGGCACATCTCCAACATGGACAATCGGATGAGCAGTGTCATCCTTGTTTCAACAAAACCTGGTCTTTCAAGACTCTTCATTTCCTTGAACCACTAACCATGACTTGTCATGTGGTTTGAAGCACCTGAATCAATATACCATACATCATCCTTACATGTTGCTACATCATTTCTAGACACAGATGTCATTCTACTTCTTATACCAATCTACTTGCACATGTCCAAGCTTACCATAGTAAAAATAGCCTCGTATATCATTATGCTACCTTTGCCAATTACCACGACCTCTTTGACTCCCCATGCCTCTAAACTGGCCTCTTCCACGTGTGTTGTTGTTGTGAATCCTGGGACTATTGCTCTTATTGACCATAATTATGATTACCTGTTCAGTCACCACCTTGGCCATGGCCTCGGCCTCTACCTCGTCCTCTATCTGCACTTGTGTAGAAGGCATGTTTCTTCGAAGTGCCTTTGGCTGGTCTTCACCTAAACTCTTTTCTTCAATGATCAGCATTGACACCAAATCTGTAAAGTTGGGAATGTTCTCCCGAGTCTAAATAGACATCTTGAATGCCTTGTATTGTGGCCCGAGCCCACGTAGACATACTTCCACCTTATCATCATCATCAATAGAAACACCAATAAATGCAAGGGATTCCACAATGTCCTTGATCTTCAAGGCATAATCATTCACATACATATTTTTATTCTCCACAGTATGAATCTCATTCTTGGTGTTAGTTTCATATAGCTTCACCAAGGTGTCCCATGCCTCCTTGGGTGACTTGGCATCTTGTATATGCCCAACATAGTGTCATGTATGCTAATTAAAATCCAATATATGAGCTTCATTTCTCCTTGATTCCAATCCTTGGATTCTTTTATATATGCAATAGTTAGATTAATCTCTGGTATCTCTGGTGCCTCCTCATGTTCACCTTCAAAATGTAGTCCCGATAGCCTTTTCCCATCAAGAAATTTGTTAATCTCAACCTCCAAGCATGGCAGTTGTTCTTGTCAAGATTTTTTGTAACAATCTAGCTAATTCCATCATTTGGCATCTTGTTTGTAACACGAACTCACTAAAAACAACACTCTTGTTTGACCTGCATAAATTGTTGTATTCTTTACAGGCGGTACTATACTGCACCCAAACTGTCACAGCCAGTGACCTCAATTTGCATAAATTGTTGTATTCTTTACAGGCAGTACTATACTGCACCCAGCCAGTGACCTGCATAAATTGTTGTATTCTTTGCAGGCGGTACTATACTGCACCCAAACTGTCACAGCCAGTGACCTCAATTTGCATACATACACCCAATGGCAACTTTAAGACTTCTTTGCAGTACACACAGTGTCTGCACAACCAATTTCCCTTCCAAAAACAGAAATCTACAGAGAATCAAAACTTGCCCATAGTGCATGCAAACGCCTGCTTTCTGCGAACTGAAAAACGGAGGTCAAGACGTGCCCGAAATGCGTTTCAGTCCCAAAATTCCATCCAAATGATAGTATAATTGCCCTGCAGCTCATTCTCGCATAAACAGCTCCTCAATCAAAGCTCATTTGCAAATGCCTCCCAAAGAGCTCCCGAAAGAGGTGTAGTAGCCAACACAGAGGGGGAAGATAAAAATTTGTAGAACACATATGAATTCTCCTCCTACTTTCATTATATTTCTTGTCTCAGTTTCGCACCTCAATGTGCTTAGTGGAAGCATGAAACACTGGGTTCCTCACACTGCGAATGCGCTATGGCTGGTCAACACTGAAAATCGTATTGCTAGACGACTATCCAACACCCAAATCAACCATAAGATGTTTGACCCACACACACTCAATTGTAGTTGTAAAAGCTACCCTGCACTCAGCTTCACAACTGAGAGTAGTGAAAAACCCGCTTAACAGCCTACCAATGCTTCGTACCTGGGCTTTGCATAAATCTACTCAACTGTGAGACTGCATATTGTATATCTTGCCTTATGTTGCATACATAAAGAAGGGATCCAACAACCTGCTGATACAAACTAGCATCAAAAGAGTCTCTTGCATCTTGAAGACTAAGTTGAGTACCTGTCTCCATAGGTGTAGCCATAGGTTTACAGTCTTCAAGATTAAACCTCTTCAATAGCTTCTATATATATTTAGACTGCAGCATAACAATGCCATCATTGCGCTGCATAAACTGAATCCCCAAGTAACAATGCAACGGCCCCAAATCTGACATCTCAAACAATGACTGCAAATCAGCCTCCTTAAAGGCTAAAATCTGATCTATATCGGGTCCCGTGAGCAGCAAGTCATCAACGTATAGAACGATGACCAAAAATGTGTCCTTACTCCTCTTCACATAGAGGATACTCTCTGTTGGACTGTTGCAAAAATCATTTGCAACCAAGTATGTATGAATCTTCTCATACCATGCTCTAGGAGCCTGCTTAAGGCCATAAAGAGCCTTTTTCAACCTGCATACTTTAGACTCTTCTCCTTTCACAACAAAACCAAGAGGCTGCGATACACACACCTCCTTATGTAAATCATCATTCAAGAATATAGTCTTAATGTCCAACTGATGTACATTCCACCCATGATATGCTGCCAAAGAAATGAAACATCTAATAGTAGTCATATGATTTGTGGGTACAAAGGTCTCATCATAATCGATGCCCTTTTGTTGGGCATACCCCTTTGCCAAAGAAATGAAACATCTAATAGTAGTCATATGATTTGTGGGTACAAAGGTCTCATCATAATCGATGCCCTTTTGTTGGGCATACCCCTTTGCAACAAGTCTGGCCTTGTAGCGATCAATGCTACCATCTGCTTTGCATTTTAACTTGTAAACCCACTTGGTACCAATGGCCTTCTTGCCACGAGGTAAATCTATCAAATACCAGGTGTCATTCTCGAGTATAGAGTTATACTCATCCTGCATAGCATGCATCCAATGATTATCATCCTGTGCTTTCTCAAAGGAAACAGGTTCCTCCTCATTACATAAAGTAGAAATGAGAACATGATCCACACATGAGAATAATCTACATTATGAGAACCTGCAAGAGTTCTGCTAGGTAAAGGAGCTGCCAACTTGCTATCCCTCAATGTCTGCACAAGCCATTTTGGCATATGCATAGATTGTTCTATGGCTGCTCTCTCCTCATCCACTACATCCTCAATAATTGCTTCATCAAAAGGCTGATTTGCAGGCTGATTTTGCACCTATAGGGGCTAAATTTCAGCACTAGGTTGAGTATTCAATTACTCTACATATGGATGCCCTCCATTAAACAAAGGTAGGAGCGAATCAAACATGTCCTATGAGCATACATTCTGTTGTTTTTTGCATGAAAGCATGGGCTGAACTGAGTTTGCGACAAAAAACAACATCTCTACTTAACAAAATCCGCTTTGAGACCGGATGGTAGAGTCTATATCCCTTGCTTTCTAAATTGTATCCCACAAATATGAATTTAATTGCCTTATCATTAAGCTTATTACGTTGTTGCTCAGGCACAAGAGCATAAGCAAGACAACCAAAAACACGCAAATGAGCCACAAAAGGCTTCCTGTCATGCTAAGCTTCATAAAGAGTTTTAGACCGCAAGGCCTTGGTAGGGCATTTGTTTAACAATAGTTTACGCACATAGCTGCCTCTAACCAAAAACCATGAGGTAAATCTTGGGCTTTCACCATACATTGTGCCATCTCCATGAGAGATCTGTCTTTCCTCTTAGCCACACCATTTTGTTGAGGTGTGTATGGCACTGTACAATAATGCCTTATCCCTTTTTTAGCCATATATGCATGAAATTCCTTGGACATACCCTCGATCTAAATGAAGGGTGCCAACTTTACATTCACAAGCATTTTCAGCCATGGATATATAAAGTGCCTAAAGCACATAAAAACCTCTAACTTCAGCTTTAATGGATACGCCCAACTATATCTGGAGTAATCATCAATAAAAATGACGAAGTAGAGATATCCCCCAATAGATGGTGTCCTCATAGGACCACATACATCACTATGTATAAGCTGTAATTTCTTAACAACTCTCACAGATCCATCCTTTGGAAATGATGCCCGATGCATTTTACCAAGAATACACCCCTCACATACATGTCTAGTAGGGGTCTCAAGAGTTGGCAACTCAGACACCATATCATGCATTTGAAGGCGTAACAAACTGTCATAATTCAAATAACCAAATCGTGCATGCCATAATTCTGCATCACTCATAGCACGAGTCGTATAGATACTGAGCAAGCATCATGCTACAACTTCTCAAATAAATCCATCTTGTATAGGCCATGAAACAAGGTATCTGAGGCAATGATAGAATAACCATCATTTCTATCCTAAACTATACATCTTTCATCCATAAATTTCACCGCCAAGCCTGACAAGGCTAAGGCTGAAACTGAAGCAAGTTCTTCTTAATGCCTAGCACATATAAAACTTTAAAAAGAGTAAGTGCACCCCCGTTTGCAACAATGAGCACAACTCTACCAACTTCTTTGACAGATATGAGGAACCATTTGCACATGTGATGGTTCCTACACTTGGGAAAGATTCCAGAGATGAGAATAATTTTTTTTGTGAAGTAATGTGCTTACTAGCACCACTGTCAAAGTACAAAGCACCCGATTCTACTGACATGCATACATCATGAACAGAAGTGTCATAACTGCAAATTACTATCCATGCCCAATCATCTTGAGCAAAACTTGCAGATTCCTTCTTCTCTGCACTTGGTGCAAATGCATCAGCCACCACAGTCATTTTAGAGAGCTCCCCTAATTTGTCTACATTCTCTGGATGATAGGTGACTTCGTAGCGAACACCATCTCCACCCATGTACATGTTACCCTAGTCATTGACTAGAGGTGCTCTATCAAGTTCTGAGAAAAAGTCTGCGATCTTAACAAGATACCGTTGTTGTGGATCCCTAAAGATCTCAGCTCCTTGAGCATTCGTGTAGACATATTGAAGTCTCACATTGAGTGTTAACCCCATGGTGTCGGCTTCAAATGGATTAAAAGATCTTGTGGGTGTCCTATTTGGGGCTAAGGGATGACTATTTGACGGCCCTAGATTGTCCATGGACAATGAGCTAGTTGTTCTGGAAAGGGTATCAGATTGGGATTCGGAAAAGGTTTCAGCAATATCTGCCAAATTTCCTACCGATTGGGTCCCACTTTCCTGCATAGGTACTCTAGAAGGTGCCCTAGGCCCTATGGCAGTGTCTATATGACGTCCCGACCGCAAGTGCATAAGGTCAAATTTTAAGGTTTGTTTATATATATATATATGTATGTATATATATATATATTTTTTATAAACCCTACCTAACCACTAAATGTAACTAACATGAATATGCGTGTAAATACCTATCCTATTTTTTATTTTTTTTATTTTTTTTATTTTTTTATTTGTTTTTCTATTTTTTACTAATTACATAAAAATAGTAATTATGCAAAAAAATTACAAAAATTTAAAAAAAATGCAAGTTACACTAATTATGCAAAAAATTTTTACAAAAGTTTAAAAAAAATGCAGAATATGCAGGAAATATGGACTCCAAATAAAACACATAATTTATATATTTTTTATTTTTTACTTTTTTTATTTTATTATTTTTTTTCTTTTTCTTTTCTCTTTTTTTTTTCTTTTTTTCTTTCTTTAAATTTTTTTTGTTAATTTCTATTTTTTAAAATATTTTTTTGAAAAAATAACCTTTTTTCTTCCTTATCGTGTCCGGATCGTGCGTCGGCTCTGGATTTCCTTCACGTGCCTTCGCTTACAGTCAGCTGCACCTCCGTCTTCAATGCTTCACCATCACCGCTTTCAATGCTTCGTCTTCTCTTCCTTCACCGCCACCTCTTCTCCACCGCCACCTCTTCTCCACCTGCCTTCGCACCGCAGCAGCCACCTCTTCACGCCTTCGTAGCTTCTCCTCACCACTCTTTCTTCTGCAGCCAGCCGCCACACCGTCTCTTTCGGCCTCCTCACCACACCGTCTCTTTCGGCCTTCAACAGCCTTTTGTGCCGGCCTCTTCAGCTTCGCCGGTGCTGCTGAGGGCGGCGACACAGGCTTCTTCTCACCATCGCCTGGCTCTTCGCTCGCTCGGCCAGCAGTCGCCACCACCTTCAACGCTTTTGTCTGCTACAGCCACCTTCCACACTGGGCCCTTGCCGCCTTCACAACCAGCTTATCCTTCACCGCCCACACGTCCTTAGATGCAGCCGCTTGGTATTGCCTGTTGAAATATACAAGTGAATAGGGTGTGTGTGGGAACAAGCTCTTGGATAGAGGTTGTAAAAGAGGAGATGTAATTGTGAAAGAACCTGTGAAAAGGTGAGAAGAATCTACTGGGAGAGAATAATGGGCAGCATGAGGGAATTTAGGAGTGTGGAGTTATTCTGGGAGATATTCAGGGAAAAGAGAAGAGGTGGAGAGAATCAGGCAAAAGGTGGAGATATTCTGGGAGTGAATCATGGAGAAATCAATGGGATTTGATGCTTGATGTAAACTCTATAAATTGAGGCATAGCCCTAATGAGAATTTGCTGGTTTTTGAGTATCCATGCCTACATTAATCTATTTGCTAATTATTCACTAATTACGTCTTAATTATTTCTTAATCACTTTGTTAATGATGTTGATTCTAGTGTTTGATCCACCATAGCTCATCATTATGCTCAAATTTCAACATGGTATCAGAGCCATGCCTAGAATCCATCATATTTATGAGCCCATTAGTTAATTAATTAGGATTAGTAGAAAATTAGCAAAAAATCAAATTTTTAGTGAGTTTTCACTTCTCCCCTTCACCCCCAGCCAGTGGAGGACTCCATTCTTCTTGCACAGTCAACATTAGGTCTTGAGCTTTTAACACAAGCTAGCTAACACCTTTAGCTTCATGCTCAGTAAGACGGCGCAGAAAACCGCGTAGAAACGAAGGAGAAATCACGAAAATTGCTGGCGCCTATTTTTCTGAGTGAAATGGACATTGCAACTTCCACAGATCAAAGCTCTCTAATTCCTCTTAGCCCAATGGGTAATCAAGCATGCTCTACAAGCTGGTGAAGACAGAATTCAGTTTCATCAAGTCTACAGTGAGATCCAAGCTCTTCATCAAATCTGCAGGTGACTTTGGTAAAACAGAGATTAAGCTTTCATTATTTGGTCAAATCTTGTGTTTCTTGGCTTAATCCTCTACTAGACTCATTGCTATTGATGCCTTTCAAAGCATTTGAGCTCATTTGAAGTGGAAGGTACCAGATCTGGACTCCCCGCATACTCTGTTTTCTGCACACAAAACAGAGCATTAATTTGCTAATCAATGATTAATCAGTGCAAATCAGTGATTAATCAGTGCTAATCACTATACTTTGGTGCAATTGAGGGTTCAAATTAACCATTAGGTATCTGATACAGTTCCCTATAACTTCAGATTTCAAATCGGAGTTGGTTTGATACTCCAATCATCCCGTACAAATTGGTTACCCTCAATTTAATGTAATTTCTGGGTGATTTTATGCTGATAAAATTGTTGTAATCATCTATTAAGCACCAGATTGAGTTGTAAAAGGGTAGACACTGCCCTTGAATCTTGAAATTGGATCAAGAGGTAAGACCCCCTTCACATCACCATGAGTTCAGCACAAGAAATAGCCAAATTTAATGGGGAACAGTTTTATACATGGCAGACAAAAACCTTGTATTTGCTGATGAGGAAAAATCTGTGGGGATTAGTTGAAGGGAGAGATGAATGCCCAGAGAGACGGAAAAATGAGTGGAAGAGCAGGAATTAAAAAGCATTGGGACTTATTGCACTCAGTTTAAATGATGAAATCATTCATCATATCACAGGGATACAATGGGCAAAAGATGCATGGGATGAACTCAATAAATTATTTGGTACACAAGCAAAAAAATTCCAAGATAAATCTGTTAATGCAATTCTACAAATTGGACATGAAGGAAAGTGAACCTTTAATCACACACTTGAACAAATATAAAAGCATTAAGCAACAGCTAGCAGCTATTGGCAAAAAGGTAGAAGATGATGAAGCATTAGCTGTACTTCTGAAGAGTGTGGACAAAGGAGATTATGAAAACATTGTAGCAACACTAAAGAATGTACCTGAATTGAAGATACACGAGATAGAAGCAGCTCTACTAGAGCAAGAGAGCAGAGGCAAAGAGAAGAAAGGGCTCGACTCAACAGCAGGAGAGGAAAAAGCATTCTTCACCCGAGGAGGATTCTCTCGAGGACGAGGACGAGGAAGAGGCAGAGTAGGAGGGAGGACCTTCACTTGCCACAAATGTGGAAAGCCAGGACACATGGCGAGAGACTGCTACAGCAAACCCAGTGAAGAAGGAACGACATCGGCAAACTTCATGGAGGCTCCAAGGGAAGTGGAGTCGGATCAACTTTTCAGAGAGAGAGAGAGAGAGAGAGAGAGAGAGAGAGAGAGAGAGAGAGAGACCCCACAACCCAATGTAACCTGCCCCAATAAAGTAAAACCACCTCTGAGCCACCGATGATGTAGGCCAAGTGGTAGATGTATGTGTGAGCACTTTAGTCAAGGTCGTGGGCACTTATAGTAGCCTTGGACACATAGAGAGAGAGAGAGTGTCAAAGGACTATGGAGTTTAGGGACTTGAGGCACTGGTCGCGGGCTATCAAGTAAGAGGGAAACTTGATACAGGGTCCAGGAGTGCTAGGATTATTCACTTGAGGGGAGGTGTTGAAATATACAAGTGAATAGGGTGTGTGTGGGAACAAGCTCTTGGATAGAGGCTATAAAAGAGGAGATGTAATTGTGAAAGAACCTGTGAAAAGGTGAGAAGAATCTATTGAGAGAGAATAATGGGCAGCATGAGGGAATTTAGGAGTGTGGAGTTATTCTGGGAGATATTCAGGGAAAAGAGAAGAGGTGGAGAGAATCAGGCAAAAGGTGGAGATATTCTGGGAGTGAATCATGGAGAAATCAATGGGATTTGATGCTTGATGTAAACTCTATAAATTGAGGCATAGCCCTAATGAGAATTTGCTGGTTTTTGAGTATCCATGCCTACATTAATCTATTTGCTAATTATTCACTAATTACGTCTTAATCATTTCTTAATCACTTTGTTAATGATGTTGATTCTAGTGTTTGATCCACCATAGCTCATCATTATGCTCAAATTTCAACATTGCCTTCGCTTTCAGCTGAGGCCCTTCACAGCTGCCTTCGCACCGGCTCTTCGCACGCTTTCCACACGGCCGCCCTGCAGAGCAGCCGCCTCACGCCGGCCAGCAGTAGATAGCTGAGGCTCGCCGCCTTCGTAGCTGCAGCCTCAAGCCTCACCCTCGCCGGCCTTCACAGCCAGCTAGCCAACAGCCGCCTCTCGCCGGCCAGTCAACTCACCGGTTGTGTGTATTTTTTTTTTAAAATATAACGAAAACAAAAAAATAAAATTTGCCACCTCTCTCCTCCTCTTTTTTTCCTCTCTCCCTTCTTCCTTAAGCGGGCTTCACACTTGAGAGCCTATGGAGCTTGCATAAGCTATGGAACATCTTAGCAACGCACCCAATAACATTCCGCAATGCTCCATGAGAGCTACAACCCGTCATAATGCATGGTTTCTTTGTGTGTTTTAAAAAAAATATAACAAAAATAAAAAAATAAAATTTGCTACCTTATCCGGCCCCTCCTTTGTCTTTGTAATCTACTTTTTTTCTCTTCTAATCACTAGCTCCGAGATTCCACACTCGTGCTAACCCTAAACCTAAAAACAAAAAGAAATAGTGGTAGTAATGCAAGCTTCTCAACCAATTTTGAGTCTTCTCCCCGACAGCGGCGCCAATGGAGAGACGAAAAACTCTCTCACTTGTAGCAAGGGTAGCATGATCCACGTGTAGCTCAATCCAATGGGATTTGCATCCCTTTCGGAGCTAGGGATTCAACCCGTACCGGTGCACAAAAGCTTATCCACAAATGGAGAGAATGCTAAGAACACCACTACCTTGACATAGACTTAACACACACACAAGCTCAATCTTGCCATAACTCATTCACTCATCATCCCACTCATTCATGCATCCAATACAAGAAGAAAGCTAAGCTAGTGCATACACAAGCTCAAAGCATACTTCATTCTCAAGCACTTACTTCCCTGGAGCATGCACACAAACCTTGAAGCTATCAACAAGGAAACATGCACACTAGAGAATAGACATGAGAAGAGAGATAAACATCATATCATTGCATGGAATTAAAAAAAGAACATTTCTCTTACAATAATGTAGATGGGGAGAGAGAAGAGCTTGCATCTCTATGGAAAAAGAGGGAGAGCTAGTCTCAAGAGAGCTCAAACATGAGTTTAGTCCAATGTGTCCATGAGCTCTCAAATGAGCCACTTTTTATACAAAAACTCTAAAACTCCCAAAACTTCCCATGTGGGATTATTCTTAAGCCCACTCCCACACTCATCTACAACTTGGAACTCTTTACAAGAGCCCTAAATAAGCTCGTCACGCAACAGGAATGTATAAGGCTTTGGTCAAGAGATCTATGCTTGAAATCCTTCATTTCTTTGCATTCTTGGCTTGAAAAGAGTGTTAAAATTTCATAGTATTGATTGATATTGGGCCCTTGGAAGGGAAAAACAATCGATGAAATAAAAGGAATGCACAAGGCTCATGAACCCACATGTAATGTGTGATTATCACCAAAAGTTGAGATTTTGATGACCTATAACCTCCTTTTTCACTTACAAAACCCACGCACTCTCACAGGCCCATTACTCATATGATAAAATTGAATCTTTGGGTACTCAAATAATATGAAAAAATACATCAAATTGGAGAAATTATGCTATATTTTTTTTATAAACATGTAGTATAAGTTGAATAGGGTTTATGATTAGCTCTCAAACAAGTGAATAAAAAATAAACAAAAAATTCAACATTAGAGAGAGAAAAACGTCAGCTGTAGAGAATATGCATTGCAATTGCTCCAAATTGAATCTCATCACTTGCTAATTATTGGGCGCATGTAATATAGTGATTTCTCATCTTAATCACACCCCAAATCTTATTTGAACACTCTCCTATGTAGCTGCAAATTTCCCATGCTTGCTTCTTCCTTTCTCTTGCCTTATTTTTCTCATTCTTTGCTTTTTGTACTTTACTTTTGGGTTGGCTACTATGCATGACTTCTTGACTACTTAATACATATTACCTTTAACTTAAACATATATCATCTTTTATCTTGAAAATCTCTATTCCCAAAAATAACTTCAACTTGCCAAGATCTTTGATCTCAAATTATTCATGTAACACTGCCTTTTGCATTGTTCCCAATCAGTATGCAATTGTCTACATAGATGACTATGAGTGTCTACTTCTCTTACAAACAATAAAGAGTGATCAGCTGGGTTGATAAAAACCCTATTTGCTATAAATACATAGCCAATCGCTCAAACCAAGCTCTTAGATCTTGCTTTAACACATATAATGCTTTCCTTAACTTGCATACATGTTTCTTCTTTAAGATATCCATAAACCCTCTAGTTGAAGCATGTACACTTCTTCTTGCAAATATCTTTTTCTTAATATACAATCGGTGTAGAATCCATCTCTGACTTGATGCTATGGCCCACATTGTGTATTGTAGCCATCTTGGCTACAACGATCATTTACTCTAGGAGCCATTTTAGCTACTAGAGTAAATGTCTCATCATAGTCTATGCCATGTGTCTGTGTATGTCCCTTAGCAACCAATCTAGCCTCGTAAAGGCTTATAGTTCCATCCGTATTGTGTTTGTTAAAGTATATCCATTTACATGATAAGCTCCCATGTCCGGTCCTTGTACAATGTAGTCATCTCCTTCATAGTTATTTGCCACTCCTTACTCTTGTTTACATCTTTAAAACATCTCGGTTTGATGCATTCATTCACAATTGCCATCATATAGCTGTAGTGATGATTGACATAATACCCATATGTAAGTCGCTCTATTGGATATTCGATCCATGAGCTCATCCTTAAGTATGGTGAACTCACATCAAGGTAATTATGCATCTACTTCAAGGAGAAGGAAGAGAAAACAAATATTAGCAACATTTGTTTCTTATGTTGCATGAGTATTATTACATGGATATGAAGGTATACGAAGATAAGTGGTTTATAGATTCAGGCTACAACCGTGTGACTAGTCAAGAAGAATGGTTTTGGGAGATGCATGTATGGTTGATGTTTCACCTCATGTTACTGCAGGTGAGTATACAACTCGTATTGGAGACATTTCTATGCAAAATGTAAATTCAAAAAAAGCTAAGTATTTGCATTAATCTACTATGTGTTTTTGGTATAACTTGCTTTCAATAGGACATATGGTATAGCAAGGTATGTGGTGTGTTGTATGATCCTTTAGGCTGCTATGTTTATGATATTAAGAGGTAATTGAGAAGGAAGCTTGTTTACAATGAGTGATGCATGTAAAAAACCAAGAAGAATGAAAGCATGTATGCACATGTACAAAATATTTCTGATGTGTGGCACAAGAGATTGGGACACGTGAAGCAAGTCAAGAAAATAGTGACAGGTTTTCCATCTTTCAAGACATACAAATAATAAATCATGTGAGTTTGGGAAGTCAGTTAGATTGCCATTTGGTAAGCAAGGTTAGTTGAAGCATGCCTTTGGACCTTGTGCATTTTGATATATGGAGTTTGCCAAAAGAAGCAAGCATTGGAGGAGCCAAATATTACATAATCTTATGTTGATGGTTATACACAAAAGAGACTTGGATATATTAAGCCAAAAGCACTTGATAAGTTTAAGCAATTCTGAGATCAAGTGGAGAATCAATTAGTTTTGAGAGTAAAGTGTCTTTGGAAAAATGGAGGAGAGTATCTTTCAGATGAATTTGATGCATATATTTGAGCCAATGGTTCTTAAAGACAATTGACTATTCAATATACACCTTAGATGAAAGGAATAGCAAAGAGAAAGAAAAAGCATATAGCCAAGATGGTTAGAGCCATGCTTAGTGAGATGAATATATTTGAGCCAATGGTTCTTAAAGACAATTGACTATTCAATATACACCTTAGATGAAAGGAATAGCAAAGAGAAAGAAAAAGCATATAGCCAAGATGGTTAGAGCCATGCTTAGTGAGATGAATATGCATATGCACATATGCTATGTTTCTAATCAATCATGCTCCAATTCATATGCTTGGAGTTGTAACATTGGAGGAGATGTACACTAGAGAGAAGCCCAATGTGACTAACATGAAACTATTGGTTGTGCATGTTATGTACATGTGCTAGAAGAGGTGAGGTCAAAGCTTACAACCAAACCTATGAAATGTATATTCGTTGGTGTGAGTAAGGAGAGAAAAGCCTTCTAAACATATAATTTGATGCAAAAGAAGCTACATATAAGTTGATATGTGAGGTTTGATGAACGACTAGCATGGTATGCAAGACCGTTGACAAACTAGTTGCAAGATCAAGCTACGTGAAAGCATACATGAAGAGATGTGAATGATGTCATATAGCCATATGAGGATGCAAAACATGATGAAAATGGTCTATTTAATATGTGAAAACCTGGGAGAGTCCATGGTTTAGCAAAGCAAGTAAGACAAACCTCATAAAAGACTCCAAAACAATTAAGTTTTCATAGTTTTAACGGCATTTTTTGGAGGGAAGTTTCTACATGCTTCAGAACCCAAATCGAGTCAAAGAAAAACTGTCAAGGAAACTTAATATGATGATCTAATAGCCCATAAGGTTTAATCCATGAGATATTCCCCTCAAAATTTACAGTGATCAACTAAAGTGTAGCACAAATTAGCGCTAGCTTCAAAACAAGGCATACCTTCGTATACACCACATGTTGATGTTGTACATGTTTATAGGGATCCAACACATGGCTAAGAGGTACATTTATGTACATCCATCATCAAATTTGAGTGGGGAATATGGAAGGATGAGAGAATCACTGGAATCACCCTCAAGAGATAATGATGCACATAGACTCGAGGTTCCTTCCTCCTGTGAATGAATAGTATGAATGGGATGTAAACATATATAAAGGACATGGAAAGGGCATATATTCTTGAGGATCCTTTTTTTTTTGAAAAATTTCCCAAAGCATGTTTCTTGTCTTCCCACAATAATGACATACAAATCCACTCCTATCGTAGTTTGCTCCTTGACCTCTTTTGAGTAACATAGCCACCTTGATAGTTACCACAACCATAACTCTCATTCCTCTTAGATAGCTTCCATATCCTCATCCTCTTATTTCTCCTTGGCCACCTCATGACTCTCTAACATTCCCTCTTATATAGCCTTCATATCCTTCTCCGCTTATTGCTCCTCGGCCACCACCTTGTGACTCTCCAAAGCTTCCACGTCTTCTAATATTTGACCCTTTGCCTCTAGCTCTTTCTCTACCTTATGATCGAGATTCCTATTGATTAACTCCTCTTTCTTTTTAGCTTTTGGTTGTTCCTCTTTGTCCTCTTCCTCCATTAACTTCTCCCTCTACCTGTATACTATGGTGACTCTAGTAACCTCTTGATGAGGATCCTCCCTGTAACTTATTCTCTTCCTAAATCATCCCTTCATGAATCATCCTAGGCACCAACTCTTTAAATGTAGGCAGCACATCTCTAGTATGTATGCTACAACACACTTTATAGTCTTTGCCCAAGCCTTGAAAACATGTATGTGCCTTATTATTCTCTTTAACTATATAATCGGTTAATGCAAGTGAATCAACCAAATTTTGGATTTTGGCAATTAATCCATAATGTTGAGATTGTTCCTTTGTACATTGTTCAACCAACTAATCCATAATGTTTAGATTGCTCCTTTGTACATTGTTCAGCTCTATCTTGAGTTGAAATTTATTTAGCTTTTGAAGCACTCTTATAGAGGCTTTCCATACCATCCCATATTCTTGTGTTGTACCATAATCTTCAACATGCAGAATAATAGACAAAGATTCATAAGCAATACAAGGAGTTTGCAACTTGGCAACATACAAATCTTACAGCTGTGGAGAAGCTAGATAAGGACAACTACTACACATGGCGGTTATTACTGGAAGCCAAAAGTCTACCTATGAGCAGAGATATGCCACATGGGAGCTTCAAGAAAAAGAATATTACCCACAATCAAAGTTCCCTCTAGATCCTCATCAAAATGTTAGAAGCTCAAGGCTTCTACGATGAAAACCCTTTTGTTTGGGACCCAAAAACCTTACAATTTATACCCCAAACCATGGACTTTATAAAGCTGCATATACCTTGAGCTTAATGCCAAATAGGTAAGTTACCAACTTCATATACATACTTGCTTAATCCTATACTAGTGGCCTGGCACTATTCTTAAGTTTTGCATTATGCTTATGAGCTCTCCCTCTTCCCTAATCTCTTGCTTATATTTGTAAATATAAGTCAATTTTTGACATTGAGCAATACTCATTCCCTTGAAATAGAATACTTGTGAGCTCTCCCTATCCTCTCTACTCTCTTGTATGCATGGTTTTGTTGGATTGTTGCATGCTTGTGATGATTTGCTTGCTCGAATAGATTTATTGAGTGTAGACTTCTCCCTCTCATGAACTTCTTCTCTACCCACCTCTTTCTAATGGGCTTCTTCTTCTCTACCCACCTCTTGTCATGATCTTCTTTTCTACCCACCTCTCATGAGAGAGAACCACTGCAAAGGCTCTTCTTCTTGCCTCCATCTAGGCAGCAAAGAGTGCTCTTCCTTCACCCCTATTAGTAGTGAAAGCATTATGGTGTGAAAATGGAGTGAGGATGCGAGGAACAAGCTAGCGCACTTACAAAAGAAGTTGCATTTGTGGCTCTATGACAAGGTACCACACGGCACTTATTTTGATAAAGGCTAAGGTAAGATATTGACTTGAACATAAGCCCAATAATGGTAAAGAGGCTAAGCTTGAGGAGATATTCAAACTCTTAGCTTGAACATAAGCCCAATAATGTTAAGAGCTTAAGCTTGAGGAGACATTTCAAGTGAATTGTTATTGGATGTCACTATCGAGTGATAACAGGATAAAACTTACCAAATTGGGATTGGTTCTCATGAGAATTCTTATGCCTTCTTTGACCTTATAATGCAAATTAGCTAAAGATCTTCCTTTAGTCTCAATTTGATAGCATATGTACTCCTTAGTGTGGGAGTCACATCACTTGAAGCTATGTGTAGGTGACTAAGCTAAACTTAAACCTGTAATAATATTTCATAAAGAACACATTTAAAAGATTTCTAATTTTTTGGTGTAAGTGATTTAAAAGTGTAGAGCTCATCGAGGTGGAGTGTTTGGAGCCCTAGATGAACAAAATTGGACTTTTGGATACAAAACAAGGTCTCTCAAAGATTTTAGACATGATTTTATGCATGCAAGACTTCTATGGAAGTGGGGACTTCCATGGTTGTAGAAGTGTATGTCTGTAGAAGTGCACTTCTTTGGTTGTAGAGAAAATTGTGGACTTCTCAGGTCCGTAGATTATGTATGTCCGTAGAAGTGCACTTCTTCGGTCGTAGAGAAAATTGTGGACTTCTCAGGTCCATAGATTATGTACATCTGTAAAAGTGCACTTCTCCGATCATAGAGAAAATTGTGGACTTCTCAGGTCCGTAGAAGTGGTCGTTGAAATAATTATGGACTTCTCAAGTCCGTACAAGTGGTCGTAGAAAGAATTGCGGACTTCTCATGTTCGTAGAAGTGTAGGTTTGTAGAAGTGGAATTCTTTAGTTGTAGAGTTGTGGACTTCTCATGTCCGTAGAAGTGTAGGTTCATAGAAGTGAAATTCTTTAGCAGCAGAGTTGTGAACCTCCTTGGTCATAGAAGTGTGAACCTTATTTGAAACATGGCACTCATTGAAGTCGGGACTTCATGGTCGTAGAAGTGGACTTCTTTGGCCATATAATTGTGGACTTCCACGGTCGTAGAAGTGTGAACCTTCTTATTTGACACATGGTACTCATTGATTGACCAAAAATGGATTAAAAAGGTTGTGTGTAGAAGTGAAACTTCTACATGCATCAAAGGTTTTCTAGCAAAATTTTAACTTTTTTGGCCCAAAATTTGATAAATTTTCCTTGTTCTTTTGTTTATTTCCAAACAAAATCCTGCTCTTGGATATCTAATACTAAAAAATACTTAAAAACCTAAGGTCAATTAAAGAAAAATGGATGAATCTAAATGCAATAGTTGAGAAAACACAAAATGTACAAAAAGAACCAAAAATCATGCACAAAACCTACTTTGAATCACTTTCTTGTACTCACATTTCCCTTGCTCAAGCCTTTCAATAGCGATTAGTGTGGCCAAATTTGAAAATATTATTTAACACTTACAAGTAGCCTATTTAGAAGTGTATTAAATTTATCTTAGTAGTCTCTAACCATCTAGCTTCAAGTGCACCATTCCGATGGTTCCCATGCTAGTGCAATTGTAAATAGAGGATGGAACATTCATTTCTAAAATGACGATAGTCTTCTTGCTTTGGTGATATCTTATCCACCTTGGTGGTAACACATCCATAAGTGGTGTACTTCTAATGTCGGAGAGGGGGTTTCATTGGGAGGAGTTTCACTGGCATTACAACACCCATCATAGCTCAAGTTGAGAGCAAAAAAGTGGTTTAGGTGTAGTTTGTGATTGGACACGAGAACCTTAGGACTTAGGAACCCCAAAAATTTTAATAAATTCTCAAAGCCTCTTTGTATTAAGATTTAGTCAATCTCTTCTAGATGACAACTAGTATAGGGAGGATCGTGTACACTCGTTGGACCACCCACCTTTGGCCTTGTCCAAGCACTAGCACAAAAGCATGTCCATTGTGATAAAATAGTTAAAGTTTGTTTAACTAAACAAAAGCAAAAGAAAAGGTAAATCAAATCATAATTGAAATGAATAATGTGTTGAAACCTATCTATCAAAGTAGGTAGAGCCAAACAATACAAGAACACATGAATAGTGATGGTATACCAATAGTGAGGGTGTGGTATACTCAAGTGACTCTTTGGTATACTCATGTATCAATTATGGCAATAAATATGATGAAGATGGGCACATGCATAATAAACTAAATACTTCTTCACTTCCCACTTGTAACAGTGCGTTTACTGATTTTTTAAACTCATGTTTTCTATGTTACTTTTTAGAATAACTTATTGTTGACTTC